>NW_006262688.1:1046706-1141197 GCF_000493195.1 Citrus x clementina | reverse complement strand
CTTTATCGCATTTCTTAACCATGCAATAAAAAACTATTTCATTCCTTCTAATGTGAAAAATCTTTTTATTTGTGCTCACACTGCTAATGAGCTACTTGATATGTTACAAGCTTATAAACCGGAGCCAGACCCCTGGACCTTTGTGTTGGAGCGCCCAAATAATGATGGTAACAGTAGCTGCAGTAAGAAGTACAAATTAGATTTAACTCTCCGCTTGTAAATATTGTTTTCTGTGTTGCACCACCCAGGTGATGTCTTCTAAACTCTACTTCTTTCCTTTCAAACATTGAGGACAATGTTTCGTTCTGGTTGGGGGGAGGGAATAGTCGACAATTGTGGAATTTTGGTTAAGTTTTTACTAATTTTTGTTGTAGAAACTAACTGTTGCTAACTTTTTGTGTCGAAGATGGCTGAATATAGAGTGTAGTGACTCTAGAAACGCATCTTCATCGTAAAAAAAAAAATTAAAAAACTAAAAAAAAAATTCAGACATTTTCTTTTTCTTTATTATGTTTTTATGTTTATTTTTCTTCTTTTTAATTTCTCCTCTATAAATATACATTTTTCAACTTGTGAGTCGAAGATGGCTGAATATGGAGTGTAGTTCCTCTAGAAACGCATCTTCTTTAAAAAAATATATATATATATTTTCGTTTTCTATCATTTTACGTGTAACTTTTCTAATTAGTTTTTATGCATCATTTTCACATTTCTGCATGCATATTTTCCTTTCATGTTTAGAATAGGTTGGGGGGTAGAATGTTGTTTTAAAATATATATATATATATATATTGTGATTTGTTTTAACATTGGGTGACATGATTAATTTAAATTTTAGTATTTGTATTATCTTTGGTCTTAAGTGATGTTACATTATGTTTGCTACTCTACATGTTGATGTCGGAGACATATATGAGTTGCTTGAAGGAATGAACATGTCATAATAAGTACCAAGTGAGTTTTTGAGCCTATTATTTTTCTTGGAGAATAACCCTTTTGCCCACTCTTTATACAGCTTAGTAGTTTATTATTTTACACACGATCTCTAAATTGCTTTTGAGTTAACCCTTAAAAAAATTGTATAATAAAAAAAAAGAAAAAAAAGAAAAAAAAAGGGTGTGTTGTTACATTGGGAGGCCCGTCTAACTAGTAGATATGGATGATTATTTAGAGCCCTAAAAGACGATGGAAATGCCATCTTTGATCCGTTTGAGCCTTTCTAGCCATCCCTTTTATTAAATATCAATAGTTAACCCTTTTGAGCCTTTAAAAAAAAAAAAACCTTTTCTTTGTCAACTTATCATCTTGACCCACTCCGATTTGGAGTATTACCCGATGTCTTATAAGTTCCATCACCTATTTATGTTTGAGAAAAATGAAAATAATTATTTTGTTCAGTGAAGTTATGCCAAAAAAAAAGAGAAAAAAAAAATAAAAGTTGTTGTTTCAAAAGAATAAAAATAAAAATAATAGTGAAATCCACCTTGCAACTTCCAAAAAAAAAAAAAATTCTCTGCATTTTTCTCAAACATACACTTTGTTTTCCTTATTTTCCTTCTTTGTTAGCCATGTCCCTAGCCTACGTTATATCCTAATAAAAGTCCTTCTTGATTTTAGGGAATTATAATCTGAAGTAGAAGCTAGTTATGTGGGCTAAAAAGATGTAGTGATGCATAATAAAAAAAAAAGATAAATAAAGTGGGTTGACTAACATTTTATTTGACTTGAGATCGTATTATTTCTAAGCTGAGGGCATATTTATTTCATCTTGGTGAGAGCATGTGATATCACTTCTTTATTATTTTCTCTCTCAATTACCATTCATTGGAGTGACTATTTTTATTGGGTTTAATTTATTTGTGAGAGTGTCACTACTTCCAGTGAGATTTTGGGGTTTGATATGTCATTCTTGAAAGTAGCTATAACAAAGTCTACTGGGCTAATTCATGTGGATGGTTGATGTGGGTGTGATGTTGCTTTAGACTGGAGATAATGCTTATACTTTTATTTGATTGCTATCATTAATCTGATTGAATAAATACGAGTGTTTTTATTAAAAAAAAATCATTTTGGATTTGAATTTTGTTTTTGCTTTATTTGCTAGGGACTAGCAATAAGCTGGTTGGGGGGTGTGTTGAGGGTTAGAAAATGCATATTTATAAAGGAGAAAACCGTCATTTTACATTTCAAGTCTTACTAACAACCCTTACTTTTATGTATTTAACCTTCTTGTGATTTAATTACATGTGTTTTATTTTAATTAAGTATTTTATGTATTTTAGGGGTATTATAGTCATTTCACAATAAAGGAGAAATTAGACGGCAAAACGGACATCACTTTTGAACTCAGGACGGTCGAAAACCTTAAGAGGAGCATAAAAGGAAAAATGACGGTTAGCATTGACGTGGCAGCATACGTTACTGTTCACATAGACGGATGATGACGTGGCATTGACCGATGATGTGGCATTGACTGATGAGGTGTCACGATCCTGTTGGGCTAAAATTCTTATGTACTGTTGATGGTGACGTGGCAGCATATCAGTGGACGAAAAATCTCACGTACGGTACATGCATCACACAGGATTATTTTCAACCAAACTGCGTTACTGTTCATCCGGGTCAAACCGTGTTACTGTTCATCTGCGTGGTCAAACCGTGGACTGTTGACTAATGACGTGGCGCAATCCTGAGCGTCCAAACTATTTTTAATCCGATGGCCATGATTTACTCCATATATCTATAAAAAAGGGGCCTCCCCCCCTAATTTGATATCTCTGAATCCATTTTTGGGATCCATTTTCTGTAATTCCTTTTCCATCTTGTATTTTCTTCATATTTTAATAAATTCCCATTTTGCCCCTAGTTCAATTATGAGTGACTAATTTTCTTTCAAGCTTGGGTTGAAGGTGAAGTCTCAACATGTGTCATGGGCTTAATTTGTTAAATTTATTTTCTCTTCCCCTCTAGTTTTTGTGGATGTTTTGACTTCTCGTCGACAAATAATACTAATCTTGTCTAGTACCGCCTTGGTTTCACCGGCCCTCTAGTACAAGGTTATTATTATTTGGCACGATAAGCCCTTAGCACCATATTGATTAGAGCGTGGTTCATGAGGTGTGGATTCCCCCCTCATGATTTAATTGGCATTAATACAGATTATTTAGCCCATGATGCATGTTGATACGGATCCAGATACCCAAGTACGTCAATTTAATAGATTTTCTCTTCAATTTATTCTCTCAATTGCAATTCCAATTTTAGAATTTATTCTCGCCATTTTAATTTAATTATTAGCATATTCCAAATCATTTCTACCATAAATCCAACTACCCATTTACAAAATTAATTCTATATATAATTAAAATCCACCTCCTCGTGGGATCGACACTCGTCACCATTAGTCTATACTACAACAGATTCGTGCACTTGCGAGTACATTAAAATTTGCACAACAGTCATTTGTTGCAACAATCCTAGGATGTTATACTCGGACATTCCATCTATATTCCACTCCTAGACAGAGGATGCATTATATCGAGACTGATTTAATGCACTAGGCCTGTTGTCTATGGTCAAATTAGGTGGAGACTTGACAGTGGGAAGGGCAAGTTCCTAATGGATTTTGTTGGCTTTCGGGGTAGGTTCTTCTTTAAAGGCTTCTAGATCAGAAAAGGTTGTAGACATTTGGTCTTGTTCTAATACTCCAATCTTACTAGATTGAGGAGTATCAGGGGATATTTCAATTTTGCTAGATGAGGAAGAAGCAGCTTCTATCCTATCTAGTTGTTCTCTAATGGCTTTAGCAAAATCTGATTTTGACTCCTGAACAAGCTTTTGACTAGTTTTCGAAACCTGAAAAGGTTTGAAAATAGGCTCTTTAAGCTTTTTGTCAGAATCCGATTTTGATGGAACAGGAGAAACAGAAGAAATAGCAATGGTTGACTTGTGGAATTGGTTTTCTATCCTAGTCAACTGTTTTCCTATTGTATTTAAGTTAGTATTACAGAAATTATTCTGTTGGATAATACTACTTAAATTAGCATCGGTATCATTTGGTTTAGGGATTTTATAAGGTGAGGCCCTAATTTGGACAGGAGGTTCACCGTGATCGACGGTTAAACTCCGTAGAGGTGGATGCTCAGTTTCTATGGTTCTATCGCTATCAGAACGTTTCCACTCAGGAATTTTCTTTCTAATAGTAATAGGGTTTGACTCTTTAAAAGGATATGATATGTTGTTCTCAGAAGAATATATCTCGAACAAATCAAAAAAATATATATGAACTTGATGTAGGTTTACAAATTCATAATAGATTTGTTGGATTTCTTTTCTTTGGTTTAAAAAATTCTTAAAAAACCAAAGTCTTTTTTCTTTATTTCTTTTAGAATAAAAATCATCATGGAGAAGATTTTTGTCAAGCTCAAAATTCTTTTCAATAACATTTATCACATTTTCTGTGACAGCAGAAAAAGTAGGGGAAGCTGGAGGAGAAGGTTCCTTCTCTTCCTGTCTTTGTTCTCATTGACTACTAATATAAATTGGATGAGGGACATTTGTATTATAGTCAATAGATTGAATAGATGAACTTGGAATATCTGAGGTGGAAAACCTCGGTTGACTCTTTATAGGCTGATAAGGGAGATTTATGACAGAAGGGATTTTTGTAAATTTCCTTTCTAATGAAGGGATGCTTGAACACGACTCTTTATCAGAAAATCTGGTTGAGTTATAATTATGGGTTTTGATTTGTAAAATCATGCTTTTCAAAATATTTTTGTCTTTAAGAGAAATTGTTATGTTTGGATAACAATCAAAAGAAATTGGACCTTTACAGAAACTCGATTCAATACTACTTAGTAAAGAATCATCAAAAGAGATGAATCGACCATCTCTAAGGACAACGAGAATAGAAGTATCCAAGCCTTCTTTGGTTAGGGGTTTTATACCAACCTGAATTAGTCCTATATGAACATAATTGAAATTCTTTTCTTTTAATTTCTTTAAAGACTTTTCTGAAAACAAATGAATTGTTTCAAATGGCTCAGAAAGAGTTATGTCACGTTCTTCAGTCTTTATTACATAATCATTTTTTAAAAAATCAAGCTTTTTTGTTTTGTAAATCTTTTCTTTGGAAATCTTTGGAAGTTCCCAACAATCAATTGCTTTATCAAAGTTCTCAATAATGAATTCTTCTGAACTCACAACATGCTTTGAATCGTTAGTCTTCCCGGAAGAAGAGCTAGAAAAGGACGATGCTCTACAGAGCAGAGGATCCATGAAGAAAGAACTTATGGTCTATCTAAGGTCTTGGTTGAATGGCTACAGATATGGTTTTATAGCCCTATGCGGAAATTTTTATCCTATGACGGGACTTACTACTAGTAAAAATTCATCATACAAACAATATTTAAATAAAACACAAGTCTTTAATCACAAAACTCTAAACTGTATTACACTATCCTCCCCCTTGGCTCTGATACCAGAAGGAAACGTCGTCGGTTTCCCGTCAGGTGGCCACTTTGCCACTTGACTATCATGCATTTCTATGTATATATATTGTTAAAAAAATATAAAAGAAGATGGCATGATCAGTTGCTAGAAAAGGTAAGAATATAGAGACGGAAGGAAAGGGGTGGAGAGAAGAGAGGAAGCTGAGACTGAGACTTAAAAAAGTTTCTTCTTTTATGTAGTTCATTCTCTTGTAGAACATTTTAGAAGTCTATGAAATAAAATGAGGGTTTTTTTTTAATATGAGTGGTCAATTTCTAAGTTAAGGTAAAAGGTGAAGATGAAGGGTTTAAATTATTGAATTAATTACTTTCTCAAGTGAGTTTTAAAATTTAATTTATTAGTTCATATTTTTCTTCTTTACCGGTTTCTTTTGTATCATGTTCATTTATAAATCTAGAACTTCTTAGATTTATATGGTATTTTGATCTAATATCAACACACTAATATAATTGTGACATATTTGGTACTTGATCTCATATTTATCCACATTAATGGTATAATAATTGTTTGGTGGAAGAAATACAAAATATAAATATTGGAGAGTTTCATAACCATAATTTGAAACTCGAGAGTGGATCCCGTAACCTTAGCAATTTTTTGATTGGTTCCCATTAATTTCTTTTTTTGCAATTAATTTTTATCTAATAATTTACTAGTTTTTTTAAATTCCCTGTGGTTGGACCCTAGACTCATTAGGTTATATTATAATTAGACAATCTTATACTTGGGAATAATAATACTTTTCAATCATGTTGATAGGGTGTGTGAAGCTTATTAATTTGAAAGGCAAATCAAAACTTCTTTCAAAAACAAAAATCACGTCTCTAATTCAAAACACTTTTCTAGATACACTTGGGAATTGTTCTTAACTAATAAGAATGATGCCTTTGTTGCTTTTAAAATTTTCTGTAAAAAGGCTTGAAATGAAAAATGGTATTTTTTGCATTAGAAATGATCATGGTGGAGAATTTGAAATTTGTGAATTTGAAAATTTTTGCAATAACTTTGGTATTGAACATCAATTTTCATCACCAAGGACTCCATGGCAAAATGGAGAAGTTGAGAGAAAGATAGGTCTATTCAAGAAATAGATATGACTATGTTAAATAAAAATGTTTTACTAAAATATTTTTGGGCCAAAGCCATCAACACTGCTTGTTATGTTTTAAATCATGTGTTGATTAGACCTTATCTCTCCATAAAACTCCCTATGAGATTTGAAAAGATAAAAAAAAACTCAATATTGACTATTTCAAAGTTTTCGATGCAAATGTTTTATATTAAATACAAAAGACAATCTCAGTAATTTGATTCAAAATCTGATGTTGGTATCTTTTTTGGGTACCTAAATACAAGCAAAGCTTATAGAGTTTATAATAAAAGAACCTTGGTTGTAGAAAAGTCTATGCATGTTATATTTGATGAATCTAACTCTTCCTATATAGAGAAAGTCATTGTTGATGATGATGCAAATGAAGAATTATGAAAAGATAATTCTTCAAAAGATAAACAAGATAATTCACAAGGAGAAAATCAAGAGGAGCAACAAGAATCAACAAGAATAACAAGCTAAGCAAGATAAGACTAAAGGTAATTCTCAAACACTCCCCAAGGAGTGGTGTTTATTCTCATCCTAAAGACTTAATCTTAGGCGATCTTTCATGACATGTAACTACTAGGTCATCACTTAGAAATACTTATGAACATACTGCATTTATATCTCAAATTAGACCAAAATCAATTTTCAATGTGGAGAATAATAAATCTTGGATTATGGCCATGCTGGAAAAGCTAAATCAAATTAAGAAAAATAATGTGTGGAAATTGGTTCCTAATCCAAAACATCAATTTGTAATAGGCATCAAATGGGTATTAGGAACAAAATGGATGAATCTCGTGTGGTAAGGTCTAAAGATAGACTAGTGGCTCAAGGATACAACCAGGAAGAAGAAATTGATTTTAATGAAACATTCGCTCCTGTAGCCAAATTAGAATCCGTTATGATGCTCTTGGCATTTGCATGTCATAAAGATTTTGTTTTATATAAAATGGGTGTTAAAAGTACTTTCTTAAATGGTTACATTATCGAAGAAATTTATGCAAAACAACTCCTTGATTTCAAAAATGAAAAATATTCAAATCGTGTTTATAAGTTGTCTAAATCTTTACATGGTTTAAAGCAAGCCCCTAGAGCATGGTATGAAAGGCTTTGTAAATTTCTTTCGGAGCATAGTTTTTCAATGGAAAAAACAGATACTACACTGTTTATTAAACATAAAAATTAAGATACACTCATGTTGAAAATTTTGTTGATGATATTATCTTTAGTTCTACTAATAAGTCTCTGTGTATGGAATTTTCATCTTGTATGAGCAAAGAATTTGAGATAAGCATGATGGGAGAATTGAAGTATTTCCTTTGACTACAAATAAAACAAAACGAAGAAGGAATCCTCATCAATCAAGCCAAATATTTGAGAGATTTACTCAAAAGATTTGGATTTGAAAATGTAAAGTCTAAAAGCACTCCAATGAGCTTAATAATCAAGCTTGAAAAGGATAAAAAAGATAAAAAAAACAAGTTGATTGGATCTTTACTTTAGTTGACTACTAGTAGGCTCGATGTCATGTTTAATGTATGTTTATATGCAAGATTTCAATCATGTCCCAAGAAATCTCATTTGCTTGCTGTTAAAAGAATTTTTCGTTATTTGAGTTAGACAATTGATCTAGGTCTTTGGTATTCTAAAAGGACTCATATAGATTCAACACATTATACGGATGTTGACTTTGCTAGATACAAAGTTAATATGAAGAGTACTAGTCAAATTTGTCACTTTCTAGGTCACTTACTTGTCTCTTGGTTTAGTAAGAAATAAAATTCAGTTGCTATTTAAGCTATCAAGGCTGAATATATTGTTGCCGGTAGTTTTAAGCCACATGGATGAAACAAACACTTAGAGACTACATGATTAAACTTGATCATACGCTTATCATGTATGACACTACCAATGCTATAAATCCATCAAATAATCTCATTCAACATTTTAGGGCCAAACATATAGAGATTAGACATTATTTCTTGAGAGGTCATGTTAAAAAAGGGGATATATTGTTAGAAATTTGTTTCAACTGAAAAACAACTTGAAGATATCATTACAAAACCCTTAGTAAGGATCAATTTATCAAAATTTGACATGAACCTAGATGATGAAATTTGCACATTAACGTGTCTAATATGATATTGAGGATATTTATTGTGTTTGTATGGTTGTTTTTGTTGATTGATTTTAATTGATTTTGATTGATTTTGAAATTTGTATGCTTATACATGTATTGATGAATCATGCATTAAAAATGGCCTTTAAGACATTTCTTGTGTTAACATATATGTATTCATAGTAATGATTTTGATGATAACAAACAAGATTAAGAATGATTAAGCTTTTAGGAAAATTATCAATCGTATACCCTTAGTTTACTCTGCTATCGAATTTATTACAACACTTTCAGGGTATATCAGTTGTCCACCCTAAGTTGACAAAATATATTTGCCGCCCACCAAACCGTTAGTTGTCGTTTAAATATGATGACGTTAGAGGGGTAAAATGATATTTTTCATATGATATAAATGATAATTTAAGGGTATATAAGTGATAATAAGAGATTTGAAGGGTATACAAGTGATTATTTTCAAGGGTAAAATCATCAATTTACTATAGTTCCGTTAACTTTCAAATGGCAGCTAACGGTTTAGTGGTCGGCAAATAACTTTTGTCAATTTAAGGTGGACGATTGATACACCCTTAAAGTGTTGTAGTATTTTTTATAAAAGCGCATATTTAAGGTATACGAATGATAATTTCCGAAGCTTTTATAAGCTCGAATTATTTTTCATACCTTTTAAATGAATCATTATTTTGATAATATAAAGATTTCATACTTAAAGGAAAAATAATTTTATGAAATTGTTTGTTTTTTAAGTTCATGGTCTAATTGAAAAAGTTTTGAAAACTTTGAAATCGTATTGCCTGAAATTCTGGAAATTGACTTACTTGAAAAGTTTCATAATGTTTGGGCTATAGTATAATTACAAAAAGTTTTAGGATAAAACTATAATTTTAAAAAATAGTTTCACTGTAGCAAATGGCTAACTGTTTAGGAGAAAACAGCTAACTGACATCGAACAAATTGGAGTTTAGTCTCTGGAAACTAACAGCGATCCGATAAATTTAAATTTTGGCACAACAGTCACTTGGTCAAGTCGAAATGGTGATCTGATAAAAATTAATGGTGATCCGACTTTGTGCAGAAAGTTAATAACGGTTAGTTTTTAACTCCAACTATAATAAAGATGCATTAGATCCAAATCAAAGTGAATCCAACAAATACCAAAGAGCATATTATTAAGAATACAATATTTCTTGAGCTCTAATTTGTTTATTCATTCTTTTAATCACACCTTGGGCATATATTTGTACACACATAAATTGTGTATGAGAAAAATCTTGTATTTGAGAAAGTGTGAGTGTAGGAAATACTTGGGTTAAGAGATTTGGGATAATCTCTTGTTGTAAAGGTTGATTGACACCTATGAAATCAATTCTAAAAGTTCTTGAATCCTTGGAGGCTTAGATAGTGGAATCCTCAAGCCCGGTGAGGTTGGCCGCGTGGACGTAGGTGAGGTTGGCCGAAACATGTAAAAATCTTTGTATTTGAATCTCTCTTCCCTTATCTCTTTACATTTTGATTGGTTTATTTATTATTGTTTTGAATTTGTTTAAGATTTATATTAAGTTTTGTTCAAGCATTACATAACTTTTAGAAACCCAATTCGCCCCCCTCTTGGGTTGCATAGCTAGTATTTCATTTGATATAAAGAGTAAGGTGCTCTTGTTTAGACTTAACTGTTTAGAGTTAAAGATCAATGGCAACTCAAAATGATTACACATTTAGGGAATGACAGTCCACCATCAGACTACCATATTTTGATGGAAACAACTACCCGTATTGGAAAATTAGAATGAGAATTTACTTGCAAGTATTAGATTATGAAATTTGGGAGGTTGTAAGTGATAGTCCATTCATACGTATGACTAAAAATGAAGTAGGGGAAGATATTTCAAAACCTTCACAGGAATGGAATGAATTTGAAAAAAGAAAAGTTTTTTTAAATTCCAAAGCTATGAATGTCTTGTTTTGTGCACTTGACAAGAAAGTGTTTATAAGAGTGTCTAGTTATGGAAGTGCTCATGAAATTTGGAACAAACTTGAAGTTGTTTATGAAGGCACAAATCAAATGAAAGAGTCTAAAATTAGTACATACACTCGAAAATATGAATTGTTCCAAATGGAACAAAATGAGAGTGTGTATTCTATGTATACTAGATTTACGGACATAGTGAACACTTTAGAAACCATAGGAAAAATCTTTTCGAATAGCGAAAAAGTTAAGAAAATTATTAGGTCACTACTTAAGGAACGGAGACCTAAGAGGACTGCCATTAAGGAAGCCAAAGATTTAAATACCTTACCCATTGATGATTTGATTAATTTTCTTATTTCTTATGAGGAAGACTTGGTAGCAGAAAAAGACAATGAGGAAAAAAAAGAAAAGCATTGCTCTCAAAGTCTCAAAACATGAGAGTGGTGAGGAAAACGAATTGGATGATGAGGAGATGGCTATACTATCTAGGAGAATCAGAAAATTCAACAAGAAAACTAGTGAGCGGAGAAAATTCAGAAACTACAAGAATCAAAAGGAGAAGATGAAGACAATCCAATGTTGTGAGTATAAGAAGCTTGAACACATACGATTAGAGTGTCATTTCCTCAACAAGCTCAAGAAAAAGGCAATGGTAGCCACATGGGATGACAGTGAAGAGGAAACAAGTGAAGATAAAGAACAACAAGAAATGTCTAATCTAACTCTCATGGCAATTGGGGATGAATCATTGGACGAACTTAATAAGGTTAATGATCATACTTATAATGAATTATATGATGCTTTTAAAGAATTGCATGATGATTGGATAAGAATAGGTAAAAAGAATGTATCCCTTAAAAAGAAATTGCTAGAAACTTCAAATGGAAAGGATACTTTACAAAAATGCAATGATTCATTAAATGAAAAGATTAAAGGATTAAAATTAGATAATAAAATGTTGCATGTTAGAATTGCATCATTTAAAGGTAAACAAAGTATTTCATATGAGCATGAAAAATCACATGTTGATGAATTAATGAAAGAAAATCAAGTGCTTAAGAAAAAGAGTAATGAGCTCAATGAAATTGTGTTAAAATTCACAAGTGGTCAAAAGAATTTAGAAAAATTACTTGGCACTCAAAAATGTGTGTTTGATAAAGGAGAACTTGGGTATAAGCCTACCTTGAAACAAAAATATTATAATAATTATTTTGTTAAAGTTACTTCCACAAGTGATCATAAGATTGTTTGTCATAATTGCAATGGAAATGGTCACCTAAGTTATAGATTCCATGTTAAAAGAAATGCATATTATAGAGTAAAATGTGTTTGGGTTACAAAAGAAACAATTGCTAACACTCAAGGACCAAAAAGTATTTGGGTACCAAAGGGAACAATTTGAATATTTTTTATAGGTACCATAATCAAGAAATGATAGAGAGTTCCTTGATGAAAGCTTGTGAGAATAATCACTTGATCATGATCTAAGAGAAAATTATGAGGTAAGATGATTTAATTGTTTCGGTAATGTTGTGCAAATTTTAATGTACTCGCAAGCGCACGAATCTATTGTAGTATAGATCAATGGTGACGAGTGTCGATCCCACGAGGAGGTGGATTTTAATTATGTGTAGAATTAATTTTGTAAATGAGTGGTTGGATTTATGGTGGAAGTGATTTGGAATATGCTAAAACTTAAATTAAAATGGCGAGAATAAATTCTAAAGTTGGAATTAAAATGGCGAGAATAAATTGAAGAGAATTCTATTAAAATGACGTACTTGGGTATCTGGATCCGTATCAACATGCGTCATGGGCTAAATAATCCTTATTAATGCCAATTAAATCATGAGGGGGGAATCCACACTTCATGAACCACGCTCTAATCAATATGGTGCTAAGGGCTTATCGTGCCAAATAATAATAACATTGTACTAGAGGGCCGGTGAAACCAAGGTGGTACTAGACAAGATTAGTATTATTTGTCGACGAGAAGTCAAAACATCCACAAAAACTAGAGGGGAAGAGAAAATAAATTTACCAAATTAAGCCCATGACACATGTTGAGACTTCACCTTCAACCCAAGCTTGAAAGAAAATTAGCCACTCATAATTGAACTAGGGGTAAAATGGGAATTTATTAAAATATGAAGAAAATACAAGATGGAGAGGGAATTATAGACAACAGAGTCCAAAAATGGATTCAGAGATATCAAATTAGGCGGGAGAGGCCCCCTTTTTATAGATACATGGAGCAAATCATGGCCATCGGATTAAAAACAGTTTGGACGCTCAGGATTGCGCTACGTCATCAGTCAACAGTCCACGGTTTGACCACGCGGATGAACAGTAACACGGTTTGACCCGGATGAACAGTAACGCGGTTTGTTTGAAAATAATCATGTGTGATGCATGCACCGTACGCGAGATTTTTCGTCCACTGATATGCTGCCACGTCACCATCAACAGTACATAAGAATTTTAGTCCAACAGGATCGTGACACCTCATCAGTCAATGCCACGTCATCGGTCAATGCCACGTCATCATCCGTCTATGTGAACAGTGTCGTGAACAGTAACGTATACAGTACCGTACACGTGAATAGTACCGTACATGTGAATAGTGCCATTTTTCCTTTTATGCTCCTCCTAAGGTTTTTGACCGTCCTGAGTTCAAAAGTGCTGTCCGTTTTGCCGTCTAATTTCTCCTTTATTGTGAAATGACTATAATGCCCCTAAATTACATAAAATACTTAATTAAAATAAAACACATGTAATTAAATCATAAGAAGGTTAAATACATAAAAGTAAGGGTTGTTAGTAAGACTTGAAATGTAAAATGACGGTTTTCTCCTTTATAAATATGCATTTTCTAACACTCAACAGGTAACAATTCTTGCCATATTGATTTTGTTGAATAGACCATGATGGATGCATAATAGCTTGAATAGACCAAATGATTTTCTTTTCATTTGGTATTTTCTTTTAAGCTTTCTCAGCCCATTCAGGTGTGTTCTCTCCAACTTTCTTTTTATTATTTATGTCTTTATTATTATTATTATTTTTTCTTTCATTTGTTTGCATGCATATCTTTTGTTTGTGAAACATTGAGGACAATGTTCCGAATAAGTTTAGGGGTGGGAATAGTGTGTGCTTTGTTTGTTTAAAAAAAAAATTCAAAAATTTAAAAATTCAAAAAAAAAAATTGTTGTTTTTTTGTTTTTATGTGAAAAGCCAATGATAAGAATTTGATTGACAATGAATATAGTTGTTAGAAAGGGTTGAATATTGTCTTAGTTTATACTTGATTCTTGTGTTAGTTCCTCTTGATTGAGATTCTTTAGACCATGAGCACTAATATCAGTTCTTTCATAATTTTGACTTGAAATTTGATATTGACGCAGCCTGAGTTGAGAATTTTAGATAGAAGTAAATGACTGTTTGTCTTGATTCTTATCTCCACAATACAAAATAGTATACACAGGCGCCAAAGTCAGAAATAGCTACCTATAACCCTTAAGAGTGAAGCTATCCTTGAGTAATTTGGGCCTATGTACCACAAGTATGTAGAGGATAATCTACCATGAGAAGAAGGCTACCTTAAGGGGTAGAGTGAAAGCCCCTGACTATGGTTTAAAAAAAAAAGAAGAAAAAAAAGAGAAAAAGAAAAAAAATCAAATCAAGTGCATGTGCTGAAAAAAAAATCAACAGAAAATGCACATAAAAGCCTGTGAGAGGAAAAAAATTGGAGATCAAGATGATAAGATTAGTTTGAACTACTATGTTCTTTGTTTGAGGCGAAGGCTGTTGAGGTTGAGGATTTTGGGAATAGATTTGATTGAATTGATTTCACACACACACTACAAGAATCGAAAGAGAGGTGGGATTGACTATTGAATTAAAGTTAGAACTTTGCTAATATTTGAAATTTTCTTTGAGCTATATAATTTTTGCAATCTTTGAGGCTATTTTTCATGTTTTATTTAAAGTTTTTTTTTGGTTATTTTATTTTAATTTTTTTTTAAATGATGTTTGTGGGTATCATCACTGAAGCCCTCACGAGACTATAACTCGTCCACTAGGGCCGCCTAGGGGTTTAAAGGCTTGTTGCATACGCTAAATGCAATCGCGATTACCTGCGAAAGTAGTTTAGTTAGGATTTACTTTTTGTTTTGTTATTTTTATTTTTGTTTTAAGTTTTAGTTTTGCTCGAGGACTAGCAAAATCTAAGTTTGGGGGTATTTGATGAGCATATAATACATACATATTTTACCATTAATTAAATAATTGTTAGTTATATTTATTTTTTATTTTTAATTAATTGAATTATTTTATTGAATAAGGAATTAATTGGAGAGTATGGATAAAAATGGCACAAAGGAGTTCAATTTGTGAGCATTAAAGATTAATTAACTTGGAAGCAATTATGCTTATATGCATGTTAATTCAAGCCAAGGAAACCGAACTCAACAAATGCATTCACCATCCACGTGCAAACAAAGAAGAAGGTTAAAGCTAAAGTGGGCAGCACATTAAACAAAGCTTTTAATTAAAGCTTTGAATGGAAAGTCAAAGTAGAATAAAGGAAGGAAATCAATAACTTTTGGCTTTTATAGTTTTCAATTACGTGGCCAAGTAAATAAAAGGGCAAGCCTTGTGGCTTTAGGATTTAGGAGATGGGGCCCATTTCAAATATTATAAAAGGGAGTTGTGGCTTTTGGAGAAGAGAGAGAGCCGCCAGTGGAGGAGAATTCGGCTTTGGAAGAGAGCAATCCGCAGCAGCAATATTTCGGCTTCCCATGGCTGATTTTATTTCTTTTGTTGCTCTCAATTCAAGTATGTCTAGCTAATTTTCTTATACTGAGGTTAAGGATGAAACCCTATTCAATAAAATAATTATCTTTTTATTTAATTAATTCCCTATATATGTTCTTTGTTGATTATGGTTTTTATTTCACATGATTAATTAGATGTTAATAAAATCTTTTCATCAATTCTGTCATGCATTATTGATTGTTAGGATTAATATTCGATTAATTCTATGCTTGGATCTATAAAGTTTGTACATGATTATCTTTGATTTTATGTCTTTCATTAAATTGTTTACATGGAGTGCTTAGGAAACTTTGACTCTTTGTTATTCAATATGTTTACATGAGATTCTTAGATGTCATATTATTAAGCAGAAAAAGAACCTACATTATATTTAATTACTTGGACTTAATTGTTATATTCATGAGATGACATAGATTGATTTCGAGTTGTCACTCTAAAATTGGGGATTAATTAATAATTAGATAATTACTAGTTGAATAGTGGTGGATTCTGAAACCTTAGTAATTCTTATCTTATTGAATTCTCCTTTATTTTAATTGCTTCTTTAGTTTAATTGGTTTAATTTTCTTAAAAACTCAATTTGCTCAACTAGGTTAGAATTAATATTAATTTTAGATTTAAATTAGACTTTTCAATTTATAACAATCCCTGTGGGATCGACCTCGTTACCACTATTCTATCTCTAGATTCGTGCGCTTGCGAGTACATTAAAATTTTCACAACAAGTTTTTGGGCTCGTATGTTTACATAATTGAATTATTATTGTGTGTAATCATGATGCATGGATAGATACATATGATGGTAGCATGTCAACTTATCATGATGCCTTTGTTTGATTTTGATGATTGTATGATCTTTGATTTCATCTTCTTAATTGTCTATCATCATGTTTCATGTCATTTATTCATCTTGCTTAGTTGTTCATCACACTCTCTCCAAGAAGCCAAACACAAACATTTATCTCATTAAAATCCATTATCTTTATGTTTTTCTTGCTTATTTGATATTTCTAAATCATTGTCCATCACTTAAACATTAATTGTTCATAACTTATATGTGTGTGAATTCTTGTGCCATTGATTGTGTTATATCATCATTCATTTATAAATTGGTATAAATGACTTATTGTACTTATGAATTTGATTAATTATTCTTTTAGCTCATAATGATGGCTTATCTTAATAGCTATGTTCATTTTGATGATCTATATATTACCATCATGTACTTATGTTTTGCTTAAGTTTTGATGATAAAGAATGTTCTTTGATGATTACATTGTATTTGATGAAGTTTGATGATATGAGATCTATGATTGGTGAATGGATTCATTTTTTGTACTTTATTGATGTATTGTTGAATATGCATTACTTGCTTTAAATGATATTGAAAGGGGAAGAAATATATATACTTCAAGATTTTTAAGCATATAGGATTTTTTAAGTTAGATTGAAATATCACATTAGATCTTTGATGAGTTCAGTTGTCTTGATTTCTAAAACGTAATTAGTAATTATGGAGTTTGGATAGTTGATAATATGCTCTATGACTTTTGTATGTCTTACTTAGTCTATTACTTGTTTTCTTGATTATTGTTAAGGGTACTGTCTTAGCAACTCTATTTAGTTCTTGTTGCTTCTATTTTGATAATATGCATTTTGAACATTTTTGTTGTCCAAAGGGGGAGACAAATTAATCTACCATTTTGATGATGGCAAAAGAGGGAGAATAACATGCACTTTAAGCATTCTTTTGATGGTTGATATGTGATTATGGTGATGATTTTGATGATTTTGAGATATGATGATGATTTGATTCCATGCTTGTTTTATATGATGATTTTATGTTATGAGTTGTTGATTTGGTAATTGATGAAATGATGGTTCATGATTTTTTTATGGTTGATGGATTGTGTGAGGATTTGTGTATGGAGTTGGTTTGTATGTTGATTTATAATAATTTGAGAATAATATTACTAAATTTGTATTTAAGGTGATGCTTGTTGTTAGGGAGAGATTCAATCGAAATTTCTATTCGGACAACATGAGTAACAAGTTTGCTACTCTTTTTCCTTTCCACTGAGTTTTTCTTTTTTATGATGAAGGGGGAGAAGAATACATGTATTTAAATTTGTTAATTTAGCTAATTGAAAAATTGTTTAAACTTATAATATACTCAAGGGGAGCTTACATTTAGGAAGAACAATTTGTGCAATCATTCTTTAAATACATGAAAGGCTTGTCATCATAAAAAATGGGGAGATCTTGTGCATTAAATAATCGCGGAACTGAACAATTATTGACTAAAGATAAAAATAGATGTGCCAAGTGATCGTTAAAATAAACGGATAGCCGTTTGTAAATAAACAGACAACCATTTAAAAATAGAAACTTATGGAATGAAATTTTTTTGTAAACAGTTAACCGATTAATGATGACAATTTACAGTTTAAAAATAGAAAGGATAAAGTGCTAACAATTAATCGATTTATCTCAACAGATAACCGTCTTCGAGGTGAAAGTTTTTTGGTCGATAACGGTCAATCGATACATATAAACAGTGAACTAATTGTGTGTTAAAAGGTCTCTGATTTTTAACGGTTAGTCGATTTCATAAAATGGTTCACCGATTTCGTGCGATAGGTCACTATTTATAGGTTTTCTGCTTCATTTTTTCCTTAGGCTTTAACTATTTCTCTTTCTAGCAACTATACTATTCTACATCTCTCTAAAACTTTCTTTGATCTTCTTACAATATTGAAGTTTTTAAACCATTTCAAATCACCTTAATTTCATTTTTTCATCATTCAAACACCATTTAACCCTCAAAATTACAAATTCTCAAATTAAAACCCTAAGTTTCAACTGAACATCTCTCTTCAAAATTGACCTAATTTTCTTTTATTATAGAATCAAATCAACATATACATTTTTTCGCAAACCTATTTTGTTCATCTAAATTGGTCCAAATCTTCTCAAATCACCAATTTTACAAATTCACCATTAAATCATCCATGGGTGACGATGGAAGTTCAAGGGCTGGCAAGAGGAAAAAGCAAATGGTAAGAAGTCTAGTACGTCCTAGAACAGTCCTTGAGTTTGATAGAACTATTTTCCAATCCCTTCCTCAACCAAATGATTCCACTCTAGAATTATATCCTGATAGGTAATTTCTTCCTACTATGTTGATATGGATAGTTTTGATGAACTTTCTATATGTCGTAAAAGTATTAGGTGGTTGTTAGAAATTGCGGGTTAGGAGAATGCTTTGAGCATTATAGAGAATGTATATCCTAATCTTTTCAGAGTATTTTATTCAAACATAGAGATCTCTGCCTCTAGAAAAATAAATTCTTACTAATGTGGGTGGAGTATCGATGCAATTTAATATGGGAATCTAAATTCGATTTTAGGAACTAAGAATGAGGGTTTAAAGATACATACTTCTAGGAAAGAACTTATGTTTGATTGTTTTCTTTATGTTAATGCAGATCTATAACACCATAGGCAAATCTCACATCCGCAAAGCACATGAGAAATGCTGGGTTTATAAAGGGTGATCCACACCCTAATTGGCAAGCCACGTTTAAGGCCCAAAACAGACACTATCTTGCCAGGTCTGGGTTAGGTCGTGACATTATGGTATTAGAATGGCTCAGCGTGTCCTTTTGAGCGATGATGGGGCAAACCTCAGCGGGGACGCTGAGTCCCCAAGGGGGTGTATGTAACACCCTAGGCGAATCCCACATTGGCAAAGCACGGAAAAAATGTTGGGTTTATAAGTGGTGATCCACATCCTAATTGGCAAGATGTGTTTTGGGGTGTATGGGTGCCCCAAGAACAAAACCGTGCGGGCTTTGTTAAGGCCCAAAGCAGACAATATCTTTTCAGGTCTTGGTTGGGTTGTGACAAGTTTAGAACATTTGTAGACATACCGACCTTTTTAATGATATTTGTTGCCTTTCCTCTCGTTCTCAACTATTACTTTTGCAGGTTCGAGTACTTTATAGCATCCTTCAGCATGTAGTTACTTCTAGGAACGGACATTGTGATGAGATTATTCCTTTGGATGTTAAGTTATTAAATTGTATCCTCTATCGTCAATTTGTTAACCTTGGGTATGTGATCATAAGACATGTGTTGAGTACTCTTGGGGTCAGTAACATGTTGCTTCCTTATGGTAGTATCATTACTAGGATCTTACAAGATTTCAGAGCACCTCTTCGTGACTCGATTTATAAGGAATCCAAAAAGTTAGAATAGAAAAGACGCCATTGCTGCATTAAGATTTCATAGGAGGAATGGGCAATGGGTTAAGACCACCTGAACTACGAATCAAGAAAGCCGACACTACTAGAAAATAGTCCTTTTGCCACGATTTGTTTTAGCCACGAAGCAAATTTTGTGGCCTAAAATGACATTTAGCCACTAAAACATTGTATCGTGGCTAAAGTTTGTAAGTGAAATTATAAATATTAAAGTTATCCATTTGCCACAAATCATTTGTGGTTAAATACAATTTTTTAGCCACGAATATGAAGTTTGTTTCTAAAGCATTGAGAAATTTCGTGCCTTGCAGTTAGGCACAATATTAGTCACGAAATTTTGTGACTAAAGATTATAGTTTTTGCCATGAAACGTTTGTCACTGAAAAATGTCATAGGCCATGAAATAACTTTGTGGCTATATATATATTGTTTTTGGCCACGAATACTTTTTTTTTCTAAAGAGTTTTATCAGCCATAAAATCAAATCGTGGCTATATGTGCTGCATATAGCCACAAAATATTGGTCGCAAAAATAAAAATATTGGCAACAAATTTATTCGTTGTTGTACAATGCTTTTGCCACAAAATCCGGTAGCCAAAATGTACATTCGTAATTTTATTGTCTAAATTTTTAGATAAATAAATTTTTATAAGTTATTTATAACATATTCATAATATATTTCTAATAAATGATTACCTTAAATTGTGTTACTTATATAATACATTAGACTAATAGGATATATAATGTGATAGGCTAATAAGAAATTATCTTCGATTGTTTACTTCAATAATTGGTTGGACTAATTAATACAACTTAGTTTAAGAAATTGAATAGTAATTGTAAGTTTGGTCTGTACACATATCTATATAATAATATACTTAATTTATACACATATCAATAACCTTTGAACTTATAAGTATTGAATTCTGTGTTTGTGTTAGTATTTAACATAAAACAAGTATAAATATTGAACTTATAAATAGTTGTAAATGGTTTGATACTTAATGTAAAAGGAAAAGAGTAAGGAAAGATTACCATCTTACATCTATTAATGTGACTCGAACATGGTATATTAAAGACCCTTTTGTTCTAGCATCTCAAACACGACAAGTAATGTATATTAATGATCCTAAACTTGGCAAAGGGTGGAAGGTAGTGGCGAAAGTACAACATAGAGGTGTATGGGATATTCAAGAAAAAGATGAAGTAGTTGAAGACACACAAGAACAAGAAGAGTATCAACAAAGTGACTCAATTGGAAATGGGGTTTTGAAGGTCCAACAAGATGATTTGGATGTAAATTTATTTAGTAGAAATGATGTTGCTCCAACTAAGGTTAATATGGAAGTTCTACAAATGCCAAGTAATTGAGCCAATGATGTAGATGATTTCATTTGTGATTCCAAAAATGAGGATGATACAAGTAATATGGATAATTATTGAGAGTTCATTCGAATTAGAAGATGATGCTAATGTTGAATAAGAAATGTAATAATTTTAATATTTAATTTACTAATATTATGCTCTACAAGTCATTATCTTATTGTTTTATTATAAGTATAAAGTAATAAATAACTAATAATATTATATCTCTATTTCAGATGGCTCTAAGGAGAAACAAACGACCTCGATCATTACCTTCATCTTCATATGAGAGTCGTGCTGGTGCTGCGGCTGCAAGTACCATTTCAGATCGTCATAGTAGCACAGGTAACAAATTAATTCATTTTTTATCTTTTGTTTGTAATTCGTATTTTGATTTTTTTCATCAAACGTATGTAAACTCAAATGCACTTAAGAAAAAGGGTGGTGGTCCTACACGAGGTGTTGGCCTAGATTACATTGCTCGAGTCTCAGGTCGAGTGGCTTTGACAATCTCAGCTCAACATAAGAAAGCCACAAGGCCACTTGCATCCAAACTATCTAGTGAGTGTGGTGTCATTGTTCGTACCCATGCTCCACTTAAGGTTGAGTTGTGGAAGCATATCCCTTGAGACGACAGGATGATAGCTATTTAAACCACGTTTGGTAAATTTAGCTTTTCTTTATTTATCATCTTTAACTAAGTGATTTGTTTCTTTTGTTATTTACAAGATTTTTTTTTATTTTACTAATTCAGAATAGAAGACACTTGGACTTAGAGCAAGAGCATGTGGTGTTTTGTGACAATGATATCATGGCTGATTGTTATCATAGTCATCGTTACAAGCTAAAACTAAAATATAATGAGTTCATCGGATGAGGAAGGACGTAAACATCCCCCGAAGAATATTCTCTTGATGTTTGGGAGTACTTATGTGATATTTGGTGCAAAGAAGAATATTAAGTATAAATTTTAATATAAATTTATCATTTATTGTTTCTTGAGAAATGTCATTTGAGAAGTCTATTTTTGGAGATGCTGAGAACAAAATAAGTACAGTTTGCACAAGATATAGCTTGTGTTAAGTATGGTAGTTGAGATTTTGATAAGATGGATATCGGTGTGTTATTTATATATTAGGCTGCTTTTTAGGTTTTAATTGTGAATTTGTGTTAAGTTTGACTTTAATGTTTTGTTTTGTGGTTCTCTCTTTATCTTTGAGCTATATTTTCTTCAATATGTAATAATAAGCCTAACTCTATTTGTGGTTGTTTCTAAATTTTATGGTTGATTTTGTAAGTTTTTCTAATTACAAAGAATGTTTGTATTATTTCTTTTATTAATAAAAAAGAATTAGAAAGAATGTATGTATGATTTCTTTAATTATAAAAAAGAATGTTGTGCTGATGATGGGAACAAACCTGTAGCAAGTGTTTTTTATTTTATTTTTTGGAAACCAGCAAGTTATTAGAATCAAAAGAGATTGAATTTGATTTTTACAACTAGCATACATGGATCTGTTTAAAAATTGTTGACCATGTGCATTGTCCTTACATTAGCATGCTATTATTGTTTTATTTATTTATTAGGCCAACAAATGCAGAAAGTATAAATTGTAAGGCTAAAGATACAATACATAAACCTTGAATGTTTAGCTAGCTTTTAATTCTCTCAATTTACTATCTTGTTACATTATCTCTTCCATGAGTTGTTTCTTAATTTTTAGCTTTTCCTTTTTTTTTTAGACTAGGTGTAAGAAAAATGTTGAAAATAGACAGAAACTCCCACACAATCATTGTGGGGATCTAAGTCATTTATTTTTCATCGTGAGGAGAACTCTAAGGTAATAATCTTCCACTGTAAATATTTTTTATAAATCAGTATTATATGTTTAAAAAATATAACACGATATATATTTTTTAAATAGTGTAACGAGAGTGATAAAAAGCAAAGCTACCCTGATTTATTTATTTATACTCACTATAGCGACGAAATGAGGACAAAAAATATTTCCGTGGCAAAAAATAATAAGCCACAAAATTTGAGTGTTTTGCCACAATACATTTTGTGGCTAAATGACATTTTTCTTGTAGTGCTAATAGCCCCAAGGATGACAGAGTCTTCAATAATGTCAACTCAGACGATCAATTACCAGATTTTAGAGTAGGAGCTAGACCTTAAGTACCTTGTTGAGTGGCAGCAACACAGGCTGAAGAGACTGAGGAACTGGAGGGACTAGACACTAGTGAGCATCAAATTCATATCAACAAGTTTTTGGCGTCGTTGTCGGGGAATGATTGTTTATTGTTATTTGTGCAATTAATCTTAGAAGTGATAAATGTTGATTTTATTTTAATTTGCTTATTTTACAGGAAACTGTTGCATGCACAATACAAACCTGTTGAGTTTTAATTTGATCCAGAGATTGAAATTACTGCAAAGAGATTAAGAAGAGAGCATAAAAATTCAACAGCTGCTATAGCAATTGATGACTTACAAGATGAGAAAAACTTGAACCCTTTTGGAGAAATACAACCAATTAATGGTCGAGAAGATTAGAATGGACAAAATGATATGGGGCAACCAGGAAACAACAATATTATATACATGGCAGACGATAGAGATAGAGCTATTAGAGACTACGCCGTGTTGACCCCTCAAGTTATGCATCCTGGAATTGTCAGATCTGAAGTGCAAGCTGCTAATTTCGAACTCAAACCAATGATGTTTCAGATGTTGCAGACAGTGGGGCATTTTAATGGGTTGCCTTCAAAAGACCCTCATCTTCACATCAAACTATTCTTGGAGGTAAGTGATGCTTTTAAAATTGCTGGACCTTCACAAGATGCATTGAGACTCAGACTTTTCCCATATTCATTAAGAGATCGAGCACGAGCATGATTGAACTCTTTACCACCAGACTTCATCACAACATGGAATGATTTGGCTGATAAATTCTTGATGAAGTACTTTCCACCAACCAAGAATGCAAAATTGAGGAATGAAATAACATCTTTCCACCAACTTGAAGATGAAAGCTTGTATGATGCATAAGAAAGATTTAAAGAGTTACTCAGAAGATGTCCTCATCATGGTATTGTTTATTGCATATAGATGGAAACTTTCTACAATTGATTGAACCCAAGCATTAGATTAATGGTTGATACTTTAGCAAATAGAGCTTTGTTATCTAAATCTTACATTGAAGCTTACGAAATTTTGGAAAGAATTCCTAACAACAATCATCAATGGCCATCATCTAGACAAGCTGTAATAAGCAGAGCCGCAAGAGTCTATAATGTGGATGCATTTATAGCATTATCAGCCCTAATAACTTCACTAACAAACATGGTTAAAGCCATAACCAATGCTCCAGCAACTGTCCAACAAGTTGCTGAGGTTTCTTGTGTTTATTGCGGAAAGGGGCACTTGTTTGATAATTGTCCCGAGAATCCAACAGCACCCAAACTTCTCATGGAGCAACCAGAATCAACCTACTGCAGCATTCGATGAACAGAACAGATCTGCATAGCCACCAGGATTTCATCAGTAGAATCAAGGACAAAGAACCATCAACAATGATAAAGTCAGTTCTCTTAAAGCTTTGCTTAAGGAATATATTGTGAATAATAAAGCAATTGTCCAAAGCCAAGCTGTAACCTTGAGGAATCTAGAAAATTAGATTGGACAACTTGCAACAACATGAAGTAACAGACCTCAGGGCAGTGTACTTAGCAATACAGAAGATCCGAGAAGGGAAGGCAAAGAACATTGCAAGGTAATTAACTTGAGGTCTGGAAAATATATTGATATTCCTATTGATATGCTAAGGAAAATGATGGAACCTAACTCAACCCAAGAGGAAACTCAAGTTCATGAAGAGCTACAACAATCCATTTGCCAACATACTGGTGAGATTAGCCAAGCTACAACAACTGCAGAAAGAAATAATTCAGTGTCTGTTGAAGAAGAAGCTACAGCACCAACAGCAACAAACTAAACTAGATCAAAAGAACAACAACCTACGCCACCTGCTGCAGCCCAACAGTTTAGATACCCACCACATTTCCCACAAAGATTTCAAAAGCAGAAACAAGAAAAGCAATTCAGTAAATTTCTAGAAGTGCTAAAACAATTGCATATTAACATTCCTTTTGTGAAAGTATTGGAACAAATGCCAAATTACGTGAAGTTTTTAAAGATATTTTGGTAAGGAAAATAAGGCTTGGAGAATTAAAATTGTTGCTCTAACACAAGAATACAGCCACATGCTTCAAAATAAAATTCCTCAAAAATTGAAAGATCCAGGGAGCTTTACAATTTCATGTTCTATTGGAACTAGGTATAATGGCAGAGCACTTTATGATTTGGGGCAAACATAAGTCTCATGCCCCTATTCGTGTTCAAACAATTAGGAGTGGGCGAATGCAGACCAACAAAAATGACTCTACAGTTGGCTGATAGATCTCATGCATATTCTGAAGGAAATATTAAAGATGTGTTAGTAAAGGTGAATAAATTTATTTTTTCAGTGGATTTCAGTATGCTGGACTTTGAACCAAACAAAGAAGTGTCAATTATTCTTGGTAGACCTTTCTTAGCCACTGGAAAGACCCTCATTGATGTGCAAAAATGAGAACTAATCATGATGGTAATGATCAACAAGTCACATTCAATGTGCTGGATGCTATGAAAAATCCTGATGAGATTGAATATTGTAATTTCATCAGTGTTATGGACATTACTGTAATAGAAATGTTAAACAGTTGCTGCAGTAAAGAAGATATCAAAGCTAATAACTTTAAAGAGCTTAAAGAAGAAGATAAAACAGCAGTACACATAGCATGACAAGGAGAAAAGCAACCAGTAAGACATGACAGACCATTTGAATCTCTAAACCTCTCAAACAGGGAAGTGAAACCATCTGTACCATCAGTTGAATCACCACCCACTTTATAATTGAAAATCTTACCTTCACATTTAAAATATGTTTATCTTGGTAAGAACAATGACTGGATGGAGAGTTTGCATGGATTATAAGAAGCTGAATAAGGCCACAAGGAATGATCACTTTTCATTGCCCCCTCATAGATCAAATGTTAGACAGGCTTGCTGGAAAAGAATATCACTGCTTTTTAGATGGTTAGGATATAACCAAATTGCTATGGACCAGAGGATTAAGAAAAGACAACATTTACTTGTCCTTATGGAACCTTTGCTTTGAGAAGGATATTATTTGGCTTGTGCAATGCTCCAACAACTTTCTAGAGATGTATGATGTCCATCTTTTCAGACATAGTCAAGCAAATATTAGAAGTGTTCATGGATGACTTCTCAATTTTTGGGGAAACATATGATGATTGCTTGAGTAATTTAGAAAATGTGCTTAAGAGATGTGAAGAGACCAATTTGGTACTCAATTAGGAAAAGTGTCATTTTATAGTACAAGAATGTATAATCTTGGGACATAGAGTTTCTAAGAATAGGATAAAGGTGATAAATAAACTCCCACCCCCAACTTTAGTCAAGGAAATTAGAAGTTTTCTAGGTCATGTTGGGTTTTACAGAAGGTTCATTAAAGATGTTTTCAAAATACCTAAACCCTTGTGCATACTGTTGGTGTATGACAGACCCTTCAACTTTGATGATGACGGTTTGAAGGCTTTTTCTGAATAAAAGAAAGCTTTTATTACAGTACCTGTTGTCACTGCACCAGATTGGAGTTTACCTTTCGAGTTGATGTGTGATGCTAGTGACCACTATGTTCGAGTAGTGTTAGGACAAAGGAAGAACAAGATATTTCACTCCATTTACTATGCCAACAAAACCCTTGCAGATGCTCAGATCAATTATACCAC
Organism: Citrus x clementina; assembly: GCF_000493195.1. Taxonomy (NCBI): domain Eukaryota; kingdom Viridiplantae; phylum Streptophyta; class Magnoliopsida; order Sapindales; family Rutaceae; genus Citrus; species Citrus x clementina. The sequence continues at coordinate 1,114,156 of NW_006262688.1, read as the reverse complement.
TACTGAGAAAGAATTGTTAACAGTGGTATTCGCATTTGAAAAATTCAGAACTTATTTGGTGGGCACAAAGGTGACAATTTACACAGACCATGTAGCAAAAAAAATATTTAATTGCAAAGAAAGATGCCAAACCAAGGTTGATAAGGTGGATCATTTTGCTACAAGAATTTGACTTGGAGATCAAGGATAGAAAATGGATTGAGAATCAAGTGGCAGACCATCTATCAAGGATTGAAGCAGATACGAGTACATTAACCAAGCAAGAAATCATAGAAATAGTGGGATGAACCATCTATAAAAGATGTGTTCCTACCAAGTGATCAAAATGTGTGTACCAGATGACAAAATTCCACACATACTGCATTCATGTCATGCTATAACATATGGAGGACATTTTGGAGGTCACAGAACAGCAGCCAAAATCCTGCAATCAGATTACTTTTTGCCTTCTACTTTGAAAGGTGCTTATGAATTTGTTAAATGTTGTGACAGGTGCCAAAGAAACAGGGAATATATCTCCAAAGCATGAAATGCCATTAACAAATATTTTGGAGGTGGAGCTCTTTGATGTATGAGGAATAGACTTCATGGGTCCATTCCTACCATCCTTTGAAAACTTATATATTATAGTTGCCTTAGATTATGTTTCCAAAAAGGTGGAGGCTGCAACATTACCAACTAATGATGCCAAATCAGTAGTGAAATTCCTTCACAAGACCATTTTCTCAAGGTTCGGGACTTCAAGGGCCATCATTAGTGATGAAGGCACTCATTTTTGCAATAGAATATTTGCTCAGCAATGGTTAGGTACGGAATTAAACACAAGATTGCCACAGCATATCACCCATAATCCAATGGTCAAGCAGAAGTATCTAACCGAGAGATCAAAAGGGTTTTAGAAAAAGTGGTGAACCCCAACAAAAAAGATTGGTCAATCTAATTGCATGATTCTTTATGGGCTTATCATACTACTTATAAGACTCCATTTGGCATGTCCCCATACAGAATTGTCTATGGCAAGGCCTGTCGTTAGCCATTAGAGCTAGAGCATAAAATATATTGGGCTCTAAAACAACTCAACATGGACATGCATACTGCAGCAGAACATCGAAAGCTCCAACTTTGTGAGTTAGGAGAGTTGAGGTTGTTCTCCTATGACAATACAAGGATTTACAAGGAGAAAACAAAACAATTGCATGACCAAAGAATTCAGCAAAGAAAACTTGTTCCAGGTAATCATGTTTTGCTTTACAACTCCAGACTAAAGTTCTTTCCGGGCAAATTAAAATTTAGATAGTCAAGACCTTTCAAGCTCGCACAATCTATCATTATAGGGCTGTGGCCCTTTTAGATGAAAGGGCAGGCCAAGAATTCAAGGTTAATGGACACAGAGTAAAACATTACATGGATTTTATTGTGGATCACTCAAAGGAGGACTTAGTCCTGAAGAATCCAACATTATGAGCAATCAAGGAAGATTGGGCTGAAGGACTTAAACCCAAGCGCTAATTGGGAGGCCACACAATGAAGATGCAGTTATTTTGATTTTTTACATTAAGTTCAATTTTTCATGTTTGAAATTCACGATTTTTGTTATTTTGAATTGAGTATTTAATTTCTTTTCTTTCCTTAAAACAAAACAAAAAAAAAAGTATTGAGTCAAGAGACTGACACATGTTGCTGCAGCAGGACCAATTCACATGGCTGATGAACTATGTTACCAGCAACCCAAGAGACTTCGTTGCAGACTGCTGTAGGACAAGATTTGTTGCTGCAGCAATAAATATTACCATTACAGTGATTTAATTATGGATATTCTTGGCAATAAATTGTGACAGTTGGCTTGGCAAATCCAATAGAGATCAGAAGGGATTACATAATCCTTAAATTGCCGAATCAATATCCTATCCCTATTTAAATTAGATATGTTTTAAAAAATTCAAAATTCTCTTTCCAATTTTATCTCCTTAATTTGATTTTCCTTTTATTTTTATTTTACCCGGCACTCATATAAAAGGGAATTATTATACTAATTATACTCTAACTTTACTTTCTTTCCCTGACGCAGCCATAATCCTAAAACTTCATGATTATTGTTTACAGCTTCAATCTTCATCTGCCATCAAGCCCATCCCAAGTGCTCCAATAATGACGCGTTATAAGAAGACAACAAGTCGCTTAAAAGACCCGTCTTGATTCCAAGGACACAAAGAGGAAGAGAAGTACGAGAAAATTATAGAACTACGCAAAATCCCAGAAGAAAAGGGGTTCTGGTTCCCACCACAACCTTCGAGAATCACTCAAACCGTTCATTCTACTGTAGCAAGATGGGGTTGGCTAGCGTTTTGCAACCATCTAAAGGACCTAGTGTTGCCGCTTGTCAAGGAATTCTACGCCAATCTGCTAGGGAAATATCAACGAACAATATGGGCAAGAGACACTCTAGTCCCTCTGGACCCACTGGTCATCAATGTTTTTAATAATTTGCCTTCTAATGTGGATTGTGAGTATTCCAAAATGCTTAAAAGCATGACACCTAAGAAATTGAGTAGTGTGCTAAAAACCCTCATTGTAGAAGTAGCTCTTGGGCAAATGAAAAGGGTAGAGTCATAAACGAGATTGATTTGAAACCCATTGCTAATATTTGGGTTAAATTTCTAAAGTCCAGATTGATGCCCACAACGCACACAACCTCAATTTCACAAGAAAGGTTGATTCTCTTGTATGTCATTGTTAGAGGACTGCCAATAGATGTTGGGGTAATTAGTGAGCAGGAAATTATGGATTGTGCAATGAAAAAACACAAAACTACTGCCCTGTTATTTCCCTCCCTTCTCACCAGTATCTATATGGTGTTTGGAGTGCGCCCAACTGCACAAGATGAGCGTATTAAGAATGAAGGTGCTCTCACTACCCGAACCATCGAAGGAATTGCTAGTGAATCAGCTACAGCACCACCAGAACCAGTTGTTGTAGCAGGGGCAAGGAGAGTTATTGGAGTGGAATGGAGATTACAAGAGCTGAGTGACAGTATCACTCAGTGTGTTAAAGCGCAGCAAAGTGAGAACAATCGGTTCTGGACCTACTTGTGGTATTTGGAGGACCACCTACACTAATTTGTTGTATATATGAAAAGTCACAGTAGCAACTTCCCAGATTCATTGCTACAACAATTCAACTTTGGAGCAACAACAATAGATGCTCCAGCAGAAGAAAATAAAGATGCTCCAACAGTAGGCAAAGAAGCTGCAGCAAAAAAGGAAGGAGAACCAGAGAGGGGCTAGAGGAACCACCCCAAATGGTACCTCCTAAACAATGGAAAAAGCGTATCATTGAAGATGATGAAGATGAATCAAATGAGGAGCCTCTAATCCCAGTCCTCTCTAGAAAGGGCAAGGAAGAAGCTGAGTTCAGATGAATCCGAGGAAGATGCAGATGACATTGATACAGAGCTAGAAGCTGCAGCCACAAGAGTTACTAGAACAACTACAGAAGAGAAAAGCCTACAGACATTATTGCTGAAATCACTAGTGAGGGCTCTGCTACAGCAAAATCTGCTCCAGCTGCTTCATAACAAACTCTTAGCAGATGCACTCCCACAAGCTCCCAAGGGATCTAGCAACCAAAAAGGGGCCACTCTGGAGGTGTTACAACGCCAGAAAAACCAGTACAAAAGCAGACCAAACCCATTCAACCCAAAGACGTTGTACCTGCTGGAACACCACCAACCAACGCAACTCTGAGCAAGAGGAAAAAACAGCCAACTGCCCCACTACAAGGTTCGCCCAAGAATCGCTTGAGGAGTTCCTTCAAAAAGCAGTGAACCTTTCAGCGTGAGCCACAGCAACATATTCAACAACAGGGGAATATCCCCTGCCAACTCAATTTACTTTCGTCCAAATGCTGCAACTTTTCTTTTACTTTTTACTTGTTCATTTTACATCTCTTTCATACTTCTTTACTCATTTGGTTTTTTTGTTTTGTGTGTTAATATCATTGCATATGTTTGTATTGTGCATTGTGTATTTTGTGTGATGTGCAGTTGTTATCTAGTTGTGTCTGGGATCAATAAAAGCCCAATAAAGATAAAGTGAGTGTCAGTCAGTAATTATGAGAATGCCAAGTAGGGATAGTTATAGATGGAGGTTGAAATTATGTCCAGACACTTAGGCTTTGGTTGAGTTTTATAAGCATGTTGTAGGAATGTCAAGAGAAAAACATTGAAGGCAGAAAATATCGCAAGTTTGGGAAAAATTTTTTGTTGAACTGTGCATGTTGTGAAATAAGCTCTGCTCCAATGGTTTAAGTTGTTGAGTAACCAAGGCTGAGTATGTACCCCATATGTAGACTTGAGTCAAAAAGCAATAAGAGTTAATAGTAGTGCTGCAGTAATTATTAAAAAAAAAAAGGTTTGCTGCCTAGGATACTGAGTAACCAAGTATGTTCATGAACCCCATGTTCAGCCTTAAATCAAATGCGTCTAAAGGTAAGACTTAGATATAGTATCCTGGATGTGCTTGCTGCAACAACTTTGACATGTACTTTAAGTGTGTAATTGGGTGTCATCATTACAAGTGATAGACATTCACATGAAAACTCAATGTTGCATTGAAGGATTTGAATTAGAAAAAAAAAAAAACAAGGATGATTGTTGCAGCACAGTTGAGTCTTTTTTAAGATTTTTTAAAACTAATAATAGGTTGTAATCCATTATAACTCTATTATTTTTCTTCTTTTAAATTTATAAATAATCTTTTTAACTAATTTGTCAACTAATTATAATATTTTTAAAGAATTTATATTTTTATTATGCAAATATTTTATGTTTTTATTATAAGAATATTAAGACCGTTGTCTCCCCCATGAGATGGATTTTGTTATAGTGTTTTTATATCTATAATATACATCTGATGCTTAAGTGATGCTGCAACATATCTGAGACTTTATCAAAGTGCACACACACACTTGGGATAGAATGATGCTTAAGTCTAGAACTGAATTGCTATGGCAATTTTGTGTAGTGTGATACGAGGGTTGAAGAATTCATGAAAACTTGATGGCAGAGCTATGTTATTATTAGGTGATTATGTGATTAAGTTGTTGTCATTACTTGAGGTCAAGTAATGGTTTAAGTTTGGGGTGTGATAACTCTATGAAATGAGAGTTATCATGATACATTTAATGGATTTTAATAATAGTTTGCATTAACAACCATTTTAGTTTAAGTTTAATAAAGTTTGCTTGATTTTGAATAATTGTGTTCTGAAAACATATGCATAATTGTAGGTAACTGGAAGTCAAATTTCATGAGAAGGATGTTGTGGCAAAGGGCTTACAAAAAGTAGATAAGAATATGGCTATAGAAGAATTGGAGCAAATTTAGAATAGTGCAGATGTTGTAGCTATTATTGTAGCAACCATTGCTATAGCAATCCTAGAGCATTAACAGAAAGATCTCGTGCGAAGCAATTAATAGATTGTGATCTATAGTTTTCTAATCTAGAAGATGTGCACCTTAAACCTCTGTTTACCCTAATTTTATGCTATAAAAGAGGCACACATGCACAAACAACAGAGGAGGCTGTCAACCAAGAACAAAAACCAAAAAGAAACAAGAGAGAAAGAGAACAAAAGATCAGAACTAAGGGCTGCAACAAGGAGGATTTGTGGAGATTAATCGAGAAACTTAGTCTTTCTTATTCTCCTTTTGTTTTCTTGTTCACTTTTTAATCAAGAGGATGTAATTGATGGCTAAAACTCTTTTATTTATTTTACTTTCGCAAGTTATGAACTAATTTAATTGTGGTTGAGTGATAGACAATCTTAATGGTTCTGTGATTGAATTTATATGTTACTGCATATTTACTATAGCATTTTGTTTTGGTAAAGCTTATTTTATTCATTATTTCGGCCGACCACCAATTTAATGATACAAGTTAAGAAAGAGTCACAAAATGGTCTATCTTAGTAGAACATATGAGAGTAATACTTAGTCTTATATTGGATTTCTTGAGTTGAATTTTACTTGATTTCAAAAGGGTCATGCTTAATCTAAAATTAGTGATAAACTATATATAGGGATTCACCTTGTAGGGTAAATAGAACCTAAACATGTAATGCTATATCTTATGTTGGCATAACAATTGGTCACTGTTAGGTTGCATATAGATATAAGACATCCAACATGTGACAGCTGAGGATACTTAAGGATTTTGCCCAATGCTGTAGCAGATGTTGTAGCAATTGAACTTAGAATTAGAAGAAATAGTCGAAACCATTAAGAGAGTTTCATCACTCAATTACTTCATTCTTATTGACTTTATCCTTGTGTGTGTAATATTAAAGTTTGCTTTTCTGCATATTTAGTTATGTCATTTAATTCAAAGTTTATTAGTTTAATTGTTAATCTATTTTGATTTAAGGCGAACTGCGATGTTAAGATTGCTATAGCAATTTCAGTAACATCAGTTCCTATGGAGATTGCTATAGACGATCTTGGATACTTATCATTATATTACTTGTTTGGTACACTTGCACATTGACACCAATAGCATTTGAATTCTTATCAAGAGTGAGGTTTGATCACTTTTCGAGTAGCAACAGTAGCTTCGGCCTCAGTTTGTTGCTTTTTAACTTCAGCAATAATGCATTTTCGATTAGCAACAGCAACTTCTGAATGGCCAACAACACATTCTTCCTACTCTCTGTATTTTACCTTCTAGCTTTCCACCACATCCACCGCAATAGTTTTTCTTTACTTTACTTTTAGCATAGACATTTATCATCTTATGTTTTGTTAACTTTATGTCAAATTTTATTTTTTGAGATTGGATATTAGTTTTTATGATAATGATTTGATCTTTAATTACATAATTATTTTGTGTGATGATTTTATATTTGATGGATCTGTGATGACTTAGATGATTTGATCCTGAGATGTTGGTTTCTATACTTTGATGATTTGGGTGTAATGTTGCTAAAAGTGTTTTTGAGGTGATGCTTAATTACATAATGATTTGATCTTTAATTACATAATTATTTTGTGTGATGATTTTATATTTGATGGATCTATGATGACTTAGATGATTTGATCCTGAGATGTTGGTTTCTATACTTTGATGATTTGGGTGTAATGTTGCTAAAAGTGTTTTTGAGGTGATGCTTGTTGACAGGGGAAGGTTCTGCCGAAATTTCAACTTGGACAACATGGGTAAAAATTTGGCTTTTCACTGCATTTCTTTCCCTTTAGCACTAAATTTTTTTTTTTTTTGTGATGAAAGGGGAGAAGATAAACTTGTTAAAATTGGCATTTTAATTAGGAGAAGTTGTGTTGTTAAAATTGATGTATGCACACGCACACACAAAATGAATGTTTTTGAATTGGTTAAAATTGGTATAACTTAGTATATTGGCACCTTTTAAAGCTTGTACAATACTTAGGGGGAGCTAATATTTTTAAATCATTCACACTTTGAATACATGTAACGTTTGTCATTATCAAAAAAGGGAATGTATCCATAACATTGATTTTAATGATAACAAACAAGATTAAAAATGATAGAGTCTTTAAATTTATTAGATTTCTTAGGTTGTATAATATTTTGGACAAGATTAAGGTTTCGGAAACAAATCAATAACTATTATGTTTAAAACAACAAACCGATAACATATGGTTGAGTTATTGACAAGTTCTAGAAATTAATGGTTAACCATTTACGAGAAAATGGCTAACCGAAAATTTCATAAAGGAATTTATCTAAAAATGACAAACTGATATTTGCAAACTATAAGCCGACTTCTAACAGGTGAGCTTATGGAATTCAACGACAAACCATTATGCGAAAACGGCAAGCCGGCTTCGATTAGTGAACTCTCTAAAATTATACGTAAACAAAAAATTTCAAATGATGATACAACAATTCAAATTTTAGCATAACGGTTACTTAGCAGAAGTCAAAATGGCAAACCAACTAAGGTTAACGGTGAACAAATATTGTCTAGAAAGTTAACAACGGCTAGTTTTCTTCTCTAACTATAAAAGGCTCTATCAAATACAATTTACAAGTGTGTTCAACTATTACCATCAAGCTTATCATTGCATATTCAATCTGTTCTGAGATAAATTTTGTTTATTCCTTTATTAAATAGAACTTTGGGCTTTCATTTGTAAACACATACATTGTGTGACAAAAAATCTATGTAATTTTCATTTCAATATCAAAATTAAGTTACTGTAAGTGTGGGAAGCACTTTGAAAAAAGGGGTGAGAGATCATATCTATTATAAAGGTTTATTGACACATTGGAAGTCAATTGTAAGTATCTTGAAGCCTTGGGTTGTAAAGTGGGTTGTAAAGGCTTGGGTAATAAAATCTTCAAGCTCGCTTAGCTTGGAGGCAAAGACATAGGCAGACTTTACTGAACCACGTAAAAATATCGTGTTTGCTCTCCTCCCTTATCTCTTTAAATTTATTGATTGGTAATTTTACTATTATTGAAACTTTTAAGCCATTAGTTTAGATTGTTACTTTTATTTGCTTAATTTATTTCTAAAAAAAAAATTGATTCATCCCCTCTAGGATTGCTTAGTTAGAATTTCACCAATAGATTATCATTTGAAGATAATATAACTTTTATTCTTACTAAAAAAAATTTCTAAAATGTAAAATCATTAAGTTTTCATATAATTTCTAGATTTGCCCTTAGTCAAAGTCCACATAGAGAGGACTTTGGTCCAACTTGACCTATTAATTAAGATTTTAGTGACGAGATTGGTTTAGCTAGGCTATAAAAACTTAGGAGCTTGGTTCAGGTTTAATCCAATACATGAAATGAAAGAATTCATGGTGTGTTTACCAATTGATAATTGAAATGGGCTGGAATGGAAATAGGCTAGAATAAGAATGAGGTGAAATTAGAATGAAGAATGAGAATCGCAACAATTTGTTTACTTAAGCTGCAGGAATCAAAATTATAATGAGCAGTTTGATTTTTTTCTTTTATATTTTTGTGAATTAATTATGACAAAGTAGGAATTTAGAAACTTGAATGAGGGTATTTTTGCCAATCTTAGGAATAAGATTCTGGTTCAACCCTTTGGGAGTCAAAACTCTAGGAATGATTCCTAAATTTAAGGGCCTCACATGAATTTTGTTTCGATTTCAAGCTTCAAATTTATGAGTAAATGCATCATTGATTCCGATTTCATAAAACCATTTTGATTACTGGGAATAAACACATCATTGGAGATTGGTTTAGATAAATAGGAATATAGACAAAGTTATAATATCATCCAAATCCTAAGTGATATGGATTACTAATAAGAGTTTAAATTCAAATTTCTTCTTATCTACATATTGCTATGGATAGAATGCCTTTCTTAGAGTAAATAAAAAATATTACTAACAACAAATATTATAGGCATATATCAATAGTGAAAATATTTATTTTATGTCCGTGGATGTAAGCTTAGAATTGAACTCGTTAAGTTCTATATAACTTTTATTATAACACGATTTTGACATAAGTGAAAATTATCCCAAGTTTGGCCAAAGGATATGAATACAAGCATTTAATTTACAATATCATGCTAGGAACCAAAGGGTTAAAAAAAAAGATGTTGTTTGAATTATATTGATATTTCAATATATTAATATTTTGAAGGGAAGTGAAAGAAGTTTTTTTTTTCTGTTTGATTTGAAATTAATCATGTGTTTGATTTGATTCAATTATAAATTAAAGTTGAAGAAGTCAAATTTACAAGAGATTTGTATTATCTAAGTTGAACTAAAATATGGGACACATGAATGACTAATTTAAATTGAATTATAAAAAGTTTTTCTTCATAATGGAAACATGCAAGCCTTTAATGATGACTGTTGAGAAGAAAATATCCAACTGCTTAAATTAATGCTCTCTACTTCTATCTAATATTTTCTTCATCAATTTTCTACTATTGTTCTAAATTTTATGTACTTGAAGTGCACTTCACAACAGTTTTATAGAACTTATAGAACTCATATTTCCAACAATCTTAAGACCAAATTATTTGAATTTTAATTATTGCTTCAAATTAGGTATGAAAATCTATTAGTTATGATCTTTTTACCTATAAAAATACTTTTAAGATTTGAGATTTATTGAAATAAGTGCTTCTAATTCTCAATAGTATTTCATTAGTAATTTCTTCATATTAAGCGTTTAGATAAAAAATTTTGGCTACCTAATATTTTGCAGAGATTTGTGTAAATAGTGGGTAATTACAAAATTTAAAGTAATTAATATAAAGTAATTTTCAATCTGAATTTAGATGTTGTACTAGACATTCAAAGGAATCTTTTGAAGTTTGTTTTAATAAAATCGGAGAAGAATTCAATTTATCATGATTTTCTGAACTAAAGTCTGTTACGCTAGAAATTTCTGGTTCTAGCAAAATACATGAATTACAAAACTATTCTACCATGTATGTGCTACTTTAGAAATTATGGAATTTGGAACAGTGCTTCTATATATGTCTAGTATATATCTAGAAGGATTTTGTGATTTTTCATCAAAAGAATAAATTTTTTTGAATTTTTGAAATTAGTAAGCTCAAAGCATAAAACTATTTGACAGGTTTCACGAGAACTAAGACAAAAACTATTTTTAATATTTTTAAAGGAATCAAAATTTATTATTAAAAATATTATATGTCAGCATACTGATAACTCTATGAAATGAGAGTTATCATGAGACTTTTAAGTTTAAATCAAGACTACTTAGAGAGTAATTGATGTGTTTTTAGTACATTTTGACGTTGGTTTGCATTAACATTTATCTTAATTTAAGTTTGATGAAGTTTGTGTGATTTTGAATAATTGTTTGCCAAAAACATGTGCTTAATTATAGGTGATTGGAAACCTAAATTCTATGGAAAAGATGTTGTTGCAATGGACTTATAAAAAGGACAAACGAACATGGCTATAGAAGACTTGAAGCAAGGCTGGAACAGTACAAATGTTGTAGCTATTGCTGTAGCAATCTTTGAGCATTGACAGAAAAATCTAGGCAGGATATTCTGAATATTGTGATCTGTAGTTTCCTAATTTGAAGATGCGCACCCTAAAGGTTTATTTTTACCCTAGTTTTCAACTATAAAAGGAGGCGTACATGAAAAGAAAAAGGAGAGGTCGTTAATCAAGATCAAAAACAAAAAAGAGACAACAAAGATACAGAATTCCTAATCAGAATTCAAGGCTGCACCAGTAGAAGAACTTGCAGAATAAATTGGAATCTGTTCTTTCTCTTTCTTTTCTTGTTTATTTGCTACTCATTGATCATTGAAGATGTATTCAATGGCTAGAACTTAGTTGTTTATTTACTTTTCATAAATTATGAACTAAATTTATTTGTGGTTAAGTGTTAAACTAGCTTGATGGTTAATTGACTGAATATAGATGTTGTTGCTTGTTTGCTATAGCATTTTGCTTTGATAGTATTCATTTAAAGTCATATTTAGGCTAACTACCTATTTAATGGTACAAGCTAGGAAAGACCCACAAAAAGGCTTATCCTAGTGGAACATATCAGAGCAATACTTGGTTTTGGATTGAGTTTAACTTGAGTCCTAAAAGGGTCATGCTTAATCTAAGATTAGTGATGAACTAGATATAGGGATTTACTTTGTAGGGTAAGAAGAACCTAAACGTGTAATGTTATATCTTATGTTGCCATAGCAACTGGTCACTGTTAGGGTGCATTAAGATATAAGACATCCAATATGCTACCGCTGAGGATAAACATGATTTCTGCCCAGTACTGTAGTAGATGTTGCAGCAACTGAAGTTGACATGAATAAAACAGTCAACACCACCAAGAGAGTTTAATCACTCCATTACTCCATTTCTATTGATTTAACTTTTTTGTTTAACGTGCCAACTATATTCATTGCAATTGTTATTTATTGAGATTTTATTTTACTATGTTATTTGGTAGTCTTAGTTGTATTGATTTAATTTAGAACATAGAGTGCACTGTTGAAATTGTTGTAGCAATTCTGATAGCATCAATACCTGTAGAGACAATCTTGAATAGTCATCATTTTATTACTTGTTGTGTACACTTGCACATTGACACCATAGCAATTGAAGTAAAAATTAACAAGAAGTTTTTGGCGCTATTGCCGGGGATTGATTGTTTATTTTTTAGTTGTGAAATTAATTTTAACGGTGCTAATCTTTGATTTTATTTTGACTTGCTTACTTTGTTAACAGGTCACCCTTGCATGCGCAAATACAAGCTTGTTGAATTTCAATTTGATCTAGAGATTGAAAGAACTGCAAGGAGATTGAGAAGAAAGCAAAGAAACTCAAAAGCTGCTGTAGCAATGGATGACTTGCAAAACTTAGGAAACTTACTCACGGACCAATACAATCTGTCAATGGTCGAAAATATCAGAACAGACAAATTAATTAGAGACCGGCAAGGAATAACAATATTATCTACATGGCCAATGATAGAGACAAAGCCATTAGAGATTATGTTGTGTTGGCCTCTCAAGTTATACATCCTGGCATAGTTAGACCTGAGGTGGAAGCTGTCACTTTTGAACTCAAACTAGTGATGTTTCAGATGTTGCAAACAATAAGATGCATTGAGACTAAAACTATTTCCTTACTCCTTAAGAGATCGAGCAAGAGCACAGTTGAACTCTCTACTACCAGACTTCATTACAACATGAAATGACTTGGCGGATAAATTTCTAATGAAGTACTTCCCACCAACCAAAAATGTAAAGTTGCATAATAAGATCACTTCTTTTCATCAACTAAAAGATGAAAGCTTGTATGAGGCTTGGGAAAGATTTAAGGAGTTGCTGAGGAGATGTCCTCATCATGGCATTCATTGCTGCATACAGTTAAAAACCTTCTATAATGGGTTAAACCCAAGCACTAGATTGATGGTCAATGCTTCAGCAAATGGGGCTTTTTTATCTAAATCTTACAATGAAGCCTATGAAATTTTGGAGAGAATTGCTAACAACAACTATCAGTGGCCGTCAACTAGACAAATTGCAGTAAGAGGAGCAGTATGGATACACAATATGGATGCATTTTCAGCATTATTGGCCCAAGTAACATCATTGACCAATATGGTGAAAGTTATGACCACTACTCCAGCAACTGTCAAGCAAGTTGCTGAGATTTCCTATGTATATTATAGAGAGGGGCATTTATTTGATGACTGTCTAAGGAATCCAGCTTCAGTTAATTATGTGGGCAACTTCAATAGACAGAACCAGAACAATCCATATTCAAATACCTACAACTTGGATGGAGGAAGCATCTAAACTTTTCATGGAACAACCAGAACTAGTATATTCCAGCACCCAATGGACAAAACAGGCCTACTCTACTACCTAGTTTTCATCAGCAAAATCAAGGGCAAAGAAACACCAGCAATGATCAATTTAGTTCCTTAAAAACACTAATTAAAGAGTACATTGTGAAGAATGAAGCAGTTGTCCAAAGTCAAGCTTTGTCCTTGAGAAATTTAGAAAATCAAATTGGACAGCTTGCCACAACATTAAGTAACAAACCTCAAGGGAGTTTACTTAGCAACACAAAAGATCCAAAGAGAGGGGGTAAGGAACATTGCAAGGTGATCAACTTAAGGTCTCGGAAGGGTGTTGACATTCCTGTTGGTATGCCAAGAAAAAAAATGGAACATATTTTACTTCCTAAGGATTTTCAAGTTGAAAAAAAAGTTGCAGCAACCCAGTTATCAAAACACTAGAGAAAGCAGCCAAGCTATAGCAACCATATGAAGAAATTCCTCAGTACCTATTGAAGTAGAAACTGCAACACCAACAATAACAAGCCAGAGTCAATTAAAAGAACAGTAACCTATATCTTTTGTTGTAGTGCAGCAGTTTAGGCATCCACCCCCTTTCCCACAAAGATTTCAGAAACGAATACAAAATTAGCAGTTCAGCAAATTCTTGGAAGTATTGAAACAACTGCATATCAACATTCCCTTTATGGAAGCTTTAGAATAAATGCCTAATTATGTGAAATAAAATAAAATTTATTTCTCTTAACAGCTGATTATTTCTTCAACACAGTTGATTATTTCTAAAAATAATCAAATAATCAGCTGATTATTTGATTTACCAAATACTTAACTAATTCTAAAACTCACAGTACTTCTAAAAATAAAATTTACCAAATACTTAACTAATTCTCTTAACAGCTGATTATTTCTTCAACACAGCTAATATAAATTATTTTAAAAGTTATTACATTCCTAAAATAATACTTAAGTGATTGAAATTAAATCAATTAAGAAAAAAGCAACAGCCGTTTGTTAATTTTATATTATTACCAATAGGAAAGCAAAATCACAGTTCAGAGCTAAACATATCTTAATTATTATTTTTTAACCTTCAGCTAGAGTTTTGATCCAGTGTTTTTCAGCTGATCTACAGTCTCGTCATAATCCAAATGATCCAACACCTCTCTTAAAACCACCACCCGATTCTGAGCGTACACGTGTCCATCCCACTTCCTGTTCACCAATTCCTCCCCCAATTTAACTGCAGCCTTCACTGTTTCCTCAGCGCTGTCGTACGCCGCGTCGATAATTCCCCTCTCCACCGCTTCCTTAGCCATGAGCTTTGCAGCTTTCAACACCATCTCGCGCCGAGCAGTCGGGTTACCAACCTTGCACTCAATTAAAGCCATAAACCATGCCGAAATTGTGAGCCGGATATCAAGCTCACTCATGTACAAAAATCCTCTGTCGTTTCTCATTAAAACGTAGTCGTGGCTCAAAGCCAAAATCAAACCCGCCGCCGAGGCGTGGCCGGTGACAGCTGCTATTGTTGGCATGGGAAGTAAAATCAAATCCGAGATGAGAGACCGGAGTTTTCGCGACATGAGCTGGAAATTTGATTGGATGGATTTGGCCCACTCAATATCGTACCCGTTGGAGAAGAATTTGCCCTCGGCGGTGGTGATTAGAGCTGTCGATGAAGTGATCGGTTCGAACTTAATCCGGTCCAGAGTCGACTGGATTGCGTCGATTAATGTTGGGTTCAGCCGGTGCTCGCCAGGACCCGTTATTGTTAGAATGTAGAGGCTGCCCTGCTTCTCTAACGTACACATCTTTTTGCGCAGTCTCTCAGTTCGATAGAAATTCTGTATGAGAAAGCTCGATCACAGACCAAATAAATCGATTTTCGACATCTTTGACTTAAAAAAAAATGAGGTGCAATGCAACAGGGCTTCGAAATGGCAAAATTCGGATCATGTTTATTCACCTTGATGAAAATGCTAAATCTACTAGGGAAATGCAACGTCAGTTAAATCCTAACATGAAAGAAGTTATTAGAACTGAAGTCCTTAAGCTATTAGACGCAGGTATCATTTACCCCATTTCTGATAGTTCATGGGTCAGTCCTATGCAAATTGTCCCCAAAAAGTCAGGAGTCACAGTAGTTACGAATGCTGATAATGAATTGATACCCACTAGAGTAACTACAGGATGGCGTGTATGTATTGATTATAGGAAGTTGAATTCTGTCACACGTAAAGACCATTTTCCTTTACCATTTATTGATCAAATGCTTGATAGATTAGCAGGCCATGAATTTTATTGCTTTCTAGATAGCTACTCAGGATATAATCAGATTCTCATAGCACCAAATGATCAGGAGAAAACTACTTTCACTTGCCCTTTTGGCACATTTGCATATAGGAGAATGCCATTTGGATTATGTAATGCACCTGCTACATTTCAACGATGCATGTTGAGCATTTTTTCTAATATGGTGGAACGATTCCTTGAAGTCTTTATGGATGATTTTTTTGTCTTTGGTGACTCGTTTGATCAATGTTTACATCGTCTAACACTAGTTCTGCAGAGATGTATCGAGAAGAACTTGGTCTTAAATTGGGAGAAATGTCATTTTATGATAAAACAAGGTATTGTTCTCGGTCACATCATTTCGAGCAAAGGTATTGAGGTTGACAAAGCCAAGGTGGATCTCATTTCTAATCTTCCTCCACCCAAAACAGTCAGAGAAGTAAGATCTTTCCTTGGGCATGCTGGTTTCTATAGACGTTTCATTAAAGATTTTTGCAAAGTTTCTAGACCCTTATGCAATTTACTTGCTAAGGATGTACCTTTTATCTTTAGTGATTCATGTCTTATGGCGTTTGAAAAATTAAAACAGTTGTTGACAGCATCACCCATCATTCAGACCCCAAACTGGAGCTTACCATTTGAGCTAATGTGTGATGCATCTGATTATGCAGTAGGAGCAGTATTAGGACAAAGAGTTGATCGAATTCCCCACGTTATTTACTATGCTAGTATGACATTAAATGATGCACAGTTGAACTATTCAACTACTGAAAAAGAAATGCTAGCAGTAGTGTTTGCATTGGAAAAATTTCGATCATATCTCATTGGTTGTAAAATAATTATATTCACAGATCATGCTGCTCTTAAATATCTTCTCACAAAGAAAGATGCAAAAGCCAGACTAATTCGTTGGGTGCTACTTTTGCAGGAGTTTGACTTGGAATTCAAAGATAAGAAAGGCACAGAGAATGTTGTGGCGGACCACCTCTCTCGTCTCCATTTTGACACAATTACAGAATCATTACCATTGAATGAGTCATTTCCAGATGAACAATTAATGAATGTGGAAGTATTACCTTGGTATGCTGATATAGTTAATTATCTTGTTACAGGTAAACTTCCAGAGTATTGGACCAAGCAAGACAAGGCTAAATTCTTTGCAGAAATAAAGAATTTCTTTTGGGATGACCCGTATTTGTTCAAGTATTGTGCAGACCAAATTGTTAGACGATGCGTCCCAGAAAGTGAAATTCTGAATATCCTTTCATTCTGCCATGAACAAGCTTGTGGAGGCCATTTCAGCGCTAAGAAAACAGCGACTAAAGTTTTACAATGTGGTTTCTATTGGCCAACTATATTTCGAGATGCTTACACTTTCTGTTCTTCATGTGATAGGTGTCAACGAATGGGGAGCATTACACGAAAGAACATGATGCCATTAAATCCAATTTTAGTGGTTGAAATTTTTTATGTATGGGGTATCGACTTCATGGGACCCTTTCCCCCATCTTTTGGCCATCAATACATATTGGTTGCTATTAACTATGTATCAAAATGGGTAGAAGCAATTCCATGTAGGACCAATGATCACAAGGTGGTGATAGCATTTTTAAAAAGCAACATTGTTTCACGCTTTGGATTCCCTCGAGCAATAATTAGTGATGGTGGTGCCCACTTTTGGAACAAACCATTCAAAGCTCTTTTGAGAAAGTATTCAATCACACACAAAGTGGAGACCCCGTATCATCCGCAAACCAGTGGCCAAGTTGAGATCTCCAATCGAGAAATAAAGTACATATTAGAAAAGACGGTGAGGCCGGACAAAAAAGATTGGTCATTAAGACTTGATGATGCCTTATGGGCATATAGAACGGCATTCAAGACCCCGATTGGGATGTCACCCTACAGGCTAGTGTATGGAAAAGCTTGCTACCTACCTGTGGAACTCGAACATCGTGCATATTGGGCCATCAAGAAATTCAATTTTGACATGCAGCAAGCCAGCTCAGAAAGAAGATTACAGCTGGCAGAACTTGAAGAAATTCGCAATGATGCATACGAAAATGCCAAGATTTACAAGCAACGAATGAAAGTCTTCCATGATAAGTAAATTATGAGAAAATCATTCACTCCAGGTTAGAAAGTGCTTTTATTCAATTCTCGCTTGCACCTATTCCCAGGTAAGTTACGCTCTCGTTGGTCTGGCCCATTTATTGTTCATACTGTTTTTCCACATGGGGCAATTGAAATTAAGGACCCAAAGAACGGTGTCACGTTTAAAGTTAATGGTTAAAAATTAAAGCCATATCTAGAATACCAACCACATGGAGAAGACACTGAAATAAATTTGAGTGACCCACCAGATTTGAATTGATTTTTTTTTCTTTTCGTTGATTTGATTTTTTTTTCTTTCTTTATATTATTCTTCTGCTAATTGAAATTATTTTTGCATAAGTGTGTTTGTTTAACTATTAAGTTTTCTTTTATCATTTTTAATCATGAGTACCTTACTTAGACCGTTCCTCCTGAACATTCTTAAACCACTTCAACGTGTCAAAACTCATCTCAAAAGGCACATTTAATTTTGTAAAACACATCGCATTTGGGCTCTACAACCACCAGAGTTAGTAGCCTATGTTGAGGGTTTAGAAAGCCAACTCAGAGACATTGAGAGAAGTGTTTACGACATCCAGTTGGAGCTTGAGGTAAATTCAATAAGAGGACGATTTTAATTTCTTGTGTGTTTTAATTTGTTTTTCTGTTTGTGTGCTTTAGTTTGTTACCCCGGTGAAGTGGCGGATAACGGTACTCCGTGACAATCAAGTCGATTACTTCAGTTTCCCATAATAACTGATATTCTGAGGTGAAGGTATGGACAGAAACGAGATTCTAGCGAAACTTCACAAGCGATTCCCTTCACTTCCTCAGAATGCCCTCCTTACGATCTATAAAGCTCGGTCCGAACGCATGCGATTACTCATGAGGAATAACATACCTGCTAACATCCGTTGGTTAATCGAGGCTAAAGTACGATCGGCAGGTGAGTTACCTCCAAAATTTATTGCATACATGCCTGGTTGTGGTAAAGGAAATTATGCAAGAAAACGACGAGCTCGAAGAATTTCTGTTACTTGTCATAAGTGTGCCAGAATGAGTTGCAATAAAAACCCATGTTCTTTAGGAATGATGTCTGATAACAGGGAAGATAAGATTCAATTCATTAGGGATGGCTTGAATAAGGAGTCATTGGATGATATCCTTTTGTCTCTTGAAACGCATCCCAGTGGATATGTGCAAGGAGCGATTCTCTAGTTATGGCCATTATTCCAGAAAGAGCATGCACGATATAGTCTCGGGAATCTGACTATAAACGACCCTGTTTGCCAGTTTATAAGAAAACTGGATAGGAAGCCTATCCTCGACCCATAGAGGGCGTTCAAACCGTTTCTGGACGTAAAACCAGAGGAAGATGTAAGCCACAGTCGCAACTACCTGTAAATATCCTTTCACTTTACTGTTATTTTATTTCACTATTGTTTTATTGTGTGCATTATTGTCTTTAAAAATTTTATTACTGTTTGCTTTTTCCTTATTACTGTTTTCTTTTTCCCTTTCACTGTTTCCTTTTTTATTAGCAAGCCACGTGCTTTACGCGTTATTTGACACTGACATATTACCTCATACACAACTGTGATCCACTGTCACCAAGATTCTTAAATGTGATTTCCTTTTTGTCAAGCACTCACAAATTATTTTCGAGAAGTATCACAATGGCAGCTACTCCCAATAGACAATTCAAGAACATTTGTGTGCTTTCTGGATTTACCTATGGCAAACATAAAGAGTTCGTTGAGGCAGCTATAGATCTTGGTCGAAGCATAGCAGCGAGAAAATTACACTTGGTGTATGGAGGAGGTAACCGAGGGTTATCAAAAATGGTCTCAGAAGCAGCTTTTATTAGAGGAAGTAAAGTTTGAAATACTAACTAGGCAACCCAAGAGGGGGGGTGAATTGGGATTTTAAAAATTATCATAGGCAAACCACACAACAATTTAATCTAATGCCTTAATAAATTAGAAAACAATAAATTCAATAAAAGCACAATAATAAATGAGTAAGGGAAGAGAAAACAAACTCAAGGATTTTTACGTGGTTCGGCAATCCCCGCCTACGTCCACGCCTCCAAGCACACCGGGCTTGAGGATTTCACTAAGCTAGCCTCCCAAGGCTTCAAACGCTTACAATTGACTTCCAAGGTGTCAATGGACCTTTACAACAAGAGATTATCTCCAATCTCTTAACCCAAGTGTATCCCAACACTTACAATCTTTTAACTTGATTTTACAAAAAGATTACAAATGAATCCCTCTCACACAATGTGTTTGATCTCAAGTGAAAGCTCAATGTGTGAATGAATGAGATGAATACAAAGATTTAAAGCTCAATGAAAGTTGTATTCTCAATATTTTGCTCAATGATGATCGTTGGAATTCTTCTTGTTTGAATTGGATTGAGCTTATTTATAGTTGGAGCTGAAAAACTAGCCGTTATAGATTGTCTGCACGAAAACGGTTCACCATTAACCATTAACGGTTAACCGTTTAGGCTGGTCAAAGTTACCGTTGGGCCAATTTTCAAATAAACGGTTAGCCGTTTAGGCTTACCCTTTCGCCGTTAATTTCCAAAGACCTGCGAAACAAATTTGGTTTAACCGTTCTTACTAAACGGTTCAAGGTTAGCAATCTGAAAATAATCGGTTAACCGTTTTCAGTAAACGGTTCACCGTTAGTTTCCAGAATCATCATTTTAATAATACTTTGCAGAACATGCTTTCTGGAAATTATCGGTTAGCCGTTTGCTACAGTGATTGCTACAGTAACCTGCACAGTGCACTATTTTCCAAAATTACAGTTTGTCCCCAAAACTTTACAAAACTGTACTATAGCCCAAAACGTTATGAAACTTTGCAAATAGGTCCAATTTCAGAATTTCTAAATAATGCTTTGTTAATCCCAAAACTTTTTGAAATTATGTTATAGTCCAAAATGCTATGACACTTTTCAAATAAGTCCTTCACCAAAATTTCAAGCAATACTTGTTTGTTTCAAAGTTTTCAAAATGCTTTCAATTAAACCATAAACTTTGAAAAACAACCAATTTCATAAAATCATTTTTCCATTAAATATGAAACATTTATAATGTGAAAATAATGATTTATTATTTAAAAAGAATAAAAACAATCAATTTCATAAAATCATTTTTCCATTAAATACAAAACATTTATAAATGTGAAAATAATGATTTATTTAAAAAGAATATTAAATAATTTGAGCTTAAAAGATTAATCATTCTTAATCTTGTTTGTTATCATCAAAATCAATATTATGGAAACATATATGTTAACAAAGTGTTAGGCATCATCCCAAGAGTCCTAAAACCATTGGGCAGTTCGTCTGACTCATCAACTGGAGAAGAGTTAGTCGTCTCAGGTATGCAAGAAAGAATAACTGAAATGCTTAATCATGCTGATGCTTTTATTTTCCTTCCAGGAGATCTTGCAACACTAGAGGCACTTATCACACTAGCATCATGGGCCCATCTGCACATCCACCAGAAACCCATCGGTTTGTTAAATGTCAATAATTTTTATGATGGCTTTATCGCATTTCTTAACCATGCAATAAAAAACTATTTCATTCCTTCTAATGTGAAAAAACTTTTTATTTGTGCTCACACTGCTAATGAGCTACTTGATCTGTTACAAGCTTATAAACCGGAGCCAGACCCCTGGACCTTTGTGTTGAAGCATCCACATAATGATGGTAACAGTAGCCACAGTAAGAAGTACAAATTAGATTTAACTCTCCGCTTGTAAATATTGTTTTCTGTGTTGCACCACCCAAGTGATGTCTTCTAAACTCTACTTCTTTCATTTCAAACATTGAGGACAATGTTTCGTTCTGGTTGAGGGGAGGGAATAATCGACAATTGTGGAATTTTGGTTAAGTTTTTACTAATTTTTTGTTGTAGAAACTAATTGTTGCTAACTTTTTGTGTTGAAGATGGCTGAATATGGAGTGTAGTGACTCTAGAAACGCATCTTCATCGTTTTAAAAAAAAAATTTTAAAAAAACTTAAAAAAAAATTCAGACATTTTCTTTTTCTTTATTATGTGTTTATGTTTATTTTTCTTCTTTTTAATTTCTCCTCTATAAATATACATTTTCCAACTTTTGAGTCGAAGATGGCTGAATATGGAGTGTAGTTCCTCTAGAAACGCATCTTCTTAAAAAAAAAAATCATTTTCGTTTTCTATCATTTTACGTGTAACTTTTCTAATTAGTTTTTATGCATCATTTTCACATTTCTGCATGCATATTTTCCTTTCATGTTTAGAATAGGTTGGGGGATAGAATGTTGTTTAAAAAAAATTGTGTGATTTGTTTTAACATTGGATGACATGATTAATTTCAAATTTTAGTATTTGTATTATCTTTGGTCTTAAGTGATGTTACGCTATGTTTGCTACTTTACATGTTGATGTCGGAGACAAATGTGAGTTGGTTGAAGGAATGAACATGTCATAATAAGTACCAAGTGAGTTTTTGAGCCTATTATTTTTCTTGGAGAATAACCCTTTTGCCCACTCTTTATACAGCTTAGCGGTTTATTATTTTACACACGATCTCTAAATTGCTTTTGAGTTAACCCTTAAAAAAAATTGTAAAATTAAAAAAAAAAGAAAAAAAAAAGAAAAAAGAGTGTGTTGCTATATTTGGAGGCCCATCTAACTAGTAGATATGGAAGATTATTTAGAGCCCTAAAAGACGATGGAAAGGCCATCTTTAATCCGTTTGAGCCTTTCTAGCCATTCCTTTTATCAAATATCCATAGTTAACCATTTTGAGCCTTTTTTTTAAAAAAAAAACCTTTTTCTTTGTCAACTTATCATCTTGACCCACTCCGATTTGGAGTATTATCCAATGTCTTATAAGTTCCATCACCTATTTATGTTTGAGAAAATGTAAATAATTATGTTGTTCAGTAAAGTTATGCCAAAAAACAAAAAAAATAAATAAAAGTTGTTGTTTCAAAAAAAATAATAAAAATAATAGGTGAAATCCACCTTGCAACTTCCAAAAAAAAAAAAATTCTATGCATTTTTCTCAAACATACACTTTGTTTTTCTTATTTTCCTTCTTTGTTAGCCATGTCCCTAGCCTACGTTTCGTCCTAATAAAAATCCTTCTTGATTTTAGGGAACTATAGTTTGAAGTAGAAGCTAGTTATATGGGCTAAAAAGATGCAGTGATGCATAATAAAAAAAAAGAAGATAAATAAAGTGGGTTGACTAGCATTTTTGTTTGACTTGAATTCGTATTTTTTATAAGCTGAGGGCATATTTATTTCATCTTGGTGAGAGCATGTGATATCACTTCTTTATTATTTTCTCTCTCAATTACCATTCATTGGAGTGACTATTTTTATTGGTTTTAATTTCTTTGTGAAAGTGTCACTACTTCTAGTGAGATTTTGGGGTTTGACATGTCATTCTTGAAAGTAGCTATGACAAAGTTTACTGGGCTGATTCATGTGGATGGTTGATGTGGGTGTGATGTTGCTTTAGACTGGAGATAATGCTTATACTTTTATTTGATTGCTATCATTAATCTGACGGAATAAATACGAGTGTTTCTATTAAAAAAAAATATTTTGAATTTGAATTTTGTTTTCGCTTTATTTGCTAGGGACTAGCAATAAGCTGGTTGGGGGGTGTGTTGAGTGTTAGAAAATGCATATTTATAAAGGAGAAAATCGTCATTTTACATTTCAAGTCTTACTAACAACCCTTACTTTTATGTATTTAACCTTCTTGTGATTTAATTACATGTGTTTTATTTTAATTAAGTATTTTATGTATTTTAGGGGCATTATAGTCATTTCACAATAAAGGAGAGATCAGACGGCAAAACAGACATCACTTTTGAACTCAGGACGGTCGAAAACCTTAGGAGGAGCATAAAAGGAAAAATGGCACTATTCATATGTACGGTACTATTCACGTGTACGGTACTAACTACGTTACTGTTCACAATATTGTTCACATAGACGGATCGATGACGTGGCATTGACCGATGATGTGGCATTGACCGATGATGTGGCATTAACTGATGAGGTGTCACGATCCTGTTGGGCTAAAATTCTTATGTACTGTTGATGGTGACGTGGCAGCATATCAGTGGATGAAAAATCTCACGTACGGTACATGCATCACACAGGATTATTTTCAACCAAACCGCATTACTGTTCATCCGAGTCAAACCTCGTTACTGTTCATCCGAGTCAAATCGTGTTACTGTTCATCCGCGTGGTCAAACCGTGGACTGTTGACTGATGACGTGGCGCAATCCTGAGCGTCCAAACTGTTTTTAATCCGATGGCCATGATTTACTCCGTGTATCTATAAAAAGGGGGCCTCCCCCCCTAATTTGATATCTCTGAATCCATTTTTGGGATCCATTTTCTGTAATTCCTTTTCCATCTTGTATCTTCTTCGTATTTTAATAAATTCCCATTTTGCCCCTAGTTCAATTATAAGTGGCTAATTTTCTTTCAAGCTTGGGTTGAAGGTGAAGTCTCAACATGTGTCATGGGCTTAATTTGGTAAATTTATTTTCTCTTCCCCTCTAGTTTTTGTGGATGTTTTGACTTCTCGTCGACAAATAATAATAATCTTGTCTAGATACCGCCTTGGTTACACCGGCTCTCTAGTATAAGATTATTATTATTTGGCACGATAAGCCCTTAGCACCATATTGATTAGAGCGTGGTTCATGAGGTGTGGATTCCCCCCTCATGATTTAATTGGCATTAATAAGGATTATTTAGCCCATGATGCATGTTGATACGGATCCAGATACCCAAGTACGTCATTTTAATAGAATTCTCTTCAATTTATTCTCGCCATTTCAATTCCAATTTTAGAATTTATTCTCGCCATTTTAATTTAAGTTTTAGCATATCCCAAATCATTTCCACCACAAATCCAATCACCCATTTACAAAATTAATTCTACACAATTAAAATCTACCTCCTCGTGGGATCGACACTCGTCACCATTAGTCTATACTACAATAGATTCGTGCGCTTGCGAGTACATTAAAATTTGCACAACAATTGTTATAGCATATCACCCACAATCTAATGGTCAACCAGAAGTGTCCAACAGAGAGATTAAAAAGATTTTAGAGAAAGTAGTTAACCCCACTAGAATGGACTGGTCATTGTGTTTGCATGACTCTTTATGGGCTTATTGAACAACATACAAGACACCAATTGGCATGTCTCCATACATAATCATCTTTAGAAAAGCTTATCACCTACCCATTGAGCTAGAACATAAAGCATATTGGGCATTAAAGCAACTAAACCTCGATATACATGTTGCAGCAGAACAGATGAAGCTTCAACTTTGTGAACTTGATGAATTAAGGTTATTCTCCTATGAAAATGCAAGGATCTACAATGAGAAAAGAAAGCAGTGGCATGACAAACATATCTAGCAAAGGAGTTGAATTCCAGGCCAACCAGTTTTCCTCTATAACTCAAGGCTGAAGTTATTCCCGAGTAAATTGAAATCTCGATGGTCAGGACCTTTCAAGTTAGTTATAATTCATCCTCATAGGGTTGTAGATCTCTTAGATGAAAGAACATGACAAGAATTCAAGGTTAATGGCCACAGAGTAAAACACTACATTGATTATGTTGTAGAGCAATCAAAAGAGGACTTGCTCCTCAATGATCCAACATTGTGAGAAATCAAGGAAGGTCAGGCTGAAGGGTCGAAAATCAAGAACTAATTGAGAGGCAACCCAATAATTAGGGAAGTTATTTTGATTTGTTTTTCTTTGTCTTTAGACTTAAGTTATCATGTTCTTCTTTATAATTTTCATTAATTTCTTTATTTTAGTAACTAATTGCCTTTCATGTCTATTTAAAAAAAAAAAAGAAAAGAGGTAGAACAATTAGAGGAAATGGGACTCCCATGCTGATTGTTGCAGCATTGCACTTAACAAGACAGACAGGTGGTGCTTCTCAATAAAATGTGGAGCTTTACAACAGCATGCTGCCGAACACAAGCTAATTCCTGCAGCATACGAGTGACACATCGAGGGAAACTTTTTTTTATCGTTAAGGCTACAAAATGTTGACAGCTGGTGTGGTTGATATAGATCACAATCTGAAGGGATTCTAATCCCTAAATTATTGCATCACAATCCATTTCCATTCCAAATTAGAATTGTTTTAAATTTAAAATCCATATTTCCAAGTTTATCTCATTCAAATTGATTTCCTTCCTAAATTAATTTTTACAACATGTATAAATAAGGATTTCACTGTGCAAAAAGGGACACGCTAATTTTATTTTCTCTTTCTCTCCCAGGAACCAAACTGATACTCTTACAACTCCCTGTAGCAACTGCATCTTCATTCTCTTGCAAGTACCTTCAACTTGCTCCAGCAATGAATAAATACAAGGTCATAGCACAACGTCTTAAGGACCCTTCCCACTTCTAGAGTTACAAGGTAGAAGAGAAATTTGAAGAATTTATAGAGCCAAGAAAAATTTTAGAAGAAAAAAGCTTCCAATTTCCACCAAATCCCTCAGGAATTGTCCAAACCATTCAAGCTCTTGTAGCAAGACGGGGATGGGTAGACTTTTGCCAACATCCGAGAGACCCTTTGGTACTAATAGTAAAGGAGTTCTATGCCAACATGCTGAGCCAGGAATAGAAAAAAAATTGGGTAAGAAACTCCCTCATCCCTTTAGACCCACGAGTCATTAATGCTTTTTATAACTTGCCATCTGACGTGGAGTGTGAGTATTCCAAGCTGATTGCAAACATGACTGATAAAACATTGAATAAAGTACTCAAAACCCTTACTGTATAAGGGACATCATGGGCTAATGAGGAGGGTCGTGTGATCAATCAAATTGACCTTAAACATGTTGCTAAAGTATGGGTCAATTTTTTAAAATCTACACTAATAACCACTACACACACTACCACTGTATCATAAGAACGATTAGTGGTTTTATATGTCGTTGTTCGGGGGCTACCATTGATGTGGGAGTTATAAGTAAAAGGCAAATTAAGGAGTGTGCCATGAAACAACATAAAACAGCAGCCCTCTTGTTTCCATCTCTTATTACTAGTTTATGCCTAGTATCTGGGGTGAGGGCCACTGTTCAAGATGAGCACATTAAGAATGCAGGAGCTTTGAATACTCGAACAATTAAATAAATTACTAAAGAAATTATTGCAGCACTAGCAGAACCAGTTGTTGTAAGAAGTACAAGAAGAGCTATTAGGGTGGGGAGAAGACTGCAAGAACTAAGTGACAGCATTACCCAGTGTGTTGCTGCAAAGCAATGAGAAAATAATAGATTTTGGGCATACTTGATGCATTTGGAGAATCATCTGCATCAGTTTGTTGTGTTCATGAAAAACCAACACCAGGATTTGCCAGACTCTTTACTGCTGCAATTCAACTTTGGAGACCTAATAGTAGGGAGTGAGGAAACTGTAACAGAACCAAATAGTGAAGCCGAGGCAGAAGCAGAAGACCAACCGGCACCAACAGAAGCAGAGGGTCCTCAATTAGAAGCCCACAGCTCCATAGAAAATTGGGAAGAAGGGGATTCAGGGGATGACAAATTTGAGCCATCAAAGATTACACCCCCCAAAAGAAGAAGAAAGCACACTATTGGAGATAAGTATAATGATAAACCTGAGGAGGAACCACCAGTCCCATCTCATAAGGGCAAGAAAAAAGTCAAAAGTGAAGAGGACTCTGAGGATGTTTCAGCATATATTGATGCAGAAATATAAGCAGCTGCTAAAAGAGTCACTCAAACCCTTGCAGCAAAGAAGCATCTCTTGGATATCATTGTTGAAATAACTGTTGAGGAAGCTGTTGCAACAAAATCTACCTCAGCTGCAACCCTCCAACCTCTATCTAGATCTCCTTCAACCACCACCAAGACAACCAACATACAGTAGAGGGGCCACCTCAAGAGATGCTACAACACTAGAAGAACCAGAGCGCAAACGCACACGATCCACTCAATCCACCCTGAGGCCATGCTGGTACTCCCTCAACTAGTCCAACACCACACCAGAGGACATAGAAGTCTACAGTTACACCTCAAGGTTCCCTTAAAGACCGTTTGAGGAGTGCCACGAAAAAGAAGTAAATCTTACGCTGCAGGAAAATAGACCACATCAAGGGAGTTCTTTTTACTAGTTTAATTTACTTTCTTTCCTTTCCAGAGCGTTTCTTTCAGCTTAATGCTTTTTACCACCATTTGCATGTGTAGTTTGATTATTTTTGCGTGCATGTGAGAGCACATCATCTTTCAAGTTTGGGGGAGAGTTGTGCTAAGTTATATTATTGTGTTTATAGTATATGTTTGCATTGTGTGTTTAGTATGGTATGTAGCTCTGTTATCTATTTGTGAGTGGATCTAATAAAAACCCAATGAGGACACCCTGAGTGTTAATTTTAAAGCACCAAGTAGAACAATTCATGAACAAAGGCTGAATTTTGTCATTACACATAAGCTTTGAGTAAGTCCTATGAGAATACTGTAGAAAACCCAGAGAACATAAAAAAGGTGAAAAAATCTCAAGTTTGGGGGGCAAAGAAAAGAAACAATACGTGTGCTTGTTGTTAAATGATTGCTGCTCCTATGGCTTAAGTTATTGAGTAACATGGCTGAGTATGTACTTCATATACATACTTGAGTCCAAAAGCAATAAAAGCTATGAGCATTGCTGTAGCAATTGATGAGTGCTATAAAAAAAAAAAAATGTCCTTTGTCTAAGATGTGGAAATAGCCAGGTTTATTCATAAACACTATGTTTAGCCTTGAACTAAAGATGTCTCTAGATACGATTATATTGTGCATATTTCTGCAGCAACTCTGATTTGTGCATTGTTTAAGTAATTGGGTGTCATCATTACAAGTGATTGATATTAATATGAAAAATCAATGACATTGAAAAGAGGTTTTTGATAGATTGACATGTTTTCTAAATAGCACAATTTGAGATGACTTGTAACTATTGCTCCCTAGATGTAAATATATTTATGTTCTACCTCTGAATTTTATGCAATGTCTGTGTAATGCTATAACATCTCTAGAATCTTATTAAAGTGGCACACACACACCCTGGACGGAATGAGGCCTAAGTCTAGAACTTGAACTGCTATGAAAAATTTTACATGATTAAGAGTGTGATCTGAGGGTTGAAGAATCCTTGCAAATTCGATGACAGAGCTAAGTTGCTTGTTGTATGATAGTGTGATTGTAGTGTTAGTATTGTTGTCATTACTTGAGGACAAGTAAGGGTTTAAGCTGGGGGGTGTGATAACTCTATGAAATTAGAGTTATCATGAGACTTTTAGGCTTAAATCAAGACTACTTAGAGAGTAATTGATCAATTTTCAGTACATTTTGATGTTAGTTTGCATTAACATCTATCTTAGTTTAAGTCTGATAAAGTTTGTGCAATTTTGAATAATTGTATGCCTAAAACATGTGCTTAATTATAGGTGACTAAAAACCTGAATTCTATGGAAAGGATGCTTTTGCAATGGACTTATAAAAAGGACAAACGAACATGGCTACAGAAGACTTGAAGCAAGGCTGGAATAGTGCAGATGATGTAGCTATTGTTGTAGCAACCATTACTGTAGCAATCCTCAAGCATTGACAGAAAAATCCAGGGAGGATATTCAAAATATTACGATCTACAGTTTCTTAATCTAAAGATGCGCACTGATTAGTACTAAAAATTGTTTAATTATCAAGCGATAATAATATTATTTTGTGCTTATGTTATAATTTATTTTTGTGTTTATATAATATATTAGGAATTATTAATTATATTTTAAATATATTTAATTTTGTGTATTTTTATGTGTTTATTAGGTAAAATATTAATTTCACGTAATTTGAGGCCCCAAACAGATAAACGGAGGATAAATTTAGATTCCGGAGATTTGAAAACCTTAAGATCGGTCAAGATCGGCTTAAAATTGGGCTTGTGTAAAAATAGTTGACTTTTCCTATTGACCGAGCACTGATTGGATGATGAAATGAGCTTACAATAGATATGAGCACATAGGATAGCTGGCAATTTTGACTAATTCTCAACCGTTCATGATTCAATGGCCATAATTATGCCACGTGGTAATGGTTGGTGAAGCAAGTTGTAGAATTTGAATCTTTGTATTCGGGTCGGCCTGATCCACCCATTAACCCGCCAAATTTCAATCGTTCTTTGGCCAAATCGGACGAGTCAAACGATGCCATGTGTGATTTTAACTTTTGAAGTTTGACCAGCCATTGGATCTTGATCCAATGGTTGTGAGGAGCACATGCATAAAGCTTATGATGGACCGCAAAACACTGGATTATGAATTTATTTTTTTATAAATAGAGCCTCATTTTTATGTTTTGAATAATCTCTCTATAATGCTCTTCTTCTCAAATTCTCTCCATCGCCCTGTAATCTTGATTTTCAGGTGTGTTTTTAATATTTTGTATAATTATTTTTATTAATAAAATTAGTTTTATTATCAATTTTAGTTGTTTTTATTACTTTAATTATAAGTAATTTAATTTTAATATTTCTTTTATTTCAATTATGCTTAACTAAATAGTATTAGTTAGGGGAAGGTGAAACTCTTAGGAAATAAATATGATTTATTCAAATTCTATTTTTAATTTTATAAATTAAATTATTTTCTATTTAATTTTATACATATTTATACTTTGAAATTTTGATTTATTGTAGACAAACAAATGAATTTGGCACAATAAATTCTTAATATCTTAATATAAGGTATGGTAAAATGGTATTTTGACTTATTGTAGTTGTAGACAAATTAAAGTTTAGCACAATAAATACTTAATCCATCATAAAATTAAAGGGAAAATAGTAATAATTTATATAATTAATCTTTGGGGCAATAAATTTAAAAAAATGGCAAAAAGAATTTATTAAATTTTATTTACTACTAAGAGTGGATCCACAACCATAACTAGTTCAATTTCATAGTTTCATTTAAATTAAGTTGTTTATATTCAAGTTTTAATTTCAATTTTTAGTTAAAATAAAATAAACAAATTAAATATTTTCTCTATGGATCGACCTCGGACTCACCGAATTATAATACAACAAGACACTCTTATACTTGGGAGTTAAAAATTACTTTTAGGTTGTGTCACGCGCCCTAAAGGTTTCTATTTACCCTAGTTTTTAACTATAAAAGGAGGCATACATGAAAAGAAAAAGGAGAGGCCGTCAATCAAGATCAAAAACAAAAAAAGAGACAACGAAGATACAGAATTCCTAATCAGAATTCAAGGCTACACCAGTAGAAGAACTTCCAGAATCGATTGGAATCTGTTCTTTCTCTTTCTTTTCTTGTTTATTTGCTACTCATTGATCATTGAAGATGTATTCGATGGCTAGAACTTGGTTGATTATTGACCTTTCACAAATTATGAACTAAATTTATTTGTGGTTGAGTGTTAAACTAGCTTGATGGTTAATTGACTAAATATAGATGTTGTTGCCTGTTTGCTATAACATTTTACTTTGATAGTACTCATTTAAAGTCATTATTTTGGCTGACCACCTATTTAATGGTACAAGCTAGGAAAGAGGCACAAAAGGGTCTATCCTAATAGAACATATCAGATCAATACTTGGTTTTCAATTGAATTTCCTGAATCGAGTTTAACTTGAGTCCTAAAAGGGCCATGCTTAATCTAAAATTAGTGATGAACTAGATATAAGGATTCACCTTGTA
This sequence comes from Citrus x clementina, assembly GCF_000493195.1. Lineage (NCBI taxonomy): Eukaryota > Viridiplantae > Streptophyta > Magnoliopsida > Sapindales > Rutaceae > Citrus > Citrus x clementina. Next base: position 1,082,645 of record NW_006262688.1, on the reverse strand, counting down.
GGATAAGGAGAACTTAAACGTGTAATGTTATATCTAATGTTGCCATAGTAACTAGTCACTGTTAGGGTGACATTAAGATATAAGACATCCAACATGCTACCGCTAAGAATAAACATGGTTTTTGCCCAGTGCTGTGGTAAATGTTGCAGCAACTGAACTTGACATGAATAAAACAGTCAACACCATCAAGAGAGTTTAATCACACAACTACTCCATTTCTATTTATTTAAGCTTTGTGTTTAACGTGCCAACTCTATTCATTGCAATTTTTATTTATTGAGATTTTATTTTACTAAGTTATTTGGTAGTCTTAGTTGTATTAATTTAATTTAGAACATCGAGTGTACTGTTGAAATTGCTATAGCAAGTAGGGTTGGCAAAATCCAAATCCGAATGCACCTACATCCGGATCCGGATACGGATTAATAGTTTTACATCCGGATCCACATCCGGATTCAAAAAAAAAAATGCGGATATGGATGCGGCTAATGTCTGCAACATATGTGGGTGGATATTTCGGATATCCGGATCTGCAAAAATTAAAATTTAATAATTTAATATATAATTTAAAAAAATCAATAACTTATCTAATAATATCAAATAAAATTTAATCATAGTTTAACAATTAATAATTCAACATGAATAACATAAAAATAATCTCATAAATTTACAAATAAAAGTTAATTTGTCATTTTTTATTTCATTTTTAATGTAAATTTTAATTTAATTTTTAATGTATATTTTAATTTAATTTTTAATTTAAAATAAAATTCAATAATTTACCTAATGATATCACATAAAATTTAATCATAATCGAACAATTAATAATTCACATGAATAAGATACAACAACATCATAAATCCACAAATAAAATTTAATTTTTTATTTTTTATTTAATTTTAATTTAATTTTTTATTTAAAATAAAATTTAATAATTTACCTAATAATATCAAATAAAATTCAATCATAATCCAACAATTAATAATTCAACATAAATAATATACAACAACATCATAAATCTACAAATAAAATTTATTTTTTATTTTTCATTTAATTTTTAATATGTATTTTTAATTTAATTTGTAATTTAAAATCAAAATTTATCCGGATATTCGGTTTTCCGGATGCAAGTGCATCCGGATTCGGATCCGGATCCGTGCAGATCCTCATCTTTTATATCCGGATCAGCATTTTTAATATGCGGATCCGAATTTTTCCGGATCTTTACCGATCCGGATTTATTTGACATCTCTAGTAGCAAGTCTGATAGCATCAATCTCTGTGGAAACGATCTTGAATACTCATCATTTTATTACTTATTGAGTACACTTGCACATTGACACCATAGCAATTGAGGTAAAAATCAACAACACATACTTTCTATAAAATTTTATTATTAAAAACATTATTTGTCAACATACTCTCTGTAAAATTTGAGATTTTTTCGGTGAAGGAATAATTCATTAAAAATTAGAAGCTAAATACTATTCTATTGTGGAATTGATATTGATGTTATTTTAGACTTAACGATATAATTGTGGTTGTTATTAATTAACAATAGAAAGCGTACATTTAATAAGGTTAACATTGTCATCTTTTTATACTTATAATATTGATTAATGCATTCATAACTTATAAACTATCTTAATACTTCCCGAATATAATTTTATGTTAAATTAGATTGTAATATGTTAATTTTATCCAAATCTTATATTTTAGATAAATTTCAAGAATAAAGGAAGAATCTGAGCCAAAAGCGGAAGAAAAAGAAGATGAATTTGTATTAATATAAAAATAAGAAATAATAAAAAAATTGAAACCAATTGATAGTCAAGTGGCGGCCGCCACTTTGCTACTTGACTATCACTTATCCCTTTTTTTTCTATCATTGTTATAAAAAAATAAATAATTGAATAACAAAAAAAAGAGGATGAGGCAGGAGTTGCCTACAAAAGGAGGGGAAAGAGAAGAATTAGAGAGGAGAAAAGAAGAGAATTAGGCATAGGAAAGGGAGGGGGAAAATGAGAAAGAAAAGAAGAGAGGGAGTAGAGGGGGGGGGGGGGGGGAGCTAGGGGATAAGGAGAAGAAGAGGAGTCGGAGTATGTAGAAGAAGGGTGAGAAACATAAGGCTCAATTACCAAAATTTCTTCCATTTTCTTTTGTATTTAATTTTCTTTTAATTTATTTCAAAATTTTAAAATTTAATCCGTAAATAAATTTTATTTTATTTTTAATCTTAGCTCGTTTAAGTTTAGTTATGTGTAATTTAGTTTTAACAATTGCTTTTATTTAAATTATGCTTTGCTAAATAATAATAGCTAGGCTAAGTTAATACTCTTACTAGAAAAATACGGTTTAAAATTTCTATTTTTAATTATATAAATTAAATTATTTTCTACTTAATTATATCCATATTTTATATTTGAAATTTTGATTTATTGTAGATAAACAAGGGAATTTGGCATAATAGATTCCAATATCTTAGTATAAAGTATGGTGAAATGGTATTTTGACTTTTAGCAGACAAATTAAATTTTAGCACACCAAGTAGTTAATCCATAATAAAATTAATGGAAAAATAATGAAAATTTATACAATTAATCTTCTGGACAATGGAAAAAAAATATAATAATAAAAAATAAATTTATTAAATTATATCTACTACTACAAGTTGATCATAATTCTAACTAATTTATTTCCATAGTTTCACATAAATTAAATAGCGTGCTCTTAAATTATATTTTTAGATCTTAGATAAATTAAAGGAAATTAACAAATTAAATGTTTTTCCTGTGGATCGATCCCGGACTCACTGGAATATATTATAATAGGACACTTTTATATTTAGAAGTAATTAATACTTTTGAGTCGTGTCAAGTTTTTGGCGCCATTACCGATTAAATGTATTTATTTTGTTATTTTCTGATTTATTATTATTTTCTTTTTATTTCTCCTTTCGTCACTCCTTTGTTTGGAACTCATAATTTTATTGTATTTTTATTTCATAAAATTTCAGTTAGGGCCTTTCTTTCTCTTGAAATTTCAGTTCTGCTAATAAAACTTATAAAAACTAAATTTTGGCCTAGAAGTTCTTGCAAATTAGTCCCTGAACTGAATTTGACCTTGGATCTTTGGATTATAATTTATTTTTGGAGATTTGGACCTGAGAGCTAAATGAATTTTGACTTTTAGACTTTGTGGACATAATAAATATTGATTTGAACTTTAACAATTACAACAAAGGCCTAATAATTTGAATTAATGGCTTAATTAGGTAGTAGTTTTAAAATTTGAGAAAAAAAGAGTTTGCTACTTGAGGTAAGCATTCCTTTTCATTCTTCTTTATTTTTATGTAATATAATTTCACATTTTTTATTTTTTATTTTAATTTTTCTTTTTGGCATTTATTTTACATTGTTAATTCATATGGCCGATTCAATTGCCAAAATTTATGTTTTATTTTGTTAATATATTATTATTCTATTAATACGTGTAATTTAATTAATTTGTTTATATGGTTGGTTCTATAATGCCGCCTAAATTATTAATGCTTTGTTAATGTGTTATTTTTAAATTTTTTTACATTGTTTATATGGCTAATTTAACCACCTATTTAGTTAATTTAATTTCAGTTAATCAATGTTTAGTTTATTTACATTACTTGTTTATTTAATTTTTAGTTTGCTTCTATTTCTTTTTATTATTTTTTTCATTTTCATTTAATTTTGAATATGTTCCTCATTTTTTTGTGTATCGTCTAATTTCACACATACACGTCATCAAGTTGCATGAGACTATGGTTTTGAACATTAAGGGGTAGGCTAATTCGTAGATCTCAAATATTATTGGGTCCATCTCATTTAGGGGCCCAAAAACCCAAAGTCTAAAAAGGCTTGTTTGATGTGCAATTGACATTAGGCTTTGAACATGAATGAAATTTGCCATGAAATTTAGCTTTGAAAATCACATAGCTATTTAAAGAATAAAAAGCAATTTGCTAACCTAATTATCAATCGCAGTAAAAAGACGAGAGAAAAAGAGAGAGACAGTGGCGTGGAGATTATTTTAGGGGCAGGGGTTTCAATTTTTGATTGGATGATCGAAAAGCGATTTTAACTCTGTTTTCTCCCAAATTTGGAGGGTAAGTTCCTAACATCACTCTCTACAATCGTATTGGTATTGATTTTTATTTTATCCTCTCATTGCCTATTATTTGAGATACCCACTTGTTAGAGAGACAAATATTAAATTGTTATTGTAAGCCAAGAATATTAAGATTCTGATGTTGTTAGCCTCTAGTATTATCTAAAGAAGAATTTGTGATGTAATCCCATTAATACAATGGAAGATTATATCGGACTACAGTCCTATAGTTTTTCCCGTTTTGGGTTTTCCATGTATAAATTCATGTCTTCGGTGGTTGGTTTATTCCTTTGAATTTTATTTATTTATTTTTCTACTTATTAATTTGTGGTATATATCCTATTTTAATCACACAAAGAGGGAAAGAGTTTTGTTTTTGCTTAATTTGCAACTGCTTATGTGAGTTCTTTTCCTAACAATTACCACCACCAATCATGGAAAAGAGTCAAGAAGAAAACCTTTTGGACCAATTTAATCCTTAAATTGATCAAGGAGACAACCATTCTCAATATAATGCACATGATCAGAATCAATTAGGAACTTTGAGAGACAACATGAATCCAACCAAAACTGCAACACCTTCGTGTAAAGTATTTCCTTCAGAAGCATCTCAATTCAATTTCAAACTAGGTATTATCCAACTTTTACAAATATCTCATGGTTTAGAATCCGAGAATCCACACTTACATTTAAGAGATTTTGGGGAAGTTTGTCATATGAACATAATTCGATTAATAAGAACTTCGAATAACATGCAAGAACAATTTTAGAAAAAAAAATTTCTAGCCTACGGAACAAATTCGTTTAAAAGATAAATCATCACTATCACTTAAAAGCCAAAAGAGACTCTTTACTATTGTTGGGATAAGAATAAGGAATTACTTAAAATTTGTCTACACCATGGTTTTGAAGCATAGATATTAGTGTCATATTTCTATAAGGGATAGGTTGTTAAAATGATGTGTAATGGTAGTAAGTTTAGATAAAAAAGTCTTAAAGCTCAATTAGATTATCTTGACCAATTTGCTAAAAATGTGCAACACTAGGACACTATTGGTTCTTATGAGTCATCAAGTAAACCCCGGCCATGATCATCTGATGGAAGCATGTACAACCTTAGGGAAGACCATGCCTTTCGAGCCAAATTTGCATCTTAGCTAGAAAGCTTGTAGCATTAAGGTCTAAAAAGACAAAACTTGTTAAATTTGTTCAAGATATTTCATATTATGGTTACAGTTCATTGACCATGTTACGCATGATTGTCCGACCTTGCCAGCTCTGAAATAAAGCTTACATGATCAAGTAAATACCATAGAAAATTTCAAAGGTCGAATCTCAGTCTATACTCATAAACTTTAGTTAGAGAAACCACCAAATTTCAGTTGGAGAAATGACAATAAAGCATAATCTTTACAACAACCTGCTCCACATCAGAAGTTTTAAAATTCCCAAAGTTACCTACCTTATATCCCACCACCAAGAAAAACTCATGAAGATACATTACATTCATTTATTGGAAAACAAGAGACCATCAATAATTAAACTATACAAATCTTGTCCAATTTGACAAAAATCGTCTCCAAACTAACATCAGCCCTTGTAATTCATGAAAAGGTAAGTTTTCTTCTCAATCAGAACCAAATCCTAAGAGTCAACAACATCCTCAAACGAGTAGTTTCGGAAACTAAAACATGAGCTAAGTCAAATTAGTTATAACCCTTTGTAGTGGCAAAGTTGTCTAAAAAATACATTATTGATCCTTGTGAAATTAGTGAGGAGTTAATTTCATAGAGTAAGGAAGAGTCTAACGAACCTTTAACCCATGAAGAAATAACCAACTCTCTTCCTATACCTTCATTCCCTCAAGTACTTGTAGGATAAGGTAAAAGAAAGCTTTTATTTCGAAACAAATAAACTCCATTATCTCAACTACTAATATCTTGAAATACAAAGATTCTAGTTATCCAACTATTTCTTGCATTATTGGGGACCATAAAATTGAATGTGCTTAAGATCTCAATGCTAGTGTCAATTTGCTTCCATACTTAGTGTATCAACAACTCAATCTTGGTGAGTTAAAGAAAACTTCTAACAATCTTTTACTTGTAGTTATCATTTTTGAAACTATATCAATTACTAATGAATGTAAGCAAATTCCTATCATATTAGGTCAACCATTTCTAGCCATCACTAATACTTTGATTAATACTCCTACACTTTTTGTTGAGGTGACATTTTCATGGTTTGGCACTGAAATGACACCTCATTAAATGTTTCATAACAATCCTCTTTCTTGAGATTGATTTTAGCGCATTATGTTATCTACTTGGTGAATTATTATGGAGTCACATTTATTTATCATCGCTTTAATATGTTTTGTTGAGTGCCAACATGGAATGTGGACACTTATTATAATTAATGTGTATGGGTAAAAATGTAAAGAATTCAATTAATTAATTAATTACATTGAGTAACTCATGGACAAAGTTGCAGATAGTCGAAAGAAGAGAACTTACCAATGGAAATGGAAAATTATTGTCACTAATTAATTAATAACTAATACAATTAGAGACATTTGAAAGATATTTAAGGAAAAGAGGACACTGAGAAAGAGGAAAATGGTGAATCAATTTAGTTAAGCAAGCAATTTGTTTAAAAAAATGAAATACCTTTTCATCAAAGAGAGGTTGAGGTTCGGTGTGATTGTTGCCTTGCGATGAGCTCATGGAAATGAATCTTTTCATATTAGGACAGTTATCAATCTAAAATTCAAGAGGGGAATTAGCATAATGAATGCCCATGGCAAATCCCATTAGTTTTGGAAGATCTATGAGCCTTAGGTAGTGTAGTCTAAGAAAATCCATTTCAATCAATCTTCCTTCATTTTTTTTTTTTTTTGGGACTTTGTAGAGATGGTTTCGACTACTCCTCCCATTGACCAACATTGGCATACCTCAAGATGTTGAAGTCATACAAGATTATTAACCATTGAATATATAAATAGGTGTTTCAAACGATCAGAAAACGCCACTTTCACTTTTGTTAAATTTTGACAACAAAATATTCTTAAAAACTTGTTTGGCCATAATTTTTTAATGGTAATTAATGAGTAAAGATCCAGCTCCTCCAAGCTTTGAAAAATAACCTACAACGGCAAAAGCATTTTTGTTACTTTAACAACTGTCCATTATTCTTATGATGATTTGAAAATAACTCATGCTGAAGTCCACAAGAAGTTTTGTACACTTTATAGCATTATAAAGAATTTTACAATGTTATAATAAACTCTTTTAATTTATCAAGCTAAAAATCACCTTCAGCTTTTCTAAAAATAGACATGTACTCAAGTGCGCACAAAGTTTATGTTAATGTACTCACTTGAGCATTTCTTTTAAATTAATCATGATAATATATTTTGAAACATAAAATTATCACCTTCTTATTAAGATCATCCTTTGCAGTGATTTTATTGAATCCCAAAGTAGTTCATTGTTTCTCATGAGAGTTATTAATGGGATGAGCCTTACTTGTACAAGATGTGTTCAGATCATGTGATCAAAAGATGTGCACTAGATAAAGAAATTTCAGACATCATGTATCCTATCATGCTGCAACGTATGGAGGACACTTTGGAGGGTACAAGACAACATTAAAAGTCCTTCAATCAGGTTACTACTAGCCCTCTATTTTTAAACATGTCTATGAGTTTGTTAAATATTGTGAGAGGTGTCAAAGGGCAGGAAGTATCTCTTAAAAGCATGAGATGCCACTCATTAACATTTTGGAAGTAGAGCTTTTTGATATATGGGGGATAGATTTTATGGGACCGTTCCCACCCTCTTTCAACAACCTATACATACTAGTGGTTGTAGACTATATCTCTAAATGGGTGGAAGTTGTAGCATTACCTACTAATGATGCCAAGGCAGTGGTGAAGTTCCTTTAAAAAAATATTTTCTCAAGATTTGGCATTTCAAGAGCCATTATCAATGATGAAGGTACACATTTTTGCAACTAAATAATTGCTCCAGCATTAGCCAATTATGGATTCAAGCATAAGGTTGCTACAACATATCATCCGCAGACAAGTGGACATGTAGAGGTATCCAATAGGGAGATAAAAAAGGTTTTGGAGAAAGTTGTTAGTCCCAACAGAAAGGATTGATCACTTAGATTAAATGACTCCTTATGGGCTTATAGAACAACTTATAAAACTCCAATTGGCATGTCACCGTACAGAATTATTTATGGAAAAGTGTGCCACTTGCCATTAGAGCTAGAGCACAAAGCATATTGGGTAGTCAAGTAATTGAACATGGACATGACTACTACAGCAGAGTAAAGGAAATTAAAACTTTGTGAGCTACAAGAGTTCAAGTTATTCTCCTATGAAAATGCAAGAATCTATAATGAGAAGACCAAGCAATGGCATGATCAGAGAGTTCAGTAGAGGGAACTCATTCCAGGCACTCAAGTCTTGCTTTATAACTCGAGATTAAAGCTCTTTCTTGGAAAATTGAAATCTAGATGGTCATGACCTTTCAAGCTTGTCAAAATATATCCTCATGGGGCTGTTGAACTTTTAAATGAAAGAACATGTCAAGAATTCAAGGTTAATGGGCACAGCGTGAAGCATTACATGGGAGCTATTGTGACTCACCCAAGGGAAGACCTATTCGTGAGGGATCCAAAATGAGCAATCAAGGATGGTCAGACTGAAGGACCTAAAATCAAGTGCTAATTGGGAGGCAACCTAATGATGAGGGGAATTATTTAAAATTTCCCTTAAAAATTAAGATTAGTTTTACATGTTTTAATTTACGTTTTTTCATTTTAAATAGATTATTTAATTTCTTTTCTTTCTTTCATTTTATTACAGCACATTTTGTTTCTAAAAAAAAGGGCTAAGAAATTCACACTAGTTGTTGCAGTATTACATACAACATGGCAATTGGAAAGTGGTTCTCATCCACCAGGGGAATTTATCATTGTTGTTGCAGCACCATATTAATTGCTGCAGTAGCAATTTTTACCGTTGCATCAACAAAACCGTGGAACTTTTTATCGTTGGGAGTTTGTTAGGATAACGCCAGCAGACCAAAGTTGCAGATACAGAAGAATTGTATAGTCCTTAAATAACCATGACAAATATCCTTTCCCTTTTAAATTAGATTTGTTTTAAATTTCAAATATTCTTTCTAATTTATCCTCTTAAGTACCTTCTTTTTTTCTATTTTAACACCATCTATAAATTAAGGACTTATTGTAGCTTCTTTCACTCTCACAACAATTCTTTCATTTCCCATCGATTACTCTTACCATTATTTCAAATTCCTTTTATGATTTACCTCTTTTTTTTTAGGAAGCATACAATTCTGTCCAATGTGCTCTAGCAATGCCGAAGTTTGATTAAAAGACCTTTCATGCTTCCATAGCTATAAAGCCGAAGACAAATTTGAGGAATTTATAGAGCCACAAAAAGTTTTGGAGGAAAAGAGCTTCATATTCCCCAAGCAACCCACGGGTGTAATAAGTAGCATTTTTAATGTTGTAGTAAGGTGAGGATGGGTAAAATTTTGCTCTTACCTTCAAGACCCAATTGTCCCATTTGTTAAAGAATTCTACTCCAATATGATGCAACAGGATCAGTGCAATATTATTGTAAGGCAAGTCCAAGTTCCTTTAGAGTTATTAATGCCTTTTATTATTTACCCATTGTTGTAAAATATGAGTATACACAATTTGCTGAGAACATGACGGTGAAATAATGGAGGGGAGGGGAGTGTTCAGAACATTGACTGAACCTCGTAGTGAGAGGATGACTGAAGATGGACGATTGATTAGTAGAATAAATTTGAAACCTATAGCCAAAGTTTGGGTAAAGTTTTTAAAATCTCAATTAATGCTAACTACCCATACTACCATAGTTTTGCAAGAAAGGCTCATTCTCCTCTATGCCATAGTTAAGGGTTTAGTGATAGATGTAGGCAAAGACATTGAGAGGGAAATTAGAGATTATGCTATGAAAAAACAAAAATATGTTGCATTATTATTCACTTCTCTTATCATGGGAATATGTGAGGTCTCAGGAGTTCAATTTAAGGACAGTGACGAGAGAATAAAGAATGAAGGAGCCATTATTGTGAGGACAATTGAGAGAATTGCTGGAGCATCGGCAGCTGCAGCAACTCCAAAACACCCTGCTACATCACGGACGGAATATACTATAAGGATCGAGAACATGTTTCAAGCACTTAGTAAAGCTGCAAGTGCTTGTGCCCAAGCACAGGTGGAAGAAAATAAAAGGTTTTTGACCTACTTGCAACATCTAGAAGCCCAAAAGCACCAATTTACTTTCTCCATAGAGAGTAAAAATGCAGACTTTCCAGACTCGTTGTGGCAACAATTTTAAATTTGCAGAAGCTGGGGAAACTGCTCCAACAGAAGAGAGTAAAGATGCTGGAGCAGGAGAAGAGAGGGAAAGAGAGTCTGAGGAAGATCAACAACCAGAGCAAAAAGAAGCAGATGATGCTGAAGCAGAAGCAGAAGACTCATAAGAGGAAGAGAAAGAGGAAGAAGAATGAGAGATAGAAAAGGAGGACAGAGAAGTAGAACTCCCAAAGGTAACTCCCCTACACAAAGGAAAAGAGAAAATTTTAGAAGAAAATGAGTCAAATCATAGTGAGAAGAGGATGTGGATGCAATTATAGAGTAAGTTATTAGTAAAGTCGTTAAAAAGAGAAACCAAAAAGCAACATAAGAGACCTCATTGACAGTATCACTACTGAGGAGCCTGCTGCGGCAAAACCTGCTCCAGTTACTACATAACAAACTCCACCAAAATCTCTTGCCACAACTCCAAGGGTATTCAACAAGTGCAAAAAGGCACAAACCTCTAGAGGTGCTACAGCACTAGAAGAGCCAAAGCAAAAGTGAACAAAGCGAACAACAGGGGAGTATCCCTTGCCAGCCTAATTTAATTTTTCAATTTTTGAAACTTTTCTTTTATTTAAAATTGTTTATTTTGCATTTCTTTCTTGATTGTGTATTCATGCTTGCTTTGTTTTGCTTTGTGTGCTTGTGATGACACAACACTTCTTAAGTTTGGGAAAGTTGTATTATGGTGTAATGTGTTTGTGAGTGCATGTGTTTGTGTTGTAAGTTATGTGTAACTCTGTTATCCAGTATTATAGTTTATAGATGAAGGTTGAAATTCTGTCTCAACACATAGGCTTTGGTTGAGTTTTACGAGTATGTTATAATAAAGCCAGGAAGACAAAAAAAAGTTAGAAAATATTTTAAGTTTGGGGGGAAAATTTTTGTCAAATTGTGCTTGTTATGAAATAAATTCTGCTCGAATGGCTTAAGTTGCTGAGTAATCAGGGCTGAGTATGCACCCCATATGCAGACTTGAGTAAAAAGACAGTAAGAGCTGTGAGCATTGTTGTAGCAACTATTAAAAAAAATAGAGAGAGAGAAGGTCATTTGTCTAGGATATTAAGTAGCCACGTTTGTTCATGAGCGTCATGTTCAACCTTAAGTTAAAGGTGTCTTTAGATAAGACTATGTTATAGCATTTTACATGTTATTACTGCAGCAACTTTGATTTGTGCATTAGTTGAGTAATAGCACAGTTTGAACTTATTTGTGACTTCAGCTCCCCCAAATGTGAATGTACTTATGTTTTACCTCTGAATTATATGTAATATATGTGTCATGCTGCAGCACCTCTGGAAATTTATCAAAGTGACACACACACACACTTTGGACAGAATAAGGCCTAACTCTTGAACTAAACTGCTGTGGTAATTTTGCGTGATTGAGAGTGTAATCTGAGGGTCAATGAATCCTAACAAACTTCATAACATAGTTAAGTTATTTGTTGAAGGATTGTGTGATTGAAGTGTTAGTATTGTTATCATTACTTGAGGACAAATAATAGTTTAAGTTTGGGGGTGTGATAACTCTATGAAATGAGAGTTATCATGACACTTTTAGATTTAAATCAGTAACACTTCGAGAGTAAAAGAGATGCTTTTATTGTATTTTAGTTACATTTTGCATGAACATATATTTCAACTTATTTTTAATAAATTGAGTTGTTTTAAAATAATTTGTGCTTAGATTATATGTATAATTGTAGGTGATTGAAAGCTCAAGTTTTAAAGAAGGAATGCTGCTGCAACAGACTTGCAAAAACAATTAAAGAACTTGGCTACAGAAGAATTGAAACAAATCTGAAACAATGGAGATGTTGTAGCTGTTGCTGTAGCAATCCTGGAGCAATGACAGACTGGATTTCGCGCGCAACAACGAAAAGATTGCGATCTAAAGTTTCCAAAAATAGAGGATATGTGCCAAACTGGATTTCGCGCGCAATAACAAAAAGATTGCGATCTAAAGTTTCCAAAAATAGAGGATATGTGCCACATATTTTCGGTTGCCCTAATTTTGAGTTATAAAAAGAGCACCCTTACAAAGGAAAAAGGGGAGTCGTCACTCAAGGAAAAATCAAGAGAAAAACAAAAGAAAAATGGAAAATAAGAGGGATTTGAAGGCTGCAATAGAGGAATCACAGTGACAAGAATGAGAGATCACAAGATTAAGTGGACGTCAACTCTTTATCTTGTTTTCTTATTTTCTATTTACTTATGGGGATGTATTTAATGACTGAAACGATTCTATTTGCTATTTTACTATAAATCATGAATTGAATTTGATTGTGGTTGAGTTGTAAACAATCTTAATGGATGTTTGACTGACATATGTGTGTTGCTCTATGTTTGCTATAGTATTTTGTCTTAATTGTTTTATTTCAATTTTTATTTCGACTGATCATCCATTTAGTGGATACTAGTTAAAAAATGGCCTAAAAAATGTCTTACTTAGTGGATCTCACTAAGAAAATACTTGGTTTTAGATTGAGTTTCCCAAATTGAGTTAATCTCAATTTGAATAGGGTCATACTTGATCTAAAATTACTGATAAACTAGACATAAGTATTCACCTTGTAGGGTAAATGGAACCTAAATCGTTTAATACTATATTTAATGTTGGCATGACAATTGGTTACTATTAAGTTGTATTAGATATAAGATATCTAACAGGCAACAGCTGAGGTTGCACGAGGGATTCTACCCAGTGTTGTAGTAGATATTGTAGCAACGGTACTATAATTGAAAAATAGTAAATGCCATTAAGTGAGTTTGTTCACTTAACTACTTCTTCTTGTGTTTGATGTGAGAATTTTCTTTATTGCGTTTTATTTATTGCATTTTTATTTTAATTAGTTTATTACTTTCATAAATTGTCTTATTTTAATTTAGAACAAAACTGTACTATTACAGTTGCTATAACAAATTTGATAACATCAATCCCTGTGGAGACAATATGAATATTCATCAGTATATTATTTATTGTGTATACTTACACAATGACATCCATAGCATTAGAGATCACATACCAATAGATAACATTAGATATCATTCCAGTACCAGACCAAGCCAACACGATTAACTTATGCTCTAATCGAAACGTGATTAAACCTCATTCTAATCCAAATAATTCTAGAAGAGCGATTTCTTACAGATAATCCTAAAGGGAATTATAAAATAGGTTTTTTATTGAATAATCAATGTTGAAGTTACGATAATAAGACCTCTTTATTCATAATAGAGTAAACTACTTCACTGATAATAAGACTAAGACACATGCCATAATTGATGTTAATTAAAATAATAAAATTTCTAAAATTCTAAAATAACGTTCTACATCAGTCTTTCCTTTTTAAAAGAAACTCGTCCTCGAGTTTGGATACAATTTGGAAGATGAAACTTGTAGTATAAGAGCAAATCATCTTGTAATTTGAACTTCTTGTGTTTCTCATCAATCTTTTTCGAAACTTTGAAGAATTCATGCTTCATCAATTTCCTTCACTTGTGCATTCTTCGATGCAATCTAGATTTCTAAGAACGAACAATGATCAAATAACTCTTGCCCTTTCCCAATTGACGTTCAATGCATTCTCCAATAAATTTCACCTTTTTAATCAAATATTCTTCAAGCAAAACCTTCTTGTCTTCAATATGAATAGGTAGAACCATTCCAATCATTTCACCTTCTTCAATTTGATTTTACTACACGACCTCGATCGTACTATTAGGCTCAATGCGCAAATCAAGGTTAGGTTGTTCTTCTTCTTTAAAAGTCTTAAAAAGATTAATAATCTCATCATCTTCAACACTTGTCTTGTCCTCTAAGGAAACATCATACACATTCTCACATAAATTATCAAATTAGAACTTTAAATTAATAGTCAAATTATACCTTTTCTTCTACAATAATGGATACATCTTCAACATGTGGAGAGGTATAAACTTTTTTTATTTAGACATATTTTACTTTAAGTTGCTGACTTTTGATATTAGGCTGCTGACTTCTGATAAAACTAGGGATCTCAAACTGGTGTCATGGATGTGGTTGACTTAACTTCTTTGATGCTTGACTTCTTTCTCTTTGGATTTGCATTTCAACTCATAATGTAATTTTGATGACATCCAAAAAGTCGCAATGAATCACAGATTGCAAAGGAATTTGTTCTTTGATCTCATCACATAATTCTCCCACAAAACTCAAAATTAATAGATAATTATTTTTAGAAAAATTTGTACGAGAATAGTAATCTTGAAATTGAGAAATATAAGCTCGAACAAATTTTGTTCCTTGTAAACAATTCTCAAACTTATAAAGTATTATTGTAGTATAATCATGAGGTATAAAATGAGCTTTAATCTTCCTCTTCATATCATAGCAATTGTGAATCTTATCATTTCCTTGATGAACTCATTTTGCCATTAAATTTCTCCACTAAGTAAGGTATATCTAGTAAATTTGCAAGAGACATACTTGACATGCTTTTTTTTTTTTTTCTAGAATGCTGTCAATCATAAAATCTTCAATTACAGATATCTAATAAAACAGTCTTTGGATCAACAACAAGACCAGAAAAATTCTGAAATCATTAAACAAATCTTGATAAGCCATGTGATTTCTTTTCTTAAGTTACATTATTAACCTTGAATTGGAGTTTCTATTGCTAGTGGTTGGTGATTGTGAAAAAGAATGGTGATGGTCAAATCTAGAAGATATGGTGGTAAGGAACGCAATGGTGGCCAGGTATTGGCTGGATTCTCGATGGTTTAGTTGGAAAATTAAAGTGAATTGGTGGTTGGCGTAGTGATTACAACTATTTTAGTTTGTTTTTGGTGGCTACGGTGGCAATCGATGGTATTGATGGCTAGGATACGGGCGGCAACATGTGGGCGTGATGGGGGTGAGGATCATCGGGTGATAAGGTGGCAGAAGGCAGTGGGTTGAGTGGTGGAAGGTCGTGAGTTTTTGGTGTTTTGGGCCAATGTATTGTCGATTCACGCGGAGGCTAGTTAGGTTTAGGTTAATAGAAGCCGGCGAGCCGATGATGAAGGTGGCTAAATGGTGGCGGGTTAAGTGATAGAGCTTGCGGGTTTGAATGGCCTTTGGGGTGGTTTATGGCAACAATTGAGGGTGGATTTGGCAGGGTTTGATCAGAGGTGGATAGTGAGTCTAATGGCTGCAACAGCTGATGATGTTGATGGCTGGATTGTAATTGTAAAGGCAGTGGTGGCGGGCGGTGGCGGTTAGGGTTTGGTAATTTTGTATTTTCTGTTTGCTTTTTGTTTTTTTACAGTGGTAGACTCAGTAAAGATGAATGAGGGTAGCCAAGAAAGCTATGCAGTTGGCATAGATTTTTTTTATACCAACTAACGGAGCGAGGTAGCGGAAGCGAAATTGATAGGACAAATAACACTAGATATTGTTTTAGTACCGGACAAAGTTGACACAATTAGCTTAAGCTCTAATTAAAGCGTGATTAGATCTTGTTCTAATTCAAATGACTTAATGAAATTTTTAATAATGCGCAAAATGAGATTAGATGACACTCTACTTCAAATAATTTTATAAGAGAGATTTTTAATGGATAATCCTAAAAGGAATTATAAATAATTTTTTTAATTGAATAATCGAATTTAAGTTACAATAATAAGATCTATCCACTACTAGAAAAATGGTCTTTACTGACTTTAGAATAGTGTCAAAAATTACTTTTACTGACACTTGTTAATTGTGTCAGTAATCTAGGAGTCAGAAAAATAGTGACACTTGTAAGTGGTGTCAGTGATTACTATTACTATAGTATCACTAAAATAATCACACCATGATATCAAAAATATTACAATACTATATTAGTATTTGTGATTACTGTTACTATAGTATCACTACTTTATTTGTTATTTAAAAATAATTATATAAAGTGACATGTTGCCCATTGATTTGTTGATAGAATTAAAAGGCTGTGAGAAAAAAGAACAAAAATCAATTTATATATCAAAACCTTTCATAACATTTAAATATTATCAATATATATTACACAATCCAAATACTTCAATACACAAAGACGTCTTATTACAAGACATCTTATTCTTGTAATTGAATAATCTTAACTGCTATTATCCAATCAAATTCCTTCTACTCATTGCTGAATTTAAGGGCTAAATTTACCAAATCTAAAAGCTAAATTTAGAAGGATTATTATTTTTCACTCCATGAACATAAGTACTGCGATCATGCATTATCACGGACAGCTTCTTCATTCGATAAATTTGATGGGTTAGGGATATAAGTTGAAGAAGAAACACTTTAAACATATTAATCATAGCTGCAAACAAATAAAAGAAAAAGGAAAAGAAATTGGTTGCCAAATTCCAACAGTTGCAAAATAAATTAATAAGCAATATAGAGACAATGGAAGGCGATCACAAGATAGTTATACCTCTGCCATATTAAACTTATCAATTTTGTAAATGGGGTGCAGGTAAAATCACTGTTAAGAGCATTGAAGTCAATACCTCTGGATGCCATTGGAAGGCGGTCATAGGATAGTTATAAGCTTGCACTATCGAGACATAGACCTGATAATGATTAATAACAGAAGTTAGAATTGATAACACTGGATAAATTGCCATTAAAATATCAATTAATAACAGAAGTTAGAATTGATAACACAGAAGTTAGAATTTATCGGAAAAAGGAAAGGAAAGAGGGCTAATAATGGGACTGGAACTTGAAACTGAAGGGGTTTCTTGCAGCAAAGGCATTTTAACATCTATAGAAACTGTGGCTATTTATTGCATGAATATGAAACGTCCAGGTGACTCATCAAAAGATAGAAACCCAATTGCTTTATATAATTACTATCCATGAATATGAAATGTCCAGGTTTCTTATCACCGATGCCTAAACTCCGTACACAACACACACGTTGGCACTCAGAACACAAATGATTTAACATAAACCACAAAATGAATAAAAAGGAAAAATACTCATAACAAGAATCATGACTTAAACTTGATATTATCATTGTCTTTGAACTCCACATCATTACATTAACTATTGAGAAACCCTTCAAATAATTTAAGGTTGTCCACAGTGCATACTCATGCATTCAAAGAATACGAATAATTTCGACAAGTATAGAACAAACCCATCTATAGAATCAATAGTTCAAGCTCAAAATTGACATCAATTTCAATTTCACCAAATCAAAACCTCATTCAAGTTCGCAAACCCTAGAACACCCAAATCCAAACACACCCACAAAACTTCCTGATTACAAAATCACTAAATTCTCTAACAAAATAAAATCTCTAAGATAACCAACAAAACTCAAACAAGCTCAATTCATAACCAAATTACAAAATGAAGAATGAACCAAACGATAACAAACATATCACAAGAAGTGATCTTAGTTTCAAAATCACTCATAATTTTTTAAAAAAAATTCTTGCCTGATTAATTCGACCGAGAACCTCTTCTTTCTTCGCTGCTTCTTCTTTGCTTTCATAAAGCCCAGCTTCAACCAAAAACATCAACCCCAAAGGAAATCAAAATCAGGGTTTCAGATATATATATATATATATATATAAAGTAATTATAGATAAAGATGAAACAAAATCTTTTCTAAGTCACAGGTTCTTTGTATAGCCTCTGTGGATTCTATAATTGATATTGGTTTCGTCGACGACGACAAACATAAAGCCAATCACAAAAGCGATCTAATCATTTTTTTTTGCCCCCACAAATATTGATTTCCAGATTTTTATGATATACAAGAGAAATAAATTTTCTACGTATGGTATTATTGAGAAACATATACATATGTAGTTATCATTCCTCAAAATTTCAAGAAAAATTATTAATCAACAGAATACCAACTGTTAAAAGTAATTAGCAAAACTTTTTACCGTTAACAATGATAATCTAGATTTGCATCTCAATGTCTTAGAGTCGTGCATGTAAGTCTGATGAGTTGGTAGCCTGGGCAGAAACAGAGTTTTTGTCACCTCCCACCTCAGTGGAGTTTGCAACTCTACTGGTATCCTGAGAACATAGGTAAGACAATGACTGCAGCCACGAAACTAAAGTGGGCTTGCGTGTAACATCATCAGATTCAACAACCAATGAGAATAACTCATTAAGGACCAAATTCTGTCCATCTTTTGGCAACTTCATGATCAGCTGTGCCAACAACTTCATCAAGTTTGATAGTACCTAAAATAGCAAGTAAATGCTAATTTTAGAAAAATCATACAATGTTTTAAGTAATTAGTGCATTAATTTTAACATTTGTATATTTAAATGGACGTGGAGAGAAATTTACACATTTATTTTTTCTTTGATTTTTTTCCTTTGATTCCAAGAAAACCAACTTCTATATCCAAAACATTGTGGCAAGCAATGGAACAAACTATGTAAGCAAGCAAACATTCCACATGGAGAATGAAATGTAGGTAGGAGTGGTGGGGGAGGGGGTGCAGCATGGGGTGGGTAGGAAAAGGAGGGCACTATTTAACAAGATACATTAAAGTGTGTAAAGTGATATTATTAGATAATTACTTGCCTGTATATCAACTAGAGAAATGAGCCGTAAAAGCAACTCTATGATTTCCTTACAAGGTTCTGACTCTCCTTGCTAGTTCTTCCATATATCAGCCTTGTTAGCAAACACTTCACCACAGAGCCTATTAGCTTTTACAACAAAACTGTTGATACAATAAAATATGGCTGGACTTCCAGTAGGAAGATGTCGAACCAAGGCCACAACCCCAGAAGCCATACCTTTAAACGGAGTAGTGCCAGGATATTCCTATATTCAAATCCACACAAAAAAAAGAGAAAAAAAAGGGGTTAATACCTATAATGTGATTATAAAACCTCAGATTTCACCGATACATTTTTCAGCTACTTCAAATACCGCTAAAGATCTCTCAATGTAATAGAAAACAAGTTTCTCCTTCAATGAGACTCTTTCATCTTGGTCAGAATCCTTCCCTGAAGAGATGAATCCCACAAACATAGAATGTGAAGCTCGAGCTACCTTTTTATTTGGATGTCCCATATACCTGATTTCACATTATAAGGAACCAAAACTTTCATACATGCATACATGATTTTACATAAATATTAGCTTCCTGATAAACTTAGTCTGCCAGAGGATACAAGAACATAGTAGGCACTAACACCTGTCTGAAAATAGGAGCAGTTACACATTCAATGCAAGTTGGAATAACCCGTAAATAAAACAAGATGCGAGCAGTTTGTACCTCATCCTTGTACCAAATGTATTCCATCTTCTGTAGGACGGAAAAGTCTACAAGAAAATAATTTCAGTATAATAAAAAATAACAATCTAATGAGTGAAATCAACCAAAAAAAGGGAACTCGTTTTACATGCATAATCAGCACTTGATAAAATATCAAGCATAACAAGAAGATGATAACCAAATACTCAATCGATTACCTTGCCAATTTGTCAAGTCAGCATAAGAGGGCATGGATTCTACAAAAGAGACACACACAGATTCGTTCTCCTGAACACTCACAATAACTCCTCGAATCGTGTCCATGTATTCTGAAAGACGCATCCGACGGAAGTACTCTACACAAGAAAATGAAACTAATATTTGCACTGATGTTTCAATTTGAGTTTCATGGGGGAATTTTGAATTCAGCCTGTGCTTTGTAAATAAAATACCCTGAACAAAAAAAGCCCTAATTTTTGGAATCTGACTTTCGAACCCTAACTTTGGCTAAGCTCTTCACAACACTTTCTAGGTGTCTTTCTAAGGGTATTTTAACTCAAGGATGGCGGCTTTGAAGGTTTACAGCAGTGGCTTGTGAGGTAGATCGTTATTAGAGAGAGAGGTAGAGAGAGAGAGGTGCGAAGAGAGAGAGAGCTTCGGTTCAAAGAAGAAAATGGCGATGGGGATAGATTTTTTGCTCGTCAAAATTTTTAGATTTTAGGTTTCCATGTACACCTCATTAAGACATAGTTTCTAGATAATTTAATTTAATTTTTAAAAATTACATACAACTTGTGGTCTAGTGGTTTAACGTTTAAAATTAAAAAGCTAAAGTTCAGAAGTCTGCGGTTCGACTCCTAGTGGAGACAAAATTAAAATTTTATTTTTTTAATTACTGATACCTTAATGTCATATATCTCTGATACTTAATTTACAGACGCTATAATATTAAAAATTTATGATACTTATCTGTTAAATATGGAAAATGCCCCAATCACATATAATTACTGATACTTGTTAATAAAGTGTCACAAGACAAGTGTCAGTAAAGACCATTTTTCTAGTAGTGATCTATTTATAATAGAGTACATTTACTTTCTTAAGTTAACTTAAAAGGAGAAATTAAATCACAATTTAATAAAAATAAAAGATTGAGATGCATATCATAATTGACTCTAATTAAAATAGAAAATCCTAAAACAATAAAATTTTTAAAATCATATAATAACGTCCTACATCATAAGATAAATAACTTCTTAGTGCAAATTTGATCCCACTTAATAACTAAACAAAAGCACGCGTGTAATTCATTGTTCCTACATAAGCTCCTAGTCCACCAAAAACAACAATCATCCGGAAAAATTTTGAATTTGGAAGAGAAATTAATTACCGCCTATCATTTTCTATGGGCCACATTTTAGTAAAATTTATAGGGAGAGTAAGAGAAAGAGTAAAAAATGATCGAAGAGTGTGAATGGTGGAGAGAGTTTACTAAAAAGAAGTAAAAGCAACAAGGGAGAGGTAGAAAAATGGAAAACAAAAAATAAATTTACCTCGTGAAGAAATTGATTAATTATATTGATTAATCTGATTTTGTTTAATTTTTTTTAAAGAAAAGATATTTGTACGAAGAGAGTTTTGTTTAGAATCTTAGGAAAATACCGTTAATGGTCATTTTTATTTATGGGGTAGAGATATTTATACCCCAAAAATAATTTTAAACACTCTAATTCTAATAAAAATTTTATTACAAAATTATCTATCATATGAATTATTGTTAAGTACAATCAATTATAATCAATATTACACAATTACTTTGAACACTTATATGCACACTCATTATTCAATGTATATAATTCTCATACTTTAAATTTTAAAACTTCTATTTCTAACGTCTTAATTAATACTTAGATGAATAATAATGTAATCATATTTTATTTATTTTTTATTTTTCCATTAAATAAAAAATTTTGCACTCATTATTTTTTATTTTTTTTTTCAAAAGTAAAGTAAACAAAAGTACTCTAAGTGCCTGTTTGATATGGCTTATTTAAAAGCCATAAGTGCTTATTTAATCGTATAAGCACTTTTTAAAATTTTTTATAGTGTTTGGTTATTTTTTTAGTAGAGTTTTTTTAGCTTAAATAAGCTAATTTACCTCTACTAGCAAAAGCCCAAAATTTGAGCTTTTGGGAGTAGAGGTTATAAAGCTTTTCTAAAAATATATAATATAAAAAATATCACATAATTTAATGGTTCAAAAGTGCGTTTTTTATTGACAACCAAACACCCAATGACTTTTTGTCCGAAAACTCTATTGGTATAAGCTCTACTGTTATAAGCTCTATTTAATAAACTGTACCAAACGGAGCCTAAAGCATTCATTTTTTTTTTTCGCGTTTGGCCTCTTCTCCTCCTCCTCCTCCTCCTTCCTTTTTTTAAATAGTATTTATGGAATATTTCTTATTCAAATTATTTTGGGTGCAAAATCTAATATTAAACATAAATTAGTTACTAATTTTTTGTTAAATAATTTGTTTACAATTTGACTTAATAATATTGTTGTAAAAATTTATTAAATCTCTTGAAATTGAATATTTTAAATAGCTTCATTGATATTTTAAGTAAATAAAGTTAATTAATTTAAATAATTATAGGCGTTTTAAATAAATAAAATTAATAATTTTAAATAATTTGAGTAAAGATATTTTAAAAATATAAAATAAAACTCAATTTTTAAAACTAATGTTCAGACTAATTTTTTGAACACAAATGACTTTACGCCGTCCTAATAAACCCATTTATGTTTGCAGGAGAAAGAAAAAGAAAAGGAGGAAAACGAAAATGTAAAGTTCTATATTGGCGCGCAAATAATAACCCCTAGGGTTTTAGAGCTCGAAGTCTCGAACAAATCCCCTAATTTTATCATTTAGACGCAAGCCACACTAAAATTTTCTTTTAATTTTTGATTCTGTAAATGGCATGAACTTCTCAATTTTCACAAACACTTCGCCAATGGCGCTCTCTTCGACTCTGCGCTTCTCTTCCTCCTTCTTCCTCTTCCACAACCACTGCCGTCACGCTCGCTTTCTATCTTCGCCTCGCCGTTTCCTATCCTTTCCTCCCTCTCGCCCTCCTCCTTCTTCTCGCACTCCTATTCTTGCCTCCAAGGATGAGGAGAGAAATGGAAACGGCAGTGTTGCCACGGTGGGCCCCAATGTTTCGCCTCGCATAGTGCCGGTGGAGCTCCATGAGGAAATGACTGGGTCATATATCACTTATTCTATGTCTGTTTTGCTGGGACGCGCTTTGCCTGATGTTAGAGACGGCTTGAAGCCAGTGCACCGTCGGATTCTGTGAGCTTCATTCTTTTTTAGAGCTTTGGAATTTATTTATTTATTTATATTATTGGCGAACTAGAGTGCCTTTAGAAGTGTTTTGGTATGGCTTTATTCCCTTCTCATCTATCAAGCGTTTCTCCATAAAGCATTTCTGTCTATTTGAGCTAGAAAACTAATAAGAAATATTTATTTATTTATCTATTCATAATCGCTTTTTAAAATGCATAAAGAAACTTCTGATTTTATGAACAAAGATAAATTTGTTCACGTAACCTGTTGGGTTGGCAATAATCATAAATATCAGGAGAAAAAGAAAGAAAAACTACAATGGTCTCTGCTCAATGAAGTGTACCTGATTAGTTGTTTTAGACAAAGTTAGCAAACACATGCCTTGCTGAAATATTTTCTTTTGCTCACTCTTCTTACTGTGCCGGAGAAAGGCCATATGATGTTACTATAAATTTCTCTTACTTAATTCTCTCTTTTTTTTTTTCTGATTAACATGCTATTTCTTTTGATTGGATATTTTGCATCAGATTTGCAATGCATGAGTTGGGCCTTTCATCGAGAAAACCTTTCAAGAAATGCGCTAGAGTTGTTGGGGAGGTTAGAGTTACTATTAAGTGATGCACCAGACAATCTTTTATGGGAAGCTACTAAATCTATATTCCTTGACCCTAATAACCTTTAATGTCTCATTCCAGGTTCTAGGTAAATTTCATCCACACGGAGACAATGCTGTCTACGATTCTTTGGTTCGAATGGCTCAGGTAATTTGTGGGACGATGTATACAGTATCTATTGCTGGCCAATATATCTCTTTGTTGCACTGGGTAAACTTGTAGTGCTATCCAGTTACCATCTACAAGGGCTGAAAAAATGAGCTATCAAATCATGACATTATTCGACGGATTATTAATTGCTTTTAGTTGAAGTGTTAGTATAATTTTGTATGTGATTGAAGTTGTTATTAATATGGATATAAACAATTCAAATCTTATTTCTCTGGATATAAACAATTCAATTCGTTTATCTCCCATAAAAAAGAAAGAAAGAAAGGGGTGTTATCAGGCATTCAAGTTTTTTAGGTTGTTTGTGTTTGTAACTAGAATCTGATTGTAAGACATTTAGGCAGGTTTGGTGTGAAGGACTTGATTATATATTGTACTGTCTTGTGTTCGGTGAAATACAAGATTGCAGTAAATTATATGTTAAAAAAATTAAAGTAAATTGTAATTAAATATGAACTCTAATTTAGTAAATATAAATGTTTAAAATAATTTGGACTTATTAATACAAATAATAATAAAATATTTGTTTAAATTTAATGTTTTTAATATATTACTTATAGTAATTAATAAATAAATAATATACTTATTGTTTATTAAATTGATTATCAGTAATTGTTCTCATATCATCATTTGAATTGTTAGATAATTATGTTCATGTAAAATACTAATTCAATTTCTAAAACTTTTATTGTTGTATTAATTAGTTGGTAAATCATACATTTATTTTTACCGGTTACTTTTATTATTAACTATTATAATAATGTTATTTAGTAAGCAGTTAATTTGCTATTAATTAATAAAGTAAATTATATTCGTTTGGAAAGAACATTTTATTAAAATTAGTAATTATGATAGTGATAATTAAGAAAAAATTATATATATAAGCTTTCGTTAACTAATTAATTTAACTTTAATTATTATATAAATTAACTTTAGAATGCTTCAATACCTTTTTTCAAACGAGGTAATAAAAGTATTTTTTATGAGATATAGATAATTGTTTTTTTAAAATTTCCAGTTCTCATGGGTAAATATGTTACAAGTAATCCCAAGACAAAATCCAGCCCTAGAACTAGAAATCTTATAAGATCATAAATTCTAATGATATTACGCCATAGCTGCTTCCCAACTAATCAAAATAAAGAAGAAAGATAAATCTTCAAGTCTGGAGAGGTGGAAGCCCATAGAAGCCCAGAATTTGGCTCTGTCCCAAAGAAACATGTAATCTTCTATCACTTTGTCCTAAAGAATTCTTAAGTTTCTTTCAATCCATATGACCCAAAGTGGAGCTATGATAGCACAATCCCTTAAGAAGCCTTCCCCCTACCTTTAACTCTCAAAAACTTTTCCAGGAGAGCAGAAAAGCTTGTTGCATGGCTGCCCAACTCAATTTAAAAGTCCTAAACAGCTTAAACCTCAAGAAGAATGCAGCTGGGCAGTGAAGAAATAAGTGGTCAATACTTTCCAAAGCATTTTTACACAAGACACAATTATCTATGAAATAGTGTTATTGTTGTAGCAAATTTTTTAATATATTTATGTTTTATTTAAATGATTGAATTTATGTTGGCCTACAAGATTTTGAAAAGAAAAAAAGAAAAGAAGTTGGACATCATATAAATAAGCAATTTTGTGAAACTATTTTAATTAAATTACGAACTTTGATTAATCTATATTTATAAATTATCCAGACGACATATTAAGTGTTTAGCTTTAAAATTCTTATACATACAAATGTAAGGATATTATAAGGGCATAAAGGTCACACTACATTTTTTTCAATGATTTATTATGCAAAACCAAACAACTTATCAATTATGCTCAGACATAAAATGAAAAACAAACATATGCATTTACACTATTTATACTTCAGTAAAATTCAGACTTATTAGGATTTCATATAAGGGGAAAAAAAATGCTATTAGAAAGGAGTTGACTCATTATTTGTAATTTCAATTTTGATTTAAAAATATTTGTAGCTCTTTTTTTTGGGGCCTATATTTGATTCAATGGTTATTTTAGTAACTTCTTTAAGCTGTTTATTTCTTTATTTAATCCTTGTACTTTTTACTGTTGTCTTAATTGTTGTAATTTTTTTTTAATTTTTTATGCTTGTAGAAATAAATTGGTCATTTTTTCCCCAAATATTTGGTTTCATTGGTAAGAACTCTAGGGGTGGTGCAAGAGGTTTGGGATTGGGTTCTTCACAGGGTTTGGGAGGCGTTTGACTTTTACTTTTGTGACATTTTGTCTGAGGCAGGAATAAGCAATTGAGTTATAGTTGTGAAGGAATTATAAGGAAGGTGCACAATATAAGATGTTCTGATAAAATATATTAGCTTAGTGTGTGTAAATTCTTCTTAGCATCTTTATTACTCTTACTAGTAAGCCAAATAGTTGCTGTTTAAGAGTTTTCATTTTCGCTGGATGGATATGTACATGGTTGGTAGGTAAAACACATTTTCTCAACCTTAAAATATATCACTTTGTTAGTGCAGTTATTGATTTTAAAGATTATTTATGTTATTGTCACACTAAAGCTTTCTGCGATGATAAATGCAAGGAAAAAAAGAAAAAGAACTGGTAACGATGCTCAAATTATGTTAGGAATGAGATTTGGAATGCACATTTTGTATACATGATGTTATTATATGGGTGCTCTTGGTGCTCTCAATATTGCTCAAATATTCAAATTGACTAGCACTTTTCTGTGCTTGATGGTGAAATGTTTTAATGGCCATATGTTCTCTAGATGGTATATTATTTGTTTTACAGTTATGTATGTCTGTTTGGTTACTATTAATATTACTTTTTTTCTCTAATCTAATATGAAACTCACTTCATGATATTTAAATCCAGGATTTCTCGCTAAGATACCCGCTAATCCGAGGGCATGGGAATTTTGGTTCAATTGATGCAGATCCTGCTGCTGCCATGCGTTATACAGAGTGCAGATTGGAAGTATGTGATGATATTTTGTTTTCATTGCAACTCCTGCTTTTATGCTGGCATTCACACTTCCAGATTTTTTTATATGTCAAGTCCGTGCAAGAACTTGTGATGAGGTGTAGCTGGAGAGAACAAATATGATATCTTTTAGATTGTGAGGTAGAACTTGAGTCATGTTGAACACCTTTGTCACAGAAATGAAGATTGAAGACTGAGAGAACTTATGATGAAGGGTTATGGGAAATGAAAATGGTGGGCTGAGAGTTTGTGATAGAAATGGAATAATTGTAACACCTTTGTCAATGACATGAAGAGTTTTAGTTTTATGCATACTTCGTGAACAGCTGCTCCAGTTCTCTGTATTCATTCTTATTCTTTAATTCAAATTTCGGTTTCTCACAAAAGAGGCAAGTGGGGAGGAATTCTTGAAGGCCATGATTTGCCAATGGAAGTTTCCAAATACATTTATCGAAAATCACCAATTCCTATAACCTTCTTTACCTCTGGATTAAGAAATCAAACTCTAATTAACCAAGTCTTTTGAGAAACCATATAGTTTCAGGGATTAATCACCACCCATCCAAAAGCTGCCTTATATTTACCTCTTGATTTGTTCTATTCTGATATTGTCATCAAAATAGCTTTGCTACGATTGCTTCACTATCTAAATTTTATCACGTTAAATATTAGTGAGAAATTGTGCCTCTTGCCAGAATATGCATTTATGGCCTGTCATTATTATTTCTACTAACTATAAGAATAGAAAAAACTTATTGGTGATAATGCAAATTACAAGAAAGTGGACCAACAGTCCACAAGTAATAGCATTCAAGGTCACAGTTGTGCCTTTTCTTTGCTTCAGGTTCTTAAGCTATCAAGTTTCTTAAAAGGTAGTTTATTTATTTATTTTTGTCAGGCACTTTCTGAAGCAATGTTGTTGGCAGATATTGATCAAGATACCGTAAGTGTTGTTTCCTAATGCATAGACATTTATTATAGTTCATTATAGTATCATCAATCTGCTTATTATTATTAAATCCTTGCAGGTTAATTTTGTTCCTAACTTTGATGAATCACAAAAAGAACCATCACTTCTGCCTGCTCGACTCCCAACTTTGCTGCTCAATGGTGCCTCTGGGATTGCGGTGATTTCTTGTGAATCTTTTCCTTAAATATTTTTGTACTATATTGGTTGATTCTCTGTTACTGGTACCTCCTTGCCCTGTGATGTTATCTAATCTCTTGCATGAGCAAAATGATTCTCATAGAGGACTATTCCATATTTACAGGTTGGCATGGCAACCAACATTCCACCTCATAATCTTGGAGAGTTGGTAGATGTGCTCTGTGCATTAATTCATAATCCTGAAGCCACAGTAAGTGCCCAAAATCTATCCCTTGATTACTTGAGCTGAGAGTATTGGACATTGATTAAATTTTTAATTTATTTCTTATGTCTTGGGCAACAATGTTGTACAGAACACAATATGATTCTGTGCTTTTTATTCTGTGATAGAGGGTTTTGGATAAGCCATTTTGGAATTTTTGTGCTTTGGGGTTGTGTTTCCTTTGTTTTGGGCCTATTTTAGGGTCTTTTCTTTTTGTTTTCAGTCGTAAATTTTTATCATGTTTGGATGAAGAAGGCTAGTTTTAGCCAGCTGTTTGTCCTTCATATCCATCTTTTTGTAATTTTTATAAATACAGTTTTCTTTTGGGATATTATCATTTTAATTGAATGACTTTTTTTTTTGACATATCACTTTACCACTAAAGTTTTTTTATAATTACTTTTTCCCACGTAACATTTTCAATTTTTTATCATTTACTATCAAACTGTTAAAAATAACATAATTTTTTACAAAATCTATAATAAAAGTTTTAATAAAAGTTTATTGTACCTCAAAATTTTGTAAGTACAATTTAATCCTCTAAATTAAAAAAATTAATTATATACAAAATTTATAATACTTTTGGCTTAATTACTGAAATTCTTGAAATACCCCTTTGACATTAGTAATTTCTTAACGGAGTTAGCAGTTTGGTGGTAAAATAATAAAAATTGAGACATCAAGTGGGGAAAAGTAATTGTCAGAAAACTTTGGTGGTAAAATGATATGTCAGAAAAAGTTAGATGGTAAAATGATAATATCCCTTATTCTTTTTTTTACCATAAGGGAAAAAAAATGTAATTCCAGTTGGGGGTAGATTAATTTGGATGGTGATTTTAAAGACATGAAGGAAGGGGTGTCTTTTCACATTCTAACGTAGATTAGGTATATATTGGAAAGTGGAGTTTCCCAGTTTCTTGCGCCAATGACCACGACAGTTGAGAGGGATTAGTAGTTTAGTTTAGTTTCTCATTGTCTTGGACTAGTTATCATGACATAGAGAGGGATTGTACTTGCTAATCTTTTTTAGCATTCACTGA
The DNA here is from genome assembly GCF_000493195.1 of Citrus x clementina. NCBI lineage: Eukaryota > Viridiplantae > Streptophyta > Magnoliopsida > Sapindales > Rutaceae > Citrus > Citrus x clementina. The sequence goes on along the minus strand of NW_006262688.1, from coordinate 1,053,316 downwards.
TTTACTATTTTATGTGAAATGTTGATTAAACCAATAAATCATCATCTAAATTTCACATTCTTGTTTGGATCATTCACTTGGATCTATATACTTCCAATCATTTCCTTTTGAAGAAAATAGTTTACGTTTTAGAAAATTTAGAATGTAATTTGGATATGATTTTCAAATTTCTTAGTTTGACGTGTGACTGCCTTTCTAAAGAAGAAGACAAGGTAACTTTGCACATTAGATGTTCTTGTGACCTTATAAAAGTATTCCAGTGATCTGAAGTGGCTATGCTTTGACATTTGTGTCTTTCTTAGGATGAGGGAAGTTGAATCTAATCCCTGGGTTTTTAAGTCTTTTCTGCGTCCACCCATATTCTGACCAGTTGGCGCTGGTTTTGTTTTTCACTGGCTTGATATTTGGAAAGTAGGAAAAGAAGGTAGTTCTATCTTTGGAAGTCAGTGGCGCTGAAAATCTTCCCGAGAAAGGACCCTTTGAAATCCCAGAACAAACTTTTGTTAGTGTGAAATAGTGCATGTACATGAGTGTCAAATCTTCTAGAAAGGGGTCATACTGGAAATTTGGTCGCACAGTGTTGCTCTGTTGAATTATCAGATATTAGAGTTTTGAGAATTCTCATTATTGCTTTAAATCCAACTTTTTGAGAAATGAGTGTACTCTGTAGTTAAGGGATTTGCTAAAGTCTTGTATGAGTTCAGTTTGATGAAGAATCTTCGAAACAATTATTCAGTTTTTTGCTATATTAGCTTGTCGTGCTACTTCAAGTTTAGGCTTGGTTCTTGTGAGTAATTCAATTAGGCATTTTGAACCAATAGTAAATTTTGGTTGTGCGTGGGTGATATCTCTAGATTGGTTTTTGAAATTATTACAGTAGCCATGAGAGAAATTGAGATGTTTGTTCGTCATTGTGGCTAATCCATTGTATTTGGCTCGAAAGGAATGATTGGATTTTGAAGATAAGTTCTGTGATATGGGGCCTAAAGCTGATCTTTTTGATTGAGAAATTTATTTCCATGAATTTTATCTCCTTGTTGTTCCAATATAAAGGACCTTTTTCAAAGTCTTGAAAAATTAAATTAACGAGTTCATGTTTACTGCTTTTTCTAACTTTCTTTTGTCCTTGCAACTATTTTAGTTAATGTATCAGGAGGTGTTCGCTTTCTTTGAGTGTTTTCAAATTTTTCCTGTACAAAAATTATCATTGCTTTTTATTGGATGCACTCATGCTATTCTGTTCTTGCATCATTTTGCTTTTTGTTAGCTCCAAGAGTTGTTGGAATACATGCCTGGACCTGATTTTCCAACTGGAGGACTTATTATGGGAAATCTCGGGTAAGTAAAATTTGGCTTCTTCTTGTTGATTCTGCTTTCTGTAATCAGTCTCCTTTTTGTTTGATTTAAGCGAAAGTGAGTTTGCTATCAAAAGCAGACCTGAGAAAAATATTGTAGACCAATTAAAATTGTAGAAAACCAATATAAAGAAAAGAATTGGGAGATTCAAAGGACAAAAGAAAACAGAGGAAAAATCTACTCAATGTTGTGAATTTTATCATATAATATCTGAGTGAAAAGAATAATGTAAAGCGCTTATCTTTGAGGAAATTTGTTTGAGAGAGTTTAATATGTATTCTTTTGTTTTAGATGCAGATTTCTAGTTCAACTTCATTGTATCCTCGTTTGTTTGTCTTAACTAAAGTTGTCCTTAGGGAAATAGTGTGAATAGTGCACTGACATTTGATTGTTTTCTCCAGTATCTTGGATGCATATCGAACTGGACGAGGACGCATTACAGTCAGAGGAAAAACTGAGGTTGAACTACTTGACTCTAAGTCAAAGAGAATGGGTGTCATTATAAAAGAGGTGATCGTCTTGGCCTTTCTAAGAGTTGCACAGTCATGCATATCCATTTTCAAGAAGTTGTAGAAATGTTGGGCTCAGAGTTATTCTATCTTTTATTTATCTCTTGCGAATGAAATAGATTCCTTACCAAACCAACAAATCCATGCTTGTGGAGAAGATTGCTGAACTTGTTGAAAACAAGGTATTCTTAGCTCTTCTGAAATTTATTTTATTTCTTCTGTTCGAACTGTGGATTTGAAAACAATCAAACTAAATTATTTGTCTTAGCTAAATGTGTCAGATAAATGGTTAGATTTAAATGATCGGGAGGAGAATCATTTATTTCAGTCATTAGTATTCATCAAGTCTGCTAAAAGACCGAAACATAGACCTATTTACAGTGGTCATAATCCTAATAAAAATTGAAAAGAAATCCATCTCATTACAGATATATAACTCCTATAAAACCTAATCTGAAAAAAAATGTAAGAAAAAGAATAAAAATAACCTAGCCTGTTATACATCACAAATATTTATTATTTGCTTTATTCTTTCCTTTGACAGACTTTGGACGGAATCAGTGATATTAGGGATGAGAGTGATCGTTCTGGAATGCGTATAGTTATTGAGGTACAGTAATATAAGTTACTGCACACTTCTTTATAATTCTTAGTTGCTCAAAATGAATATTACTTTATGACTCACAGTCTATCGATACTATGAGGTGATTGAAACAATTGTGATCAAGTAATTTCTTTCTGACACCCTACAGCTAAAACGGGGAGCAGACCCTTCGATCGTTGTAAATAGTCTTTATCGTCTTACTGCTCTACAGTCCAGTTTTAGCTGCAACATGGTTGGGTGAGTTGTTTTCTTTATCTATCATCAAGACCAATTTAAATTGAAATACACTGTACTCCTACTTTGGCTCTTTTGAGTTAAGACAATCTGATAGTCATTAATCATATCTGATACCTGCTTTCATAGCATTTGAATTTCATATGTTATGCTTTCATTGATATTTCATTTTTAGTTTTGTTTCACTGTTAACCAGCTTCTGATTTAACCTGACTGTCATATATATTGGCCTTTGGTCAGGAAGGTAAGTGCATGGCATGGAGGTGCGTTATAGTAGAAATCTTTACTTGTAGATATTGATTCATAAAAGTTGAGATCTTTTGTGGTTGCACTTTTTAAGTATCATATTGAGACCTGTTCTATTTGTAAAAGTTCAAAAGTTGTCGAATGTAGGGGCACAGAGAATAATACTACAAATTAGATAAAATGATTGTGATGACAGAATCTATAATGTTATCTTTTAGGATCTTTTATTTGGGAGATTTGGTTTTAGAAATGCTTTAATTTGCATGTCATCCGGATCTGTGTTGCTTGTTTAAGATTCTTATTTGATTAGCACTTGAATTGCCTATTTGGAGTGAATTAAGTTTCTTTTGGGCCATAGATAGGGATTGAAAGTATGTAAACGAGTGAAATGCTGCCCCCTTATTATTTTTCTTTTTCCTATGAAAATGGTGAGTAAAATAAAGAATGAAATTTCTACGGATCCAATGTGATAAAATTGTTCAGCTATCAAAGCAAAGTGATACGTAGAACCTAGAATTATCTTTGTAAACTTATATCCTATAGGTTTTTGTCTTATTGCTTTTGCCGCTTATTTGTTAATTTTATTCTTGCATGTTTTAATCTATCGTAATGCATTTTAGTTATGATTTGCTTTTATATTTCAGTATACTCGATGGACAACCTAAACAGATGGGTTTGAAAGAAGTACTTCAGGTGACTGCTTGTGTGTAGATTTCTTGCATTCCTCTCAAGTCTCAACTTGAAATGCATCCTTTTTATCTAGATGTTTCTATTGTTACAAATTTCTTCAAACATTACATGTTCTTTTTCTTTTATTAGGCTTTCTTAGACTTTAGATGTTCTGTTGTTGAAAGACGTGCAAGGTTCAAACTTTCACAAGTGAAGGAAAGAAGACACATTGTCGAGGTATATCAATTTGCTTTTTAAAGTTATCATAGGTTTGGCCACAGAATCAAGTCTATCTTTCTGTTTCTGTACGAGTATCGTGTATAAATTTACTGTATGATGCATATGGGGGATAGTTCATAAGTTATGATATTCGTAACTTAATTCGAAAATGGATCAGGCCCTTCAGACACATAGTAAATTGATTTGTTTTGCATGATATGTGCATACTTCAATAGTTTACATCCGGTGCATGTGTCTTTAGGGTATCATGGTCGGGCTTGATAATTTGGATAGAGTGATTCGCATTGTTAGGGAAGCTCCTAGCAATTCAACTGCATCTGCTGCTCTAAAGGATGGTAAGTTCCCCATGTAGGCCTTCTTTATTTATTCATTTTGATTATTATCATTATTTGGTAAAGGAATTTACGTAATGTGAAATACTATTTTTGTTTCGTAGGGGAATTTTTTTTTTTTTTTTGTGTGGTTATTATTATCGAATAGAAGGGTGATTTTAGATACAACATGAAACATTTTGTATGACAATAAAAAAAAGGGTAATTCTTTTTATTTTGCAAAAGTATTGAAAGTTCAATCAGGTCATTTTGTAATATCATAAGGAGTGCGGTAACCATTTTGACATTTTGCAGGAAATTGAGTACAGTTCAATGAGACATCTGCCTAGTCTCATCCTAACGTGTAGCTATTCTTGGGCATTGATGTCTTAACTAGTCTTGTGTTATTTATTTGGGCATCTTCTTTTTCGAATTACTTTTTCTTTTTCTTTTTCTTGGTTCTATAGTAAGGGCTGAAAGCAGATGTCATTAACGCCCGCGCGGGGGGGGGGGGGGGGGGGGGAAGGATCTTTGACTTGTAGGCGTAGTTCATGGTACTCTAGCTGAAGTCTTCATGAATTTTTTGGATGATTCTGTAAAAACAATGTTGAGCAATTTTTCCAGTACTATAAAAACTTAATCTAGACATATTGGTTATTCCTGGAATGCCTCGCGGTCATAGCTGCTTTTTAAGAGAGAATTAGTTAACTAACATCCTTTAATGCAGAATTCAAACTTTCTGAGAAACAAGCTGATGCTATTTTGGACATGAACTTGAGAAGACTTACCATGCTTGAGGTGCATAATAATTTTTGTTTTCTTGGTGAAATATCTCAGATTATAGTTTTTACAGATAATATCATCTGAAGGAGATTTTACCATCTTTATTATTCAGAGAAAGAAGTTTGTTGATGAGAGTAAAACCTTGATGGAACAAATTCTGAAGCTGGAGGAACTATTGTCAAGTAGGAAAAATATATTGCAGGTAACATATTTTTAGGTGAAAGCTGGCTTTATTCATGTTGATTCCAACAGTATATCCTAGAGTAGAGTTGTTACATCTTAGGGCTCTTCACTTATTGGTTTATAGATGGGATGTCTTCTCATTCATGCTTCCCTTTTTTTTTTATAATGTTTTTGATAGGAAACTTAAAAATATAGTAATCATGAAGACTTAAAACGGATAGTGGTCCGGCTATCCAGTAAGAAAACAAAAAACTAAGACTACTTATGCTTTACAAAAATTATACCAATCACACTTTTCCTTTTTGAAGTTGAGATAATTTCAGAGTTCTGATTATTTTGATTTGTTTGCTCATATTATCTATCCACTCAGTCTGATTTTGGTTCTGCACAACTGCTTATTGATTCTGAAGTCAGTGAGAACTTATGATTTCTTTTCCCACACCTGATTTATTGTTACATTATCTACTATCTGTTGATGTATATGCTGTGCTTTTATTTTGTGAGACATTCACTGATTAACTGCTGTCTTTTCTGGAGCTGTGAATTGTTATGTTTTGTGATTCTTAGTTGTTTCTTTTCCAAATCAACTGCTCAATATTATAGATAAGGGCCCAATAATTTTGTTAAAGCTTCAACATATTTGTTTATGTGCAATGTAAGTGGATGAAACACAGTCACAAAACACACAATTATAATCGTTAATGTAACTTTATGTTCTGATGAATAATTGGAGGTATTCAAATGCGAGACCTATTGAGCAACCTGGTACCTCCAATGCTTTATTGATTTACAATTAAACCTAGAATTTAAGTTTGTGGCTAAGTCTCAATAGTGGAGCTCTAACCTTCAACAATTCTGAAAATGGAAAAAGCCGTCAAAGTTGTTAAAAGTGGACCATGTTTGTCACTGTTTCTCCAATAAAATAACCTGTACTACTCTTTTGGTATGATTTGTTTCGGCCTTATGCTCATCAGTCCTTAGTAAACAACAAGATTTTAGGTTTCAATTCCAGGCATTGCAATGTCTTGTATTGCCTTTTTCTAGAGTAAATTTCACTAGCTTAGCTTCATCTAATTACAGACAGGCCTCTCTGGTTTGGAGAATAGACATAAGCTTTACCTTGAAGGAGATCAATAATAAATTCTATGAATTCCCAAGGGTGTTTAATTTCATTTTTCTGGGAAAGTATCTTGGGGGAGGATTCTGAAAAATTTGAACCTACTAGGGTTCAGCTATATGAAGAAACCGCAAGGATAGGATTGATTAAGCAATGCCTGAAAAGTTGTTATTATTGGAGGAGGAAATATTAAAGTACTTCAGCCCATACTAGAGGGAGATAGGGAGATCATTCTTCTTATGGCTTTCTTTTACTTCATAAAATTTTATTGTTAATATGAAATGTGCCTTTCTTGTTCTTTCTAAAATTGGGTTTCCAAATTTCTTAGCTCATTCTTCTGCTATTATTTAATTTTACC
>NW_006262688.1:997381-1046606 GCF_000493195.1 Citrus x clementina | reverse complement strand
ATTTTCTTGCTGATCTACTCTCTTCCTTTTTTCTATATCTTTTGATTTTCTTGCTGATCCACTCTCTTCCTTTTTTCTATGTAGTTAATAGAACAAGAAGCGATTGAGCTAAAGAACAGGTTTTCAACTCCAAGGCTTTCTATGTTAGAAGACGCTGATAGTGGTCAACTCGATGATATAGATATCATTCCAAATGATGAGATGCTACTTGTATGTAACATAATTCATCAACATCTTCATTGATTTTGTTTTCTGTCTATTTGCTGACATCATATTCAAGTGTCAGATCATGGGACACCAAAGGTCTGGTCTTAGTTCTGAAAGAAATCTGTCTAATTTGCAGGCGATTAGTGAAAAAGGTTATGTTAAGAGGATGAAGCCTAATACCTTTAATCTTCAGAATCGTGGAACAATAGGCAAATCTGTTGGAAAACTGAGAGTTAATGATGCAATGTCTGACTTTATTGTTTGTCGTGCACATGATCATGTACTTTACTTCAGGTACTTCTTACCCATTTTGTCTGTTGTTAAGATTGATCTGAATAATTCCATTCATCGAATTTTAGTCATACAGGTATTTCGTGATAATTTTATTCCACTATCAGTTATATAAAGAAGATTTTTTATTTTGTATTACTTTTGATCTTTTATCTAAGATATAAATAAGTCTGAATTTAACCAAAGGCTGAATAGGTCAAAAGGCAAATCTCTATATGTGTATGTATAGAGTCCCCTTGTAATAAGGGATCTAAAAGACAAAAACATAAATTTCGATACACTATAAAATGAAACACAGTGTGTGTGTGTGTGTGTGTGTTTGTATAGAGTCCCCATGTTTTTCTTATCTTTTAGCTTGACCTTTAATAAAAGTAAGGATCACTTGTTAAAAAATTACTCTGTGTGTGTGTGTGTGTATCGGGTTAGGCTTTTTCAACTTAAAATTTTGACACAAATTTTAAGCCATTGATTTCATGCAATCCAAGGGTGGATGAATTGACATTATTAAATGCTACTTTGGCTTTCAATATCTATCATTAAATTGCATGATATCAATGGCTCGAAATTTGTCAAAATTTTAAGTATAAAATATCAATTGTAATAGCCAACCCATATGTATACATATATATTCAGTGTGTTTTTCTTGTCTTTTAGTTTGGTGTTCACCTTAATAAAATGAGGGATCCCTATCATATATACGTTGTATGTGTTGTATGTAACATGTTATTTATAGTTAAATAGTTGAGAAGATATGAGAAAAATGTTCTAATGTCATAGTAAGTATATTGATAATGTACTTGGAATCTATCTATTTTATAGTTTTTTCTTTTTTACAAACTTATTTTTGTTCCATAACATTTACATTTGATATAAAGATTGAATTGGGATTATATTTTTAACTAATTGATGCAGAGCTAGAAATTGAAAAAATCCTAATTAGGCTGAAATTTATAATATAAAGGAATATTTTAATTAATTTGTATTCTAGTATAATTTGGTTTTGTATTTATAATTTTATTGTTTAGGTATTGCTTATTTGAGTTGTATTCTTAATTTGGGTATAAGTCTTATCAAAATAGGTTTTCTAGTCAAATTAGGATAAGCCTTAGTATAAATAAATGTCTTTCATAGCTTTTACAAGCAGGGAGACTTTGATTATTTGTTATTGATTATTTCTTTGAATAAACTCTGGGTTTGAGTTCTATTTTTGTTATTTCTCGGCAATCTGTGAAATCAACGAGCTTTAACACCCTAGATTTGCGGGTATTCTTTCAAATCAACGCGAATTGAGATTGTTCCTTTATTTAGTATTCTCAGTCTTAGGTTTTCTAGTCAAATTAGGATTAGCCTTAGTTAGCATCAATACGTGTTTTTCGTGACTTTTACAAGTAGGGAGACATTGATCATTTGTTATTGATTATTGCTTGGAATAAACTCTTGGTTTGAGTTCTATTTTTGTTATTTCTCGGCATTTTGCGGAATCAACGAATTTTAACACCCTAGATTCGCGGGTATTCTTTCGAATCAACTCGAATTTAGATTGTTCTTTTATTCGGTATTCTCAACAATCAACGGAATATCTAAACATTAAACTTCCACTACATCACTAATACAAAAATTGACATGTAGTAATCAAGATCAATTAATAAAATGACTCTTGCTTTTAGTTTCTTCGATTTTGTCCAATGGAGGTTTTGGTTAGGTTTTCATTCCACATCTTCACTGGAAATAAGTAATTTAAAGTCACAGTAGGCAGTACGTCTACCCATCTAACGCTCATAGCCTTCTATCACATGCTTATGATTGAATGACTTGCAACCATTGATTCTACACGGTGAATGACATGACAACTTCAAGCAATATGTATGATAATATGTTTTCATGAAAAGAAGAAATTTTATAATCTTTTGATATTGGATAAGCTTCGTAAAAATAAAAATAAAAGTAACCTTTACTCTTGAATCTTTAGTAAGGTGGATAGTTTTCTGATAGGAGGAAATAAAATGACGATGATGACATTCAAAAGAAGATAAAAAAAGTTAAAAAAATACAAACCACCTAAAACTTAACTGTGACAATAAGTTGGATTAAGACTTAAGACCATGAAAAAAGAACAGCCTTAATGTGGCTATCAAAACATTACCCAAAATCTTGTGTTGCTCCTACGTGTGACCTTGATGTGTTTTAACTCTGTCTATTTAACAGCTACCTTGTTCTTGATATGGTCCTCTAATGCGACTGAGTAGATATATTCAAGTATTTGAACTTGCAACATGCTCTTGGCAGGCCCTAATTTCTTACAACACACAAACCAACTATGAGTTGGTTTGTGATCTCTGACCTTTTATGTGTTAATTAATATTATGTGTGCTCTCATTTTATTTAGTGATTTATAATGCAATTGAAGCTCATTCAACCATATCTGATGATTTTGGATGAATCCCTTTTATGCATACCTACCCTGAAACTTCTTGGTTGTCACTTAGCAATTGGCAACAAAAGCTGGCTCTCTCCCTTGAAGTTTTCAAACGCCTGAGATTTCATAGGGATCTTGGAACTAATCTTCTTGTGAGAGATCACTGGTACTGCTACACGATGTGCATAGTGTAGGCTAGTCTTCAATTAATTCTTTGAGCTGGCGACCCAGGACCTATTGGCTAGGAAATTCACCAATAATATATCTATTGGATGCCATCTATGCTTATTTGATTTGCCCACATACTTATTCTGAAGCCTTATAAAGTATGGCAGCTAAACCTATATAAATGAAGACTACCAAAGTGGAGTACTGTATGGATAGAGGTAATTTCCAGTGCAGCCATTGGACCTTTTTTATTTATATGTATTAGTATCCCGATTCATAAATCTCTTGGTTTGAGAAATCAAAATAATAGCAAACCATTCTTCAATATCACAGTTGAATCTATTCATCAAAATCAATCTGAGTTTCTAGAATTGAAAGAAGTTTGACCGTGGATTAGACACTATAGAGTCGTAGACCTCCGCTGTCTTGCCGTTCCTTGGATATATTGGGAGGGAGTGGAGAGCTTTTTGTTTTTCTGGTTTTTGATGTTCCCCCCCAAAAAAAAGGAGTTGAATTGAGGATTTTTTCCCATTTACAAAGATTTGAACAATAACAAAAGATGGTAAGTGCCTGATCAAGTTGATTGAATCATGTAGGAACAATGTTCAAGTCTACCAGTCTGTTAGGGTGTCTCAGCTGCGTACATCATTGCACTACCACTTGACATTAATTTTTTTTTTAATGATTATTGGCTCGTTGCTCCATGAGCTCTTGAATTTCTCAAAATTTCTGTTGCTCCATCCTATAGGGGCAAACAAGTAGTCACTTCTCGACTGTGCTATTCTGCAAGGAATAGAGTATTCCTTCCTCGAACACCAAAAGGTAGGGGAGGGCATGTCGCAAGATGAGAGGGTATAACTTAACATGAATTTAATTCACATCTCCTTTGCAAGAGTTTCTTTTTTTCTTTTTTTTGTGATGTTCAACTTTAGGTCTTTATCTAAGTACTTATTGAGGCCTGATCAGGTATGTGACTGGTCACGTGTCACCTGATCATTGGCTGGCATTTAATAGCCCGGCCGATGATCAGGTGACACATGACCCATCGTTCACGATAACGTGTGCTATGGCGTGCAGCTGATCATTCTTCTTGTATGTTGGTCTTTTTAGTTCTATTGTTTAATTTATGAGTTCCCATTGTTTTCTTTTTCTTTTCTTTGGACAACTAGTCCTTTTATGCGTATCCTGTCTCTTTGCTTTTATTGATCAAACATGAGAAAAAGTATGTGATTTATCTATTCTTCCACAATTTTTGTTCCATTTTTAATGCTTTAAAAAATTTTGATATGCCATGGCTAACATATATTTTCTGCAGTGATAGGGGAATAGTGTACTCAGCTCGTGCATACAAAATACCTGAATGCACGCGGAATGCTGCTGGGACACCACTTGTCCAGGTACTTAGTATTTTATTATTTTTCCCTCAGTTTCTTTTCTGTGACAACTAAACATTTGTCGAATGTTTTGATATTGGAAACAGATCTTATCTTTATCTGATGGTGAGAGAATCACTTCCATTATTCCCGTGAGTGAATTTGCCGGAGACCAGTTTCTTGTAATGCTTACAATGAATGGCTATATCAAGAAAGTGTCCTTGAATCTTTTCTCTTCAATACGTACAACTGGAATCATTGCAATTCAATTGGTTAGTTACTCTTATAGTTGACTTTAGTATTTGGTTTTAGCTTATTTTCAATAGTTTATGTTTATCTTACCCTTTATACATTATTTCCTAGGTTCCTGGTGATGAGTTAAAATGGGTTCGCTGTTGCACCAATGATGACCTTGTGGCCATGGCTTCTCAAAATGGAATGGTTATTCTAAGTTCTTGTGACATTGTAAGTTTTTTTATGCTCTTTTGAATATTATGCATGTTTTTTTTAAACATATATCGTTAGGGGTGGGCATCGGATCGGATTCGGATGAATCCAATCCGATCCTCAGTTCAGATTCAGATTCGGATATAGCATAACATCCAATCAGATGGTATTTGAGCAATCTGATCAGTTTGCAATACAAGTAAATAAAATAAAACATAAATAGAAAAACAAAAATGAACAAGAACCTAACGGCTGAAATTGAATCCTCCCAAACAAAAGTACAACACCTAGCCAGAACAAGCACTCATGATCACGAACCCTCACCACGCTAATACCCAATATGGCAACACATCTAACCATTAACAATTCCCCAGCCTCAAACATGCGATATTGCTTCTTTTTCATCTTCTAAAATCACATGATTGCAAACTTGCATCCTCTAAAATCACATGATTGCAAACTTGCATCCTCTGCAGCCTGAAAGTCCTCTTTTAATATCGGGTTCACAATATCCTTAACATCTAATTGCTCAATCATAAATTCACCATCACAAGCCACATAATATCCTTGAGCAGCAACATCAAAGATGGGTACTGATGTGTTTGGAATTAGAAAACAAGGGTATGGTGGGGTGTTTGAAAATTGAGTAGTTGGTGGCTTGGTTATGGCAAGCATTGTTGGCCTGAGAGCGACATGGACATCATGATTGTGTCACAGATCTAAGTGCAAAAACCCAGCCCGAAACTATCTAATATAATGCATCAATTCTGCAAATTGTATCTTAAAAAATTAGTTGCTGTAAATTGATCAATCCGAGTTTAATCCGATCCCATCCTAACCAGAATTAATCTGAAATATTCATCCCATCTGAATCCGATCCAAACTTAATCGGATCGGATATCAGATCCAATCAAAATCCGATCTGATTGATCCGATTCGGAGATCCAATCAAAATCCGATCTGATTGATCCGATTTCGATCCGAATCTGAAATTGCCCACCCTATATATCATATTTGCAAAATTTATTTGGGATTTTTTCTGCTGTAACTAAATAATTATTGTTTCTTTATCTCTCCCATTTTCATGCAAAGTCTGCATGTATAATTGAGAGTATTAAGTGCTTAGGTAGAGTGAAGTTAAGGTAGGCGAATCTGGATGTTAATTGTTGGAATGTAGTAGTTTAATTCTCCAGCTGAACTGGAAGATGTGGTTTGCATTTGTTTCTTCACTCAAATTATTAATGGATTTAATGGCATGTTTGGCTGGGGGTAATCCCTACTGGAAAGGGATTCCTATTGGAAAGGAATTCCTTCTATTCTTGTGCTTACTTTGCAAACTTAAGGAGGGATCAAGATTCCTTTACAATCCTGATTCCTCCAAATTGAGGAATCATGATTCCTGACCAAAGAGTTTGCTAGGAATCACAATTGTTGCTGTCATTTATGATTGAATTACCTAAAGTACCCTTGTAAAAGTTAGCAGATATACAATTATATAATTAACGATGGAAACTTTTTAACAATATGATTAACTTTGTTTTGTATATTACATTCTCTCAATAGTGTAGTTATATTTAGAGAATAATAAAATTTATGTGACATTTGCTTAATTATTAGAAATTTTTATTTTATTACTATACATTTTTGAATTTATGGTATATAATGGAGACAAGGAAATATTTGAGAACTTTTTATATTTATTACATTCATTTAAATTAATGAGTATACAGTACTTTTGAGAGTTGAAAATTTTTCTTCTAAAAAGCTATATTTTATTCCATTTTAATCGCTATTGACATTTTTAGGACTAAATAAACTTGTATTTCAAAATAAAACTGTATTTTTTTCTTAATTATTAAATGTTAATTATTTTCGTCCCCCAAAAAAAAAAGTTTGTGTTTCATTCCATATTCCATGATTTAGCCAAACATACGAATTCTATTCCACCGTCCTTTTATCTCCTCTGTCCTTCCCATTTCTTCCGCTCTTACTTTCATCTTTTCATTCTTCTAACCAAATATGACCTTAATATCCTAAAGCTGAATGCCTCAGTTTTTTATCCATATGCACTTAATCCCATAGTTTCCATTCAGATAGTTGCCAAGATTTAAAAAAAAAAAAAATTCATATGAAACTATTATAAAATCCCTTTCCAAATATCCTCTCGTCCCTCAAACCATGTCCCTCCCCCACCCAACAAAAAAATAAATAAGAAAAAAAAGGAAACAAAATTTGATTCTTTAATAACTTACATTAAGATGTATTAAATCCTTTGTGATAAGACTTAACCTGATAATCTATGGGCTGCTTTTCATATCTGGTGGACTCAAGCACAAATCTAAATTATTACTGTCCCCTCTTATTTCTTGGTCTCTTGGAACTTGGGATATATTGTATCTACCCTGTCTAAGGATGAGAAAGTTCTGTTGGAATTTTGATTAATGTATATAGATTGGATTACCCTGTCAGGGCCAATGCCTCATTCCCTTTGTTGTCTATTCAAGTATTTAAGGTTTTTGCCGTGTATGAAGAGCAAGCTCTCTTGAAGAGTTGTCATTTTCTTTCCCCATTTTTTTTTTTTAGTTGGTGAAGTTCCTTTTCCCCATCCAAACCCTTTTAGTGATAAAATAAAAATGAAAATAGTTGTATCTAGACCATTGATGCAAAACAGATTTGATTGTAGTTCCTTTTGAATGAAGCCAATCTTAACTGCTGAAATGAAGTGTCGCATTTTCTAACTTTTGATGTTTGTGTGTAATGAAGCCAAACAAGAGTGGCCTAAGTTTAATATTTCAATTTATTAACCATGACCATAAAGAATAGCAGGGGCTTAAATGACTCTTCAAAAAATTCCATGTTGTGCATGTTTATTTATTAGTGAGAATTTACAATATTCCATTTTATTTGTTGTCAACTCAGATCCGATCATTAAGCAGAAATACAAGGGGTTCAGTGGCCATGAGACTAAAAGATGGGGACAAGATGGCGAGCATGGACATTATACCAGCGGCCTTACATAAAGATTTGGAGAGGACACCAGAAGATTCCCACAGCAAGTAAATTTTTAAACTTTCCTCTGCATGTTATCCCCTATTAGTTTCTGTTCTAACCTATTAAGGTATATTTTAGTTGCTGAACTTGTACAGATAGTGCTAGCAATACTAATCTAGATTGATCAACTTGCCCAAGGAAAATGCCTGGTTGGATTCCGGTGCTTGGCCGTGAACATGACTTGATTTACTATAGGATTTGTCTGGATAAGCTCCCAAGCTGGCTAACCTGATCCTTCCTTATTAATTGCTTTTGGAACTTTTGATTTCAAATATATTTTCGGTCATTCTGTTGTTCTAGATTATGATTTTCTTTCATTATATTTTGGTTGCTTAGTTGATTGCTAAAATGTTGGGTTCACTCATTATCCTCAAAGCTTTCTCGGTGTTTACACTTTAGCAGGTGTCATCTATGATTCTGTATGTATTCACTCCTAAAATTTTATCATTTAAGATGCTGGTATGACTGCAGTACTGCTTGAGAAGTGTCAGTTTTTTTCTTCCTTGTGGTGCCTGGGAAAGAATGACGTGGTGCCTGGGAAAGAATGACCTGCATCACATCTTGCAGTTAATTAGGTGTCATAGGTAACACTTTTGCAACACTTTTGCAATGTTGCTGAGGTATATATATATATGAGTTAAAGTAATAAATGGAAATATATTTGATTTTTCTGGAACTTTATTAACTCAATTTGACATCATCTTCACTCGATACATATGATTTAGTTTACGTCTTTGTTCCATCTCTCTACCTCTCTCATAGATCAAGGTAGTTGTCCACAATAATTTTAGTATAATATCTTTGTTCGTATATGTTGATACATAAGGCTGCATTTTTCCAGTGTCAAGGGTTCTAGTGGTCCATGGTTGCTGTTTGTGTCTGAAAGTGGTCACGGAAAGCGGGTTCCCTTGAGCAGCTTTCGAAAGTTGCCTTTGAACAGAGTTGGTTTGATAGGTTATAAGGTATTATGGATACAATATTTACTAGATTTATTTTGAAGTGGTGATCATTTTGCCTGTAATTTTTCCTTCAATACGTGACTTTCTTTGCCATATCTCAGTTTTCTGCTGAGGATCGGTTGGCAGCAGTCTTCGTGGTTGGTTTCTCTTTGGCAGGTAACCCTATGTCACTTATAGCAAGTTGGAAGCTATTATTTACTCAATTTCACTAAAATCTCTTAATAATGTTTCTGATTATTCCTACTCTTTTTCGTCTTTGCAGAAGACGGTGAAAGTGATGAGCAAGTGGTTCTTGTAAGCCAAAGTGGTACTGTTAATAGAATTAAAGTCCGGGATATTTCAATACAGGCTCGTTATGCAAGGTAGAAACACCCCCCATTGTGTTTGGTTATCTGCATTTTTACAATGAACATGCACACTGGCATGTTTCTGTCTGGAGTGAGTATAATAGTTATTGTTTTGAGTGGAATGTGTCATTAATTCTTTAAATGGTTAAGTAGTACATACTCTTTGAATGCCATACAAAGCAGTCAAGCACAATGCCTATTAAAAGCCAAATTTCTGTTACATTCTGGGCCTGTCGGACAGACTTGGTTAATGAAAAATATTTATTTATAATTCTTTTTGTCTGATCCTATCTGGTAAAGTTTGTTTTTCGAGATACCTGAAAATTTTTCTGGGTTCTTCTTTTAACGGATGATGATAGGTTGAGACACTCAGATGTTCGTTTTATGTTATTGATCATCTGTCACTCTTTCCAAGTGTCTACACTGTTTCATTTTATATGTTGCTTTTAGCTGCTAAGCCATAAATCAAGCTGCAAATCTATTTAAAGTACATGAGTATATGATGGTAATCAGTTGCACAAATTATTTTTATTGTTTCCTTTTTAAACTTTTATTTTCCAGGGGTGTTATTTTGATGCGATTGGAGCTTTCCGGGAAGATTCAATCAGCTTCTTTGATCTCTGTCACTGAGCCTGAAACTGATCTATTCCTTCCCAGTACACCATCAGACAAATTAGCAACAGAAAGTGGAGTGTCCGAAATGTTACAATAGCGGCATGAGAAAATTTAACTGAAATTGTGTTGTATATATGTTTGTGATACATGAGCAACACAAATTTCAATTACATTGGATTCGAATATCACCAATCCTGAATTATATATATATATATAATTCAGTTGGTCTTGTTTCCTGTTTAGATTGGGGAGGACGAGGAAAGAAACTAATTTTGAATTCCTGCCTATTGAAAACCGTTTCCCAGGGTAAAACAATGACTTACTGCTGTTAATGGTTGCCATTTCCCTGATTATAGCTATAATAACACATTGTAGTCTGTCAAAGAAAACGGGGGAAAAAAAAATGCAATAGCATACGCGACCTCTGTTAAAAAATATGATAATAAAATATCAAATCTTTCAGAAAGTGTTCAAATATTATAAAATGTTCTAGTCTCGGACATTGTTTAATAGTGTGATTGAGAAGTTAAGATAATAAAATGTTTTAGTAAATATCTTCCGGTGTGGTTAAAAAATTAGTTTGATTTAATTTAACACTTATGATGAAAAATTAATAATATCTTTTGATATTATTGTCAAAAAAATTTATTTAAGTCATATGATACATCAATAATTTTTGTTTTATAATTATAGTTATAACTTTCTAAGCTATATAACATCTGAACACTAAATATGATTTTAGTGATATTTTTAGACTTTCGTAACTTTGTAATCGAATTTCTAAAAATAAAATATATAAACGAAAAAGCATAACTCTCAACACTAAGTAGAGCTTTACATCTTTAAATTTTTGCAACCCACCTCTCTATTAGTGGTTCAGGAAGCAAGGTTCACAAGTGTATCCAACTTACAACCTCACGTTGAAGCTCTGAATATTGTTGAATTAAAAAGTACTGCAATAACAGTAGCTTGATGCTTAAGGTAAGTGCTCTGGAGTTTTAGGAGTTCAATCAAGAATATAGGCTTGTTTTGAGCCAAGAAAGATGTTCTAATGGTGGTTGAATGGTAATGGCTGGTTTCGTGATTCTTGAAAATAAAGAAACTAAAACAAGGGTGCTTTAGTTAAGAAGTTTTTTTTTTTCAATAAACAAGGACATCTTTTCTTGATCAAGTCTATGGATCTAAAGGTTATACAAATCTTGATTTTGATGTTAACAAACCATATGTCAAGGTAAAATATTTAGTATTTACATATTCTTTGAATCTCACTAGCTATTGAAGGGCAAAAATCATCCATGTGAGTCACGTACAAGGCATTTAATGGACAAAGCTCATCAAGGATGCTAGCTTAAGGGATCTTTCTTGTCACGTTTCTTATAAAACTATAATGATTAAATATGAATGTAGGTTGGTTGTGTATTACAAGGGGGGTATCTTCCAGGGGCCATAACTTAAGCTACAAGTGTTTGTTTTCGGTAATTTGAGCTACCATTTCGAAGCTTGTGATGAGACAAATAAAACCCAAAATAGCTTGTGCTATTTTGCCCTATGATCGAGCCAAAATTTCTACTTCTTTCCTTGTCGTTTTTTAGTTATAAGATTTTTTTTCTATTTTTCCTGATTCTTTGACGATTTTTATCTTTTTTTCTAAAACTCGGATTTAAGTGCCGTTTGTTTTCCTTTTCTTATTTTGATTAGGAGAATTGAATTATCATATTATATTTTGAATTTTCCTATTTTAGTAAATTCACCATATTTAGGCTTGTTATAAAAGGGGTTTAAAATCCTAGTTTTATTCATTCAGACTTTCAATAAAATTTATCATTATTTAGAAATCTAATTTCTTCTATCAGCAACTCAATAACGTTTCTATTTCATCAGTTGGTATCAGAGCAAGTTTGCTTGCCATCATGGTACTGCCACACTAACAAAGGAACAACCGTCCCAAATACGCTAATCAAGGGATGCAAACAATGTCTGTGGAGACTATCAGACAGATGGTCAGAGAAGTAGTCTTGCAAGTCATGCTTATTCATTCAGACTTTCAATAAAATTTATCATTATTCATAAATCTAATTTCTTCTATTAGCAACTCAGTACCGTTTCTGTTTCGTCATCAAATTATTATCATGATCACAACATTTATATGTCAATGTTTTCATACTATAAAGATCCAACACTTGAAGGAAAATGAAAATTAAGTGTTTTTATCAAAACAGTTGTTTTTAAGTATTTGTACAAATTGGAAAAATTTTGGAAAATTTGAAACCATACAAGCATTGTTTAAAATTTTGGAAGAGAGCTAATTTGGAGTTTCAAAAAGTTTTGAGGTCAAATATAAAGTATGGAAAATTGAGAAATAAAAGTTAGGGTCATCTGCTTCATAGTTAGTGGTGATCTGAGTTATTGGTGATACAATAATAATCTAATATATTCTATCTTCAAAACCGGTATCCGATTATTTTTAGTGGTGATTTGTTTAGGCTTAATTTTCAAATCTATTTCAAATAGTAACATGTCACATTAGCAAGCTTCAATGCAATACAGTATAATATAATACAATATGCCAAACACACCAATAATATCTTAATTTAAAAGAATAACATCGAGTTTCTTGATCCGTCTATAAAAAGACAACTAACAACTAGCTTCTTGATCCATCTATAAAAAGATAACTTTAACTCATTTTCATATCTTCTACTGAGCTAAAACTTGATCATTTTAAGCATATATGAGCTTTTACTTACTTGCTTACATACACTATAACTTGTTTATTCACTTTTGCAATGAATTTGATCTTGTAAGAATAATCTTTATTTATGAGATTTAGAAGTTGAAAATGTGGGAAATGATTGAGAAAAGAGATGTTGGATCATCTTAGATATGCTACGAATCACTTGGAGGAATGGACATAGAAGAGTTTGTCGAAACACGTAAAAATTTGTGCTTCATTTTCTCTACCCTTATCTTTTTATATTAATTGTCTTAATTATTGTTGTTGGATTTTGGTGGTTGAAATTGTTGAATTGTGTTTATTAGTGAAGAAACTTTTAAAAACCCTAGTTCACCCCCCCTCTTGGGTAGTCTAGTTGGAATTACATATGGTATCAAAATTTGACTCTCTAATTAGGACTTAATGGTCTTGAGTTAAATATCTATTGCAAACCAAAATCTTAGACTATGAAACATGGGAAGTATTTTGTGATGGTCCATTTATACCTAGAAAGAAAAATGAAGAATATGAAGATATTCCAAAAACTTCATGTGAATGGAGTGAGTCAAAAATGAGAAAAGTTTTTCTAAATGCTAAAGCCATGAATACTTTGTTTTGTGCCTTAGATAAGAAATAATTTCAGAGTTTCAAGTTGTACAAATGCATATGATTATGAGGGAAAAAATCAAGTTAAGGAGATCAAAATTAGTAGATATACTAGGCAATATGAGTTGTTTCAAATGAAGGCAAATAAAAGTGTTCATGCCATGTACACTAGGTTCACCAATACCGTAAAACTCTTGGAGCACTAGGAAACACCTTCACAAAGTGAAAAAGTGAAGAAGATTATTAAATCATTGCTAAAATAGTAGAGAACAAAGAGAACGACCATAAAAGAAGCAAATAATCTTGATAGTTTATCTCTTAATGATCTTATTGGCTCATTTATCTCATATGAGTAAGACTTAGCAAATGACAAAGTTGATGAAGATAAGAAGAATAACATTGCTTTGAAATCTTTTAAAGTTAAAAGTGATGATGGAGAGAGTGACTTTGAAAATGAAGACAGTGCCATGATCTTTAGAAGATTTAGAAGGTTTTTCAACAAGCCAAGTGTGAGAAAAAGATTTAAAGACTTCAAAAATGAGATAAATGCAAAAGACGAGGTCACATAAGATCAAAACTCCCTCTTCTCAATAACCCCAAGTTAAGAAAGAAAGAATAATAAAAATATACGATGATAGTGATGAAAAGTCCACAAATGAAGAGGAAGTTCATGAGATGTCAAACTTGGCACTTATAGAAATAAGAGTGAATGATTTGATGAGCTTGATGAAGGCTTAAAAAAAGAAAAGAAACAAATGGTATTTTGGATAGTAGATGCTCAAGACACATGACTGGTGACTACTCTTGGTGTTCAAGCTTCACAATTCAAAAGGCAACATCATTGGAGTAGGTAATGTTGGTAAGAATTATTGTACCACAATTGAAAATGTTTGTTTGGTTGATAATTTGAAGCATAATTTGTTTAGCATTAGTCAATTGTGCGATAAAAGTTCTAAGGTTATCTTTGATAAATCAAAATGAGTTATTGAAAATGCAAGTGGTGAAACCCTCTTTGTTTGTGCATCATCTCATGATAAATGTTTTTCTACTTTACATGATGATGGTTGGTTGTGGTATAGAAGGGTAGGTTATAAAAGTATGTATTTGATTTTAAAGATTTCTAAAAAATTATTTAGTTAAAGGTCTTCTAAAATTTGGCTTTCAAAAAGATAAATTATCTTATGCATGTCAATTTGGAAAGTAAGCCAAAACATTTTTCAGAGACAAAAATCATATCTCTACCATAAAATCTATTCAATTTCTTCACAATATTTTTTTAGATCATCTAGATACGGAAGCATTGGCATAAAATACTATGCATTTGTTATAGTTGATGATTTTTCTAAGTACACTTGGGTGTTATTCTTAGCCAATAAGGATGGTGCCTTTGATTCCTTTAAAATCATTTTTTAAAGTGTTCAAAATCAAAGAGGTTATGTTATTTCTAGTATTTAAATTGACCATGGTAGAGAACATGAAAATCATGCTTTTGAAAATTTTTGCAATGAGTATGGTATTAAACATAAATTTTCATCACCAATGGCTCGTCAAGAAAATGGAGTTGTTAATAGAAAGAATAGGTCTATTCAAGAAATATCTAGAACTGTGTTAAATGAAAACTCTTTACCAAAATACTTTTGGGCTAAAGCCGATAACACCGCATGATATATTTTAAACCCTGTATTATATTTAAAACCCTGTGTTAAGTAGACCATCTCTCAACAAAATCCACTACGAGCTTTGAAAGATAAAAAAATTTAACATCAGTTATTTTAAAGACTTTGATACAAATTTGATTCAAAATTAGATGTCAGTGTTGTCCTTAGATATTCAAACTCAAGCAAAGCTTATAAAGTCTTTAATAAAAGAACTTTAGTTGTTGACAATTCCTTGCATGTCACATTTGAAGAATCTAAGTCTCTCTAATTTTCTTATTAATGATGATGTAGATATGAAGAAAGGAGAGAAAGATTTAGAACCTGATAAACCCTTAAAAGAAAAACAAGATGATCATCCACGTACAAATGATGAAAATCAAGAGAAGCTAAATCGAATCAAATTAAAGGTATCCTCCTTCTCACCCTAAAATTTAATTTTGGGTGATCCATCACATGACATAACCACTAGATCATCAATTAGTAATATTTACAAGCATACATAATTTATATCCTAAATTGTCTAAATCTAATTTATATCCTAAATTGTCTAAATCTTTTCTTAATGTTAAAAATGATGAATCTTGGATTATGCCCATGCACAAAAAGCTAAATTAATTTGAGAGAAATTATGTGTGTAAACTAGTCCCTAAATTGAAACATCAATCCATACTAGGCAAGAAATGCGTATTTGGAAAAAAGATGGATAAGTATAGTGTAGTTGTAAGGAATAAAGGTAGAGTAGTCGCTCAAAGTTACAACCAAGAAGGAGGGACATATATTTATGTAACATTTGCACCTATACTTAGATTGTAATCTAATAAGATGCTATTAGCGTTTGCATGATATAAATGGATGTTGAAAATGCATTTTTAATGGTTATATTATGAAGGAAGTTTATGTTAAACAACCTCTCAGTTTTGAAAATAAGCAATTTCAAAATCATGGTGTAAGTTCTCTAATGCCTTGTATAGTCTCAAGTAGGCTCCTAGAGCATGATATGACATGCTTAGTAAATTTCTCTTTGATAATGGTTTTTTCATGGGTAAAGTAGACACTATACTTTTTGTTTAACATAAAGCCCTAGATTTACTTATTGTACAAATTTATGTTAATGATAATATTTTTGGTTCTACTAATAAGTATATGCAAGGAATTTTTACCTTGAGATAAGCATGGTGGGGAGTTGACGAATTTCCTTGAACTTTAAATTAAGAAAAACAAGGGAAAATATCCACCGTCCACCTATTTTTTACACCTTTTTCAAAAATACACAATTCCTTCATTTTTTGGCTGGAATCCACCCAAAGTTACATTTTTTTTCACTTTTCCACTTCCGTTTGGAATCCGTTAAGAAAACTAACGGAAACTTTAAAAAATGACCATTTTACCCCCAAAACGAAAATTACAATTTCACCTTAAAAATTACAAAAAATAATTAGATTAAATCTAATTATTTTCCCCATCGGTCAATAAATAAATT
Source organism: Citrus x clementina (assembly GCF_000493195.1). Taxonomy (NCBI): domain Eukaryota; kingdom Viridiplantae; phylum Streptophyta; class Magnoliopsida; order Sapindales; family Rutaceae; genus Citrus; species Citrus x clementina. The sequence continues at coordinate 1,030,275 of NW_006262688.1, read as the reverse complement.
AATTCCATAACCATCAAATGCATGTTTTTTTAAAAATATATCTGTAATTAGAATGCTAAATTATAACAGTAGTATTAAAAATAGCCCAATCTCACAAATCATCAATTGAATTTAAGATAAGTAGAGTTTTATTATTAATTGAGTTATAATCTCTAGTAGTTAAGATTTTTTTGTACTTCATTAAAGTACCAATAATGATATTCATCATTAAATCTTATTATTTTTGGTATTTTTTAAGGTGAAATTGTAATTTTCGTTTTGGGGGTAAAATGGTCATTTTATTAAGTTTCCGTTAGTTTTCTTAACGGATTCCAAACGGAAGTGGAAAAGTGAAAAAAAATGTAACTTTAGGTGGATTCCAGCTAAAAAATGAAGGAATTGTGTATTTTTGAAAAAGGTGTAAAAAATAGGTGGACGGTAGATATTTTCCCGAAAAACAATAATGAGGGGATATTCATCAATTAATCCAAATATATGTAAGATTTGCTAAACAGTTTTGGCTTTAAAAACACCCTAAGGAGCTCGAGAATCAAGCTTGACAATGATGAAAAGGGCAAAAAGGTTGACATAAAAACATATTGAATAATTAAATCTCTGATAAGTGCTAAATTTCTTATAAGTTTTTATTGCTTTCTTTATAATTATTTGATATTTTCATGAACTTTTGAATCTTTAGTGATTTTATATTTTTTAGGAGTTTTTGGTCCAAAGAAACAAAGAGTAGAAAAGCTGTAAATTAGTACGAAGAATAGTCAAATCGTGACTTCATGGATTTTGATTGCTTCTTGGACAAATTGTTAGGCATTATTCGCTTTATTGGGCTATATTAGAGATGTTCTAAGGTTAAGGATCAAATTTGGACCATAAAAATTGATTCTTGAAGGGCTTATCAAATTTCTTAATTGGGCCTACAACATAAATTGACTTTAGAGTAATTTTACCACATCTACTTATTTTCTTGGGTTAAAATCCAACTCTTATAAGAAAGCAGGAAATAAATGAGTTTCACTAGTCCTTGAAGGATTTAGACAGCAATTTCTGTATAAAGGCAATAGTTAAACCGCCCTAAAGAGAGAAAAAAAAGTGAAGAATTAGTTTCGAAAAAGAGAAGAGCGCAATGAAGAGAGGAATAGGTAAGCTGAAGAGAAGACTTGGTTGCCATAACCATAATTCAATCAATAAGCCTTTTTTTCTATTGTCAAAGTTTCAAAATAATTCATATATGTGTGAGTAGGCCTTTTATTGACTAGGGCTAGTTTCAAAACCCTGGACATGGATTTTTATTGACATAGTTTCAAAATCAAAATTTCTTCATCTTTCTCTAGAAAATTTTGTATTTCACTAATTTTAATGTTATGAATTTGATTGTTAGTTTAGGGTTTTTGATCCGTAATTGTCAAAGAAATAAACCTAGGTGGTAGATTATGACTAGGATTATGGGATATTTTCATTTGATTGTAGAAATCTAATTTAACCTATATCTTTTCTTATTCTAATGCTTTCATTAAGTTATATCTAGAGAGCTTGTTCTAGATTGTTTCTTGGAAAGAGATTAAGTAAAGAGCTTGTTTTATTTGACAATTAAATAAGGAAAGATCAAGATAATTGGGCTTGTAATTATCTTAGAGTTGTTGTTCTCAAAATAAAGTGAATAATGATGCTGATAATTAACTTAAAATCTAATGTCTAGTGGTGGAGAGTGATTCCTTAACCATATTTCAAATTATTATTCAACCTCTTTAAAAATGTATTCTACAATTTCAAAATTTCTACTTTAAATTTTTTTAGTTTAGTTTACATAACAAATCAACTCCAAATCCCCCCAAATTTTTTTTACATGTTTGTTAATATGTCCTTAGTAAATCTAGAAAGTTTGAGTTCATTTCGTTAAGTCTAGATAGGGTTTTTAATTTAATCTTTGCTACTAGTTGGTTTTTGTGTTTTGTGTTAATATCTTGTTAATTAGGAACAATCCTTTGCGGGAACGACCCTTACTTACCTCTACACTCAATAATGATAATATTAGAGTAGGGTTTTAAGTGATATGCCTTATAGCTTATCAATCTCTACTATATTTAACTGCTAAAAGATCAATATCATGTACAATGTATACTTATGTGCAAGATTTTAAACATGTCCCAAGGAGTCTCATTTGCTTGTAGAAAAGAAAAATTGTTATTAAAGTGGGACTATTTTTCTTGTATTTTGGTATCTAAGAGAACACATATAGATTTAACATGTTACTCGAATACCGACTTTGGTGGCTACAAAATTTATGGAAAGAGTACTAGTAGAACTTGTTATTTCTTAAGACATTTATTTGCTTCATGGTTTGATAAAAAGCAAAATTTAGTTGCATTTTCAATCACTGAGGGCTGAATACATTGAGGCTAGTAGTTGTTGTGCTCAAACCATTTTGATAAAACAAACTCTTAGAGATTATGGGATTCACCTTGACCACATCCCTATCATATGTGACAACAGTAGTGCCATAAACTTGTCAAAAAAAATCAAGTTTAAATTTATCTAGAACCAAGCGTATAGAGACAAGACATCATTTTTTGAGAGACCATGTTAAAAAAGGGACATTTGTTTAAATTTATCTCAATCAAACAACAACTTGCAGATATCTTTACAAAACCCTTTTGCGAAGAGTAATTTTGCAACATTAGACACGAACTTTGGATGATGAGATCTTTACAATAGTATATTTGGTTATGGTATTGAGATTATTACCTTGTGGGAAATTATCATTTTACTACCAAAGTTATTCTGACATATCATGTCAATACCATAGTTTGCCAAAAAGTGTATTTTACTACCAAACGTTTACGCCGTTATCAATTCACTACCATTCTGTTAACAAAACGTTAATGTTAATAGAAATTGAGTTAAAAGTTGTTTTTACCCCCAAGAGTTTAAAAGACAATTTTACTCGTTGTAATTTAAGCATTATATGTCAGAATAACTTTGATAGTAAAATGATAATATATCTATCAAATTAACAGACAATTTTACTCTTACAATTGAAAATATCTTTGATGCCCTTATGACATTTGCAAGATATCAGAAAATTTTTACGTTCTTAACAGAATAGTAGTGAATTGATAACGGCGGAAATGTTTGGTAGTAAAATGCACTTTTCGGCAAATTATGGTACTGACATGATGTGTCAGAATAACTTTGGTAGTAGAATGATAATATCCCTTAACTTGTTAAGACAAATTAAACTTTATTTATTGACTACCTCTTTGTATGTATATTTGACAAAAGCATATCCAATTATCATGATGAATTTGGTTGATTTTGATTAATTATCCTCATAGTTCATGCATTAAATTGGCCTTAAGACATTTTGGGATCAAGAAGTAGCCTTGAAGTAGATCAATTTTTAGCCAAAAATCAAATTGATGCCTGAAAAACAGAGCAAATGGCTAACTGGCTCCATTTTAATAACTAACCGAATCCAATTTGGATCGACCAACAGCTAGCAAGCAAGCAACTCACCACTAAGAAGACAGTAAGCACGCCACTTGAAACGGATAACTGCTAAGTCCCAAGTGGCCAATGGCTGCATTTTCCACCTTATTTATTTTTCCTTTCTTTATCTTCCTCACAATATCATCACACTCTCTCTCTAAACTAAACACACATATATTGTCTCACTAAAAATCCATGATTTCTTGCAAATTAATTACACCAAATTGTTTTTCACCACTATTTTCATCTTCTTTTATCATCTAAATATCATTCTTCACTCAAATCTAACTAGATCCCATATAAAAAACCAAACCCTAGTTGAATCGTCATGCTTCAAATTGATCCATTTATTGCTTTATTTTCACCAAATTGAATCTACACAACAATTTAGAACACCTATATCATATCTTTAATATGTCTACATTCACGAATTTCACCCAAAATTGAAAACCCCAATTTTCAACCCAAATCTAGTCAAGTCAAATTTTGTTGGTTAAACAAACTTTTGGTTCTCTAACATCAAATTGAGAGCTCTAGGATGTTTCTCATCACTTATTGCATAATTACATTGCATCAAAACTTGTGTTTGTTCATTTTTAGTTCAAAATCTGCATTTAGGTGTTTGTGTTTGTGCATTTTTAGTTTGAAATCTAAATTTAGGTGTTTGTGGTTGTGTTGGTGGTGACCATGGCCAATGGTGAAAGTTCACGGGGTGGCACAAAGAGAAAGAAAGTTGTTTCAAGATGAAACTAAACTTAGTATTGATTTTAGTCAAATTCATTTTTGGACATTCAGTCTAGAACAACAATTTTATGGTCGATTTATGCCTAGAACGAAACTCCCTGCCTACTCTGTTAATTTAGATAATATGAGTAATTTGAGTAATTTTTACAAATCGCTTAGAAGCATGCTTAAGAATATAGGTTGGAAAGATGCTTTGCTTGTAAATAAAAATGTTTATTTGAATTTGGTCAAAGTTTTTTTTGTTTCGAACATGGATTTTTCGCAGTTGATTAAAATAGAGTAGTTACCTCTATTAATGGGATGCCTGTTGCATTTGATGATTCTAATCTTAATCAAATCTTGGGAACAACAGATAATGGCCTTAGGATATTTACTTTTCACAAAGAACTTGAATTTGCAAGAGTTGATCATTTTGATTGTAAAACCCTAGGCAAATCCCACATCCGTAAAGCACGAAAGAGATGTTGAATTTATAAGGGTTGATCCACGCCTTAATTAACAAGATGCATTTTAGAGTGTATGGACGCCCTAGAAATAAAATCATGCGGGCCTTATTTAGGCCCAAAGCAGACAATATCTTGTCATGTCTGAGTTAGGTCATGACAAATAGTATCAGAGCGGTTCCACGTGTACTCTTGAGCGATGATGGGGCAAACTTCAGTAACGACTCTGAGTCCCTAAGGGGGGTGTATATAACAACCTAAGCAAATCCCACATCGGCAAAATACAGGAGACATGCTGAGTTTATAAGGAGTGATCCAAACCTTAATTGGAAAAATGCATTTTGGGGTGTATGGGCGCCCCAGAAACAAAATCATGCGGGTCTTGTTAAGGTCCAAAACGGACAATATCTTGCCAAGTTTGGGTTGGGTATAACAAAATAGTTAATGGGGTTTCGTAAAACTTCCTACTAATCCATACTTTTCCCTCTTCCATAACCCTAAGTCCACATCATTTTCTTCTATTTTCTCTGCTGCTCATTCCTCACTTACTCATATCCTAAGATTAAAACCCTTGCATAGGAGAGAATCTTAACGGTTGGTAAGTTTTACTCTCTCTATTCTCCATAAGTTTTCCTATCACTCCATCAAGGATTTTATTGACATGGTTTTAGATTATTACAGACCATTATGTATGATTTAGGATGTATTTAAGTTGTGTTTAGGGATTTGATTTATTGTTGAGTCTCATTAATCAATCCTTGATGCAATAAATGCACTAGACAATTCTAGACAGTATGAATATCTCAAAAGTAAACATATATTTTATGAATGATTATTAAGAAGAACCTTATCTTTCTCAAAAATAGACATGTATGCCCTATTGAATAAATTTTGTCTCATAAGATTTCACTTCGTTTTCAATTTTATATGTATTTTCGAAACAGACACTGCTGCATTATAAAACTGCAACTTTAGCAAAATGAAAAACTTCACAAAATTATTTGTAGTACCAAACGATTCAAAAAATTATGAAATTTTAAAAAGAAATTAATATATGTATCTAGTATTCGAAGTTTTAATTTCATAATTTTTTGATTAATTTCTGATTTTATATAAATCTTGAATCCTGTTTTGTTCAGTTAAGGTACTGTGAAATAATTTCGAATTTGTCAAGAAATAAATAGTTTTGAAAATGTTTTTGGTATCAGATCTTCCTGAAAATTTTGCATAAGATACCCATGGATGTCCAAAGTAGTTCTGTAAAATATTATGTCATTCTGATTTTTAGATTAAGAGTTAAAATTATGAGAATTAGACTTGTACGGGTATGAATTAGAAAATAAGGTTCTTAGAATAAGTTATTAATAGTTATATATTATATTTGTTTAAGGTGTTAGAGGTGTTTGAGGCTCTTAGAGGCTTAGAGGTTGTTAGATCAATTCTTTTATCGATGTAAGTAACTTCATTCCTAATGTACTGGATATGTATGATTATTTTGATATTATTATAAGTGTTTTTATACTACTTAAAATATTAATTGATTTTCATAACAAAATTAGTTTATGTAAATGATTTTAAATCTAAATTTTTAACAAAATATTATAAATGATTTTAAATATGTAATTTATTTTGTTACATGATTACCTTTTATGATTTTGTCTATAAAATATTTTGCAAGCCTAAATTATTGCTATGGACATTTATGAATATGATATGAATGTTTTGTACTCATGTACGATTTAAATTATTTATTATTGTACGGAGGCCACCTCTTCAGACTATATAGGGGCCGCCTCTCGAGACTATATAGGAGCAACTCTCGAGGGCCAGAGCACTGCAAAGTGCCACATAAAGTGCAAAGTGCCATTTATAAGTCATTACATATGAAAATAAAAAACTAATTTGACTATTTTGGCTCATTGTCCATAGATGTTTTTATTCTAATTTTGATTGTATAATACGTTATATATGTGTGTGTGTGTGTGTGTGTGTGTGTGTATGTGTGTGTGTGTGTGTTTTGAACCAATATTGGGTTTCTATTCTGAGTGTGCACATGATATTCTGATTCTGATGTTGTTTCTAATAGGGTCATTGAGAGTGTGGGTGATACTATGTGACATGAGCTAATCTTTTGTTTACTGTATATAGGTTATAGGATTTGCTTTCATAATTAAATATGCTTTTGATTTTCTGAATTACTATGAATTTATGTCATCTTATTGTAATTTGTCATTTTATGAAATTTCTGAATTATAATATATGTTTTAATAAAAGGAAGGCTTACAATATTTTTGGTACTGATAAGCCTGGTGTCTTGAGAATGGTTTTACTTACCCAGTTGATGGCTCACCCCTCGTCATTACTTTTTGCAAATTAAGTACCTTATTGAGAGGTGTGCTTATCATTGGAGTTAGATTTCTTTCCTTTTGCTAGTTGAATAAGAGAATGATAAGCTTATGTTTCTTTTAAGATTATTTATTTTATGACTTGTAATTGGGGAGTTCTGAAACTTTTGTTATATTTATGTCTACGGAGAGATTATTTAGTATTAGACACGTGGATTTTATGGCTTTATTTGATTAAAAATTTGAGTTATTTTAGTTTGAGATTTTCATGTAAGGATTTTGATTTGTAAGTAACCTCCTTCATCTCGTGCTCCGCACGTGTTAGATTTGAGTTGTTACAATTGTGGTATTAAAGAACTAGGTTAGGATTTTGTAGAATTTATTTTAAGGTCTAATCGAATTGTCTAATAGATTTAATTGCATTTTTTTTGTAGACATGAAGAGGAACATTATGGATATGAAAAGTGTTAAGAATAAAAGATGGACATAAATTGACAGAACTAAATAATTTACCTTAGCTGTTCTTGTCAAAGATCTTAGAAGACTTCATAAACAACAATTGGATGATAGATTAAGATGAACTAGAATTGTTTATAGCAAAGGAGTTAATAAAGATAAGCTTGTAGTACATCATCTGTTTTGGACAAGAGCTCGATTTAAGCCTTGCTATAACAAAGATGAGTCCCTTCATGCCTAGATAAATTGTATAACGAAACACATAAGGAAAATAAGACATCTAGCGTCATGATTGAGGAAAGAAAAGTAGTATTAGACCATTTCCCTATCCGGTTGAGTAAACCTATGTAGCTATAGAGGGAAGGCATGAGACTTCGTAGACTTTATTCAGGTTAATGGAGAGAATAGATTTTTAAAGCGAGGCGTAATTATTTATAACTATTCTATTTTGGTCTTTTTAACTTTTTGGCTACTTGTGACTTGTAATAACTTCTTTGATAGAGGATTTCTGGTATTAACACAGAATGAATTATTTGTTTGCTTTTGTTGACAAACTCCAAAATTTTTTATTAATTTTTCTCCTTATTTAGTACTTTACGCACGGGTAAGACCTTTAATTATGAACTATTTACCATTTTATTTTATTTATTTATTTAATATTCTTATTCTTCATGGTTTAGTCAAAAGATGTCACGTAGGGGAGGTGCTAGGAATGCCTCTAGCTCGAGAGATGGCTAACAAAGGTAATCCTATGATGCACACAATGATTAGGTTGATGGAACAACAGAGTAGGCTGATACAAGATATGACTAGAGATAGGATTGGGCCATAGAAGAATGTGCCAGTTGAGGGCAAGGTGGCACTAGAGATCAGGAAGCTATGGTGAACTTAGAACAATTAAAGAAATTATCACCATCTACTTTTTAGGGGATTGTCGATCCCAGATTTGTAGAGGCATGGCCAAAATAGATGGAGAAGTTATTCGTGGCTATGGGTTGCAACGATGATTAGAGGGTGATTTTGGCCTCATTTGTCCTTTAGGGTGAGGCAGAGCACTTATTAATTGGGAGTTATTTCTTAAGGTTTTTCATGAAAAGTATTTTCCTAAACGAGCTCGAAATCAAATGGAGGCTAACTTTCTGAAATTGACTCAAGGAATGAAGTCTGTTGTTGAGTATGAGGAACAATTTACTGATCTATCTCATTTTGCTCCTACCTTGGTCACTAATGAGGGTAATAAGTGTAGGAAGCTCTTAAAAAAGGTTACGTACAAACATCAAAGAGTGATTGACCATCCTTAAGCTTAATAATTATGCCAATTTGATGGATCGAGCAATTCTTGCTGAGAATGATATTTTTAAAGCTCAAGCTATAAGGGATTAGAGAAATAAAAAGGATCAATAAAATGGACCTCGAAATGGAAGTTTTTATGGGCTAGGCATCCAGTCTTAGAAGCATAGTGGCGGAGGTAACAAATGGGATAACAAGGGTTTTCCTGATACCAACACTCGAAAGAACTTTCCTAGTCTACACCCTAGTGAATGTTATTGGAAAATTGGAGCTTGTTTTGCTATTAGAGAAATAGGAAACATGATTATAGACTGCTTAAAGAGACATAACGAGACTGCAAAAACTCAGGCTAATAAAGGACAAAAGAAGAAACAGAAGATGCAAGGGGGTGTCTTTTTACTGATTGAGAAAGACATTGAGGTGTCCAATGATATAGTGTCAGGTACATTGTCCTTATTATCTAGAAAAGCCAAAGTTCTTTTTAACCCTAATGCTACATAGTCATTTGTATCTTATGTTTTTGCTCATTATACTGATGTGCCCATCAAGTCAGTAGATATTCATGTGTCAATTAGTAACCCTATGAGGGATTGCCTGCTGGTTACAAGTCCTGTATGATCAGATTATGTGATAAGGAATTTCTGGTGGATCTTTACGCTTAGAGATGGATGATTTTGATTTGATATTTGGATGGGTTGGTTCGGACTTAATCATGTTTCAGTCGACTATTTCACTAAGGAAATTATTTTTTGCTTACCTGGCAAGGAAGAATTTTGTTTTCGTAGGAGTAAAACGAGTCGTAGTGGCATGATTTCTATGGTTAAGGCAGCAAGAATGCTAAAAAATGAGTGTGAAGAACTTTTAGCTTATGTATTTGTTGACCATTCTGATGAGGCATTCCTTAAAGACATACCTATTGTAAGTGAGTTTGTTGATGTATTTCCTGAAGATCTTCCTACACTACCTCCGGATCGAGAGGTTGAGTTTACTGTAGAGCTAGCTCCTAGTACTGCACCTATTTCTAAGGCACCATGTTGGATGACACCTATTGAGTTGAAAGAACTAAAATTCTAGTTGCAAGAGTTGCTAAATAAGGGTTTCATTCGTCTTAACGTGTCGCCTTAAGGTGCTCCCATTTTGTTTGTAAAGAAGAAAGATTGTTCAATAAGGTTGTGTATTGATTACTGACAGTTGAATTTGGTTACTGTCCAGAATAAATGCCCTCTTCCTCGAATTGATGACTTTTTTTATCAATTACGTGGTGGTATTTTCTAAAATCGATTTACAATTTGAGTATCATTAATTGAAAATCAGAAGTGGATGTATTGAAGATAGCTTTTCGAACTTGTTATGGGCACTAAGAGTTCTTAATTATGCCTTTTGGGTTATCTAATACTCTTGCAATGCTCATGGATTTGATGAATAGGATTTTCCAACCTTATCTTGACTAGTTTATCATTGTCTTTATTGATGACATATTGGTTTACTCTAAGAGTAACGAGGAGCATGAGACACACTTGAGGATTATGTTGGAAACATTATGAGAGAAGAAGTTGTATGCAAACTTTTAAAAATGTGAGTTTTGGCTTGATTATGTAGTATTTTGGGGCATATAATGACAAATGATGGTATTTCAGTAGATCCAGCCAAAGTGGAGGTAATTGTGAATTAGGAAAGGCCTTCCAATGTCACCGAAGTAAGGAGTTTATTAAGATTGGCATATTATTATAGGCGCTTTGTGAAAGGATTTTCTAGCCTAGCAACACTATTGACCAATTTGACTAAGAATGACGTGAAGTTCACTTGGGATAAGGCATATGAAAAGAGCTTCCAAGAGCTCAAGAGTCATTTGGTGTTTGCCCCTATTTTAACTCTCCCTTCTAGTGATGGAGGTTTTGAAATTTATAGTGATATTTCTAGAAAAGCCTTGCGTTGTGTTCGAATGCAACATAGTAAGGTTATAGTGTATGCTTTTAGGTAGTTAAAGAGTCACGAACAAAACTATCATACTCATGATTAGGAGTTATCTGCTATAATGTTTGCTCTAAAAATCTACAGACATTATTTGTATAGGAAGACTTGTGAGATCTTTACCGATCATAAGAGTTTAAAGTACTTGTTTACTCAGAAGAAATTGAATTTGAGGTAGACAAGATGGCTGGCGTTAGTGAAGGATTTTGGCCGCTCTATTAATTACCATCCAGGTGAGGCAAACATGGTAACCGATGCCTTAAGTAGGAAATCATCTAGATGCATGGTACATCTTATCACTATGCAAACTCATTTGGTAAAGGACTTGGGGAGTTATGGGATCAAGGTAGTTACTCATGGGCAAGTAGACTTGTTAGCACATTTTAATACTTGATAAAATTAAAATAACTCAAACGAATGACGTGGAACTAAATAAAATCCATGAAGAGGTGAACAAATGACATAAACCTGAATTCAGACTCACCAACGAAGATGCATTATGGTTAGGACAGGCTTTCCAAGCCAGCAGATGAAGAGCTGAAGGCAGAGATCTTAAGGGAAGCTCATGAATCGTCTTATAATATGCATCTTGGTAGTACTAAGATCTATCGTGATCTAAAGGGAAGTTTTTGGTGGAGGAATATGAGGAGAGATATTACTGCTTTTGTGTATTGATGTTTAGTTTGCCAACAAGTGAAGATTGAACATCAAATACTAGCAGGAACTTTACAAATGCTTCATATTCCGCAATGGAAATGAGAACACATAAAAATAGATTTCATCTCTGGATTACTGTTGTGCAAATTTTAATGTACTCGCAAGCGCACAAATCTATTGTAGTATAGACTAATGGTGACGAGTGTCGATCCCACGAGGAGGTGGATTTTAATTGTGTAGAATTAATTTTGTAAATGGGTGATTGGATTTGTGGTGGAAATGATTTGGAATATGCTAAAACTTAAATTAAAATGGCGAGAATAAATTCTAAAATTGGTATTGAAATGGCGAGAATAAATTGAAGAGAATTATATTGAAATGACGTACTTGGGTATCTGGATCCGTATCAACATGCATCATGGGCTAAATATTCCTTATTAATGCCAATTAAATCATGAGGGGGGAATCCACATCTCATGAACCATGCTCTAATCAATATGGTGCTAAGGGCTTACGGTGCCAAATAATAATAACCTTATACTAGAGAGCCGGTGTAACCAAGGCGGTATCTAGACAAGCTTATTATTATTTGTCGACGAGAAGTCAAAACATCTACAAAAACTAGAGGGGAAGAGAAAATAAATTTACCAAATTAAGCCCATGACACATGTTGAGACTTCACCTTCAACCCAAGCTTAAAAGAAAATTAGCCACTCATAATTGAACTAGGGGCAAAATAGAAATTTATTAAAATAGGAAGAAAATACAAGATGGAGAGGGAATTACAGAAAATGGAGTCCAAAAATGGATTCAGAGATATCAAATTAGGGGGGAGAGGCCCGCTTTTTATAGATACATGGAGTAAATCATGGCCATCGGATTAAAAATAGTTTGGACGCTCAGGATTGCGCCACGTCATCAGTCCACAGTACGCGGTTTGACCACGCGGATGAACAGTAACACGGTTTGACTCGGATGAACAGTAACGCGGTTTGGTTAAAAATAATCCTGTGTGATGCATGTACCGTACGCGAGATTTTTCGTCCACTGATATGCTGCCACGTCACCATCAACAGTACATAAGAATTTTAGCCCAACAGGATCGTGACACCTCATCAGTCAATGCCACATCATCGGTCAATGCCACATCATCATCCGTCTGTGTGAACAGTGTCGTGAACAGTAACGTATACAGTACCGTACACGTGAATAGTACCGTACATGTGAACAGTGCCATTTTTCGTTTTATGCTCCTCCTAAGGTTTTCGACCGTCCTGAGTTCAAAAGTGATGTCCGTTTTGCCATCTGATTTCTCGTTTATTGTGAAATGACTATGATGCCCCTAAAATACATAAAATACTTAATTAAAATAAAACACATGTAATTAAATCACAAGAAGGTTAAATACATAAAAGTAAGGGTTGTTAGTAAGACTTGAAATGTAAAATGACGGTTTTCTCCTTTATAAATATGCATTTTCTAACACTCAACACACCCCCCAACCAGCTTATTGCTAGTCCCTAGCAAATAAAGCGAAAACAAAAAAAAATAATTTTTTTTTAATAGAAACACTTATATTTATTCCATCAGATTAATGATAGCAATCAATAAAAGTATAAGCATTATCTCCAGTCTAAAGCAACATCACACCCACATCAACCATCCACATGAATCAGCCCAGTAGACTTTGTCATAGCTACTTTCAAGAATAACATGTCAAACCCCAAAATCTCACTGGAAGTAGTGACACTCTTACAAAGAAATTAAAACCAATAAAAATAGTCACTCCAATGAATGGTAATTGAGAGAGAAAATAATAAAGAAGTAATATCACATGCTCTCACCAAGATGAAATAAATATGCCCTCAGCTTAGAAATAATACGATCTCAAGTCAAATAAAAATGCTAGTCAACTCAATTTATTTGTCTTTTTATTTATTTATTTATTTATTTTTATTATGCACCACTACATCTTTTTAGCCCATATAACTAGCTTCTACTTCAGACTATAGTTCTCTAAAATCAAGAAGGACTTTTATTAGGACGTAACGTAGGCTAGGGACATGGTTAACAAAGAAGGGAAATAAGGAAAACAAAGTGTATGTTTGAGAAAACAATTGCAGGGATTTTTTTTTTTTTGGAAGTTGCAAGGTGGATTTCACCTATTGTTGTTATTTTTATTCTTTTGAAACAACAACTTTTGTTTTTGTTTTTTTTTTTTTGCTTTTATTTGGCATAACTTCACTGAACAACATAATTATTTACATTTTCTCAAACATAAATAGGTGATGAAACTTATAAGATATCGGGTAATACTCCAAATTGGAGTGGGTCAAGATGATAAGTTGACAAAGAAAATGATTTTTTTTTTTAAAGGCTCAAAATGGTTAACTATGGATATTTAATAAAAGGGATGGCTAGAAAGGCTCAAACGGATCAAAGATGACCTTCCTTCGTCTTTTAGGGCTCTAAATAATCATACATATCTACTAGTTAGATGGGCCTCCCAATGTAGCAACACACATTTTTTTTTTATTTTACCATTTTTTTTAAGGGTTAACTCAAAAGAAATCTAGAGATCGTGTATAAAATAATAAACTGCTAAGCTGTATAGAGAATGGGCAAAAGGGTTACTCTCCAAGAAAATGATAGGCTCAACAACTCACTTGGCACTTATTTATGACATGTTCATTCCTTCAAGCAACTCATATTTGTCTCCGACATCAACATGTAAAGTAGCAAACATAGCGTAACATCACTTAAGACCAAAGATAATATAAATACTAAAATTTAAAATTAATCATGTCATCCAATATTAAAACAAATCACACAAATTATTATTATTATTTTTTAAACAACATTCTACCCCCCAACCTATTCTAAGCATGAAAGGAAAATATGCATGCAGAAATGTGAATATGATGCAGAAAAACTAATTAGAAAAGTTACACTTAAAATGATAGAAAAGGAAAATAATTTTTTTTTAAAGAATATGCGTTTCTAGAGGCACTACACTCCATATTCAGCCATCTTCGACTCAAAAGTTGGAAAATGTATATTTATAGAGGAGAAAATAAAAAGAAGAAGAAAAATGAACATCAAAACTTAATAAAGAAAAAGTTATTTTTTTTGTTTTTTTATTTTTTATTTTATTTGGTTTTTTTTTTTAACAATGAAGATGCGTTTCTAGAGTAACTATACTCCATATTCAGCCATCTTCAAAAAGTTAGCAACAGTTAGTTTCTACAACAAAAAATTAGTAAAAACTTAACCAAAATTCCACCAAAATTCCACATTTGTCGACTATTCCCTCCCCCCAACCAGAACGAAACATTGTCCTCAATGTTTTAAAGGAAAGAAGTAGAGTTTAGAAGACATCACCTGGGTGGTGCAACACAGAAGAAAATATTTATAGGCGGAGAGTTAAATCTAATTTGTACTTCTTACTGCGGCTACTGTTACCATCATTATTTGGACGCTCCAACACAAAGGTCTAGGGGTCTGGCTCCGGTCTATAAGCTTGTAACAGATCAAGTAGCTCATTAGCAGTGTGAGCACAAATAAAGAGTTTTTTCGCATTAGGGGGAATGAAATAGTTTTTTATTGCATGGTTAAGAAATGCGATAAAGCCATCATAAAAGTTATTGACATTTAACAAACTGATGGGTTTCTGGTGGATGTGCAGATGGGCCCAAGATGCTAGTGTGATAAGTGCCTCTAGTGTTGCAAGATCTCCTGGAAGGAAAATAAAAGCATCAGCATGATTAAGCATTTCAGTTATTCTTTCTTGCATACCTGAGACGACTAACTCTTCTCCAGTTGATGAGTCAGACGAACTGCCCAATGGTTTTAGGACTCTTGGGATGATGCCTAACACTTGGCTTCCTTTGATAAAAGCTGCTTCTGAGATCATTTTTGATAACCCTCGGTTACCTCCTCCATACACCAAGTGTAATTTTCTCTCTGCTATGCTTCGACCAAGATATATGGCTGCCTCAACGAACTCTTTATGTTTGCCATAGGTAAATTCAGAAAGCACACAAATGTTCTTGAATTCTCTATTTGGAGTAGCTGCCATTGTGATACTTCTCAAAAAATAATTTGTGAGTGCTTGACAAAAAAAAAATCACATTTAAGAGTCTTGGTGACAGTGGGTCACAGTTGTGTATGAGGTAACATGTCAGTGTCAAATAACGCGTAAAGCACGTGGCTCGCTAGTAAAAATGGAAACAGTAAAAAGAAAACAGTAAAAAGGAAAAAGCAAACAATAATAAAATTATTAAAGACAATAATGCACACAATAAAACAATAATGAAATAAAATAACAGTAAAGTGAAAGGATATTTACAGGTAGTTGCGACTGTGGCTCACATCTTCCTCTGGTTTTACGTCCAGAAACGGCTTGAACGTCCTCTATGGGTCGAGGATAGGCTTCCTATCCAGTTTTCTTATAAACTGGCAAACAGGGTCGTTTATAGTCAGATTCCTGAGACTATATCGTGCATGCTCTTTCTGGAATAATGGCCATAACTGGAGAATCGCTCCTTGCACATATCCACTGGGATGCGTTTCAAGAGACAAAAGGATATCATCCAATGACTCCTTATTCAAGCCATCCCTAATGAATTGAATCTTATCTTCCCTGTTATCAAACATCATTCCTAAAGAATATGGGTTTTTATTGCAACTCATTCTGGCACACTTATGACAAGCAACAAAAATTCTTCGAGCTCGTCGTTTTCTTGCATAATTTCCTTTACCACAACTAGGCATGTATGCAATAAATTTTGGAGGTAACTCACTTGCCGATCGTACTTTAGCCTCGATTAACCAACGGATGTCAGCAGGTATGTTATTCCTCATGAGTAATCGCATGCGTTCGGACCGAGCTTTATAGATCGTAAGGAGGGCATTCTGAGGGAGTGAAGGGAATCGCTTGTGAAACTTCGCTAGAATCTCATTTCTATCCATACTTTCGCCTCAGAATATCAGTTATTATAGGAAACCGAAGTAACTGACTTGATTGTCACGGAGTACCGTTATCCGCCACTTCACCGGGGTAACAAACTAAAGTACACAAACAGAAAAACAAATTAAAACACACAAAGAAAATTAAAATCGTCCTCTTATTGAATTTACCTCAAGCTCCAACTGGATGTCGTAAACACTTCTCTCAATATCTCTGAGTTGGCTTTTTAGACCCTCAACATAGGCTACTAACTCTGGTGGTTGTAGAGCCCAAATGCAATGTGTTTTACAAAATTGAATATGCCTTTTGAGATGAGTTTTGACACGTTGAAGTGGTTTAAGAATGTTCAGGAGGAACGGTTTAAGTAAGTTACTCATGATTAAAAATGATAAGAGAAAACTTAATAGTTAAACAAACACACTTATGCAAAAATAATTTCAATTAGCAAAAGAATAATATAAAGAAAGAAAAAAAATCAATTCAAATCTGGTGGGTCACTCAAATTTATTTCGGTATCTTCTCCATGTGGTTGGTACTCTAGATATGGCTTTAATCTTTGACCATTAACTTTAAACGTGACACCGTTCTTTGGGTCCTTAATTTCAATTGCCGCATGTGGAAAAACAGTATGAACAATAAATGGGCCAGACCAACGAGAGCGTAACTTACTTGGGAATAGGTGCAAGCGAGAATTGAATAAAAGCACTTTCTGACCTGGAGTGAACGATTTTCTCATAATTTGCTTATAATGGAAGACTTTTATTCGTTGCTTGTAAATCTTGGCATTTTCGTATGCATCATTGCGAATTTCTTCAAGTTCTGCCAACTGTAATCTTCTTTCTGAGCTGGCTTGCTGCATGTCAAAATTGAATTTCTTGATGGCCTAATATGCACGATGCTCGAGTTCCACAGGTAGGTGGCAAGCTTTTTCATACAGTAGCCTGTAGGGTGACATCCCAATCGGGGTCTTGAAAGCCGTTCTATATGCCCATAAGGCATCATCAAGTCTTAATGACCAATCTTTTCTGTCCGGCCTCACCGTCTTTTCTAATATGTGCTTTATTTCTCGATTTGAGATCTCAACTTGGCTACTAGTTTGCGGATGATATGGGGTCGCCACTTTGTGTGTGATTGAATACTTTGTGAAAAGAGCTTTGAATGCTTTGTTACAAAAGTGGGCACCACCATCACTGATTATTGCTCGAGGGAATCCAAAGCGTGAAACAATGTTGCTTTTCAAAAATGCTATCACCACCTTGTGATCATTGGTCCTACATGAAATTACTTCTACCCATTTCGATACGTAGTCAACAGCAACCAATATGTAACCAATATGTATTGATGGCCAAAAGACGGGGGAAAGGGTCCCATGAAGTCGATACCCCATACGTCAAAAATTTCAACCACTAAAATTGGATTTAGTGGCATCATGTTCCTTCGTGTAATGCTCCCCATTCATTGACACCTATCACATGAAGAACAGAAAGTGTAAGCATCTCGAAATATAGTTAGCCAATAGAAACCACATTGTAAAACTTTAGTCGCTGTTTTCTTAGCGCTGAAATGGCCTCCACAAGCTTGTTCATGGCAGAATGAAAGAATATTCTGAATTTCATTTTCTGGGACACATCGTCTAACAATTTGGTCTGCACAATACTTGAACAAATACGGGTCATCCCAAAAGAAATTCTTTATCTCTGCAAAGAATTTAGCCTTATCTTGCTTAGTCCAATGCTCTGGAAGTTTACCTGTAACAAGATAATTAACTATATCAGCATACCAAGGTAATAATTCCACACTCATTAATTGTTCATCTGGAAATGACTCATTCAATATTAATAGCTCTGTAATTGAGTTAAAATGGAGACGAGAGAGGTGGTCCGCCACAACATTTTCTGTGCCTTTCTTATCTTTGAATTCTAAATCAAATTCCTGCAAAAGTAACACCCAACGAATTAGTCTAGCTTTTGCATCTTTCTTTGTGAGAAGATATTTAAGAGCAGCATGATCTGTGAATATAATTATTTTACAACCAATGAGATAAGATTGAAATTTCTCTAAGGCAAACACTACTGCTAGCATTTCTTTTTCAGTAGTTGAATAGTTCAACTGTGCATCATTCAATGTCATACTAGCATAGTAAATAACGTGGGGAATTCGATCAACTCTTTGTCCTAATACTGCTCCTACTGCATAATCAGATGCATCACACATGAGCTCAAATGGTAAGCTCCAATTCGGGGGCTGAATGATGGGTGATGATGTCAACAAATGCTTTAATTTTTCAAACGCAACAAGACATGAATCATCAAAGATAAAAGGTACATCCTTAGCAAGTAAATTGCATAAGGGTTTAGAAACTTTGCTAAAATCTTTAATGAATCGTCTATAGAAACCAGCATGCCTAAGGAAAGATCTTACTTCTCTGACTGTTTTAGGTGAAGGAAGATTAGAAATGAGATCCACCTTGGCTTTGTCAACCTCAATACCTTTGCTCGAAATGATGTGACCGAGAACAATACCTTATTTTACCATAAAATGACATTTCTCCCAATTTAAGACCAAATTCTTCTCGATACATCTCTGCAGAACTAGTGTTAGGTGATATAAACATTGATCAAACGAGTCACCAAAGACAGAAAAATCATCCATAAAGATTTCAAGGAATCGTTCCACCATATCAGAAAAGATGCTCAACATGCATCGTTGAAATGTAGCAGGTGCATTACATAATCCAAATGGCATTCTCCTATATGCAAATGTGCCAAAATGGCAAGTGAAAGTAGTTTTCTCTTGATCTTTTGGTGCTATGGGAATCTGATTATATCCTGAGTAGCCATTTAGAAAGCAATAAAATTCATGACCTGCTAATCTATCAAGCATTTGATCGATAAATGGTAAAGGAAAATGGTCTTTACGTGTGACAGAATTCAACTTTCTATAATCAATGCATACACACCATCCTGTAGTTACTCTAGTGGGTATCAATTCATTATCGGCATTGGTAACTACAGTGATTCCTGACTTTTTGGGGACAACTTGCACAGGACTGACCCATGAACTATCAGAAATGGGGTAAATGATACCTACGTCTAATAGCTTAAGGACTTCTGTTCTAACAACTTCTTTCATGTTAGGATTTAACCGACGTTGCATCTCCCTAGTAGTTTTAGCATTTTCATCAAGGTGAATGTAATGCATGCAGTCTACTGGGTTTATACCTTTAATGTTTGCTATGGTCCATCCTAATGCCCCTTTGTGCTCTTTCAAAACATCCAACAACTTACCTTTTTGTTCGTCATTTAGGGATGATGAGATGATTACCGGCAGAGTACTTTCTTCTCCCAAAAATGCATATTCCAGAGTGTTGGGTAATGGTTTGAGCTCGAGTTTCGGTGGTGATTCTGATGATGGGATGAGTTTTTTCTCTGATGGTGCTAGTTGTTCAACTCTTGACTTCCATTTATTAGTGTCCATAGATGGTGCTGAGTCAAGCAGGGCGTTGACCTCATCAACCGATCTGTCAATATCAAAATCAAAATCAAAGTGAGTTAAACATGTTTGTAAAGGATCATCACTAAGGTTTGAAACAAAAGTATCATCAACTAATGCTTCAATTAAATCCACATCAACAATTTCATCATCTGCATTGTGAGGTTGTTTGGCAATGTTGAAGATGTTCAGCTCCATAGTCATGTTGCCGAAGGACAACTGCATATTTTCAGTCCTGCATTGAATGTGAGCATCCGCAGTTTCCAAGAAAGGTCGGCCTAGAATAATGGGGATGTGCTTCCTTGAATCCTGTATTGGTTGAGTGTCAATTACAATGAAATCAACAGGAAAATAAAACTTGTCTACCTGGATAATCACGTCCTCCACAATACCATGAGGTATTTTCGTGGGCCGATCTGCAAACTGTAACACCACTGGAGTTGGGTGTAATTCTCCCAGTCCAAGTTTCACGAATACAGAGTAAGGCAAAAGATTTACAGTAGCTCCTAAATCCAACAAAGCATTCTCAATTGTGTGGTTCCCTATACTACATGAGATAGTGGGGGAGCCTGGGTCTTTGCATTTTAAAGGAATTTTATGTTGGAGTATAGAACTAACGTTTTCTGTTAAAAATGCCTTCTTTTGCACATGCATATTTCTCTTTTTAGTACAAAGGTCTTTAAGAAACTTGGCATAAGATGGAACTTGTTTAATAGCATCAAGTAAAGGGATGTTAACACTTACCTGTTTGAAGATTTCGAGAATCTCACCTGTGGATTTTCCCTTTTTGCCTTTTGCTAACCTCTGAGGAAATGGAGCTTTAGGAACATATTCTCGTGGGTTGGTTTCTTCTTTTTCCTCTGGTGGTGAGTCCTCAACATTCACAGGTACAATTTGATTTTCTTTTGTCACCGTCATCTTCACTTTGTTGTCGACTTCTTTTTCTTTTCTCAAGGTCATGACTGCTTTGACCTCTCCATGCTGTTGTGGTGAACTAATACTTACTTCATGTACTCCTTTAGGATTAGGCACTGGTTGACTTGGAAACTTGCCTTTCTCAACAGTCATTGCCAAGGTCTGAACTGAAGAAACAAGTTGTCCCACCATCTTCTCGAGGCTTGAAACTGATTGGGCTTGTGAATTGAAGCCTGCTCTCAACTCATTTCGTAGTCCATCAATAGTGCAGTTCTGTTGCTCAATCGTAGAGTGAGTAAGATTCTTGAGATTCTGGAATGAATCCTCCCATGGTCTGGGTTGAGAGTAGTTCTGGTTCTGATTGTATGGTCTAAATGGGGGTTGAGAGGCTTGAGGAATTTGAGGAATTTGAGGAGTTGGTTGCATTGGTGGAGCTGGAGCTGCTGGTCCATTCTGTTGGAGTCCTTGAGACCATGAAAAATTGGGGTGGTCTCTCCATCCAGGGTTATATGTGTTGGAGTATGGATTGTAATTCGATGGTTTTCTCATTACACCTATGGCATTGGCTTGATCTGAGTATGAGTCATGGTCATGTGGCTCTGTTGATTTAGCAGTTGATAACGATGCTATTTGTCGAGCAACACCTTCAACCATCTCCTTGACTTCTTTGATTCCCGAAGTTGACTCGCCAATTTGAACCTCATTTACTCCCTTAATTCTTCTAGTATTCCTGAGTGATCGACTCCGTTGTTGGGAATTATCTGCTTGTCGCTGGAAGAATTCCCAAATTTCTGATGCACTTTTTGACATTAGCTCTCCTCCACTTGTTGCCATTAGCCATTCTTGCACATTCGGCAATAATCCCTCTAAAAAGTATTGGCATTGGTGCCATTTCTCGTACCCATGATGTGGACACTTCAAGAGCAGCCCATTGAATCGCTCCCACGTTTCGAAAAACTGCTCGTCTTCTCTCTGTGTAAACTCCGAGATTTCCCTGCGAATAGCATTAGTTTTATGCACTGGGAAATATTTATTCAAAAATTTTGTAACCATTTGTTCCCATGATGTGATGCTATTAGCAGGCAAAGTATTTAACCATGAACGAGCTCTATCCTTTAAAGAAAATGGGAATAATCTGAGTTTAACATTATCGTCTGAAAAATGCTCATATTTAAATGTTTGAAAAATGGCATGAAAATCATTCAGATGATTATATGGGTCCTCATTTTCTAAGCCATAGAATGTGGGGAGACAATTTAGCACACTAGGTTTTAGTTCAAAACTTCTAGCAGCTACATTTGGGTATCTTATGCATGATGTGCTCAAATTAGCTAAAGGACTGAAATAATCCTTAAATGGCCTCTCATGTGGTTGCAAATTCATTTTATTTTTAATTTGTTTGTGTGTGCGAAGTGTTTTCTCAAGTTCAAGGTCTATAGGTTCAAGATTAGGTAATAATGACCTACGACCATGCATACAAAACAAATAAAATAAAAAATAAAGATGGGAACAAAATAAATAAAAATAAAGAAGAGTGAGAAATTACGATACTAACCTTATTGCGCTATTACAAACTTTCTATAAAAATACACAAAAATAAATACGTGAAATAAATTAACTAAAAAGAATTAGTAAGATAAACAAAAATTACAAAGAAAAAAAAATAACTTGAAAATTAAATTACAGAAATTTAAAGAAGAGAAAAAAAAGAAATTACTAACCTCTAAATGCGGATTCACTTTTTTTTTAATAAAAAATACAAGAAAACAAATAAAAGAAATTATTCACAAAAATTAATTCTATGAATTAAAATTACTTACCTCCCCGGCAACGGCGCCAAAAACTTGTTGTGCAAATTTTAATGTACTCGCAAGCGCACGAATCTATTGTAGTATAGACTAATGGTGACGAGTGTCGATCCCACGAGAAGGTGGATTTTAATTGTGTAGAATTAATTTTGTAAATGGGTGATTGGATTTGTGGTGGAAATGATTTAGAATATGCTAAAACTTAAATTAAAATGGCGAGAATAAATTCTAAAATTGGTATTGAAATGGCGAGAATAAATTGAAGAGAATTATATTGAAATGACGTACTTGGGTATCTGGATCCATATCAACATGCATCATGGGCTAAATATTCCTTATTAATGCCAATTAAATCATGAGGGGGGAATCCACACCTCATGAACCACGCTCTAATCAATATGGTGCTAAGGGTTTACCGTGCCAAATAATAATAACCTTATACTAGAGAGCCGGTGTAACCAAGGCGGTATCTAGACAAGCTTATTATTATTTGTCGACGAGAAGTCAAAACATCTACAAAAACTAGAGGGGAAGAGAAAATAAATTTACCAAATTAAGCCCATGACACATGTTGAGACTTCACCTTCAACCCAAGCTTAAAAGAAAATTAGCCACTCATAATTGAACTAGGGGCAAAATGGGAATTTATTAAAATATGAAGAAAATACAAGATGGAGAGGGAATTACAGAAAATGGAGTCCAAAAATGGATTTAGAGATATCAAATTAGGGGGGAGAGGCCCCATTTTTATAGATACATGGAGTAAATCATGGCCATCGGATTAAAAACAGTTTGGACGCTCAGGATTGCGCCACGTCATCAGTCAACAGTACGCGGTTTGACCACGCGGATGAACAATAACACGGTTTGACTCGGATGAACAGTAACACGGTTTGACTCGGATGAACAGTAATGCGGTTTGGTTGAAAATAATCTTGTGTGATGCATGTACCGTACGCGAGATTTTTCGTCCATTGATATGCTGCCACGTCACCATCAACAGTACATAAGAATTTTAGCCCAACAGGATCGTGACACCTCATCAGTCAATGCCACATCATCGGTCAATGCCACGTCATCATCCGTCTATGTGAACAGTGTCGTGAACAGTAACGTATACAGTACCGTACACGTGAATAGTACCGTACATGTGAACAGTGCCATTTTTCGTTTTATGCTCCTCATAAGGTTTTCGACCGTCCTGAGTTCAAAAGTGATGTCCGTTTTGCCATCTGATTTCTCGTTTATTGTGAAATGACTATGATGCCCCTAAAATACATAAAATACTTAATTAAAATAAAACACATGTAATTAAATCACAAGAAGGTTAAATACATAAAAGTAAGGGTTGTTAGTAAGACTTGAAATGTAAAATGACGGTTTTCTCCTTTATAAATATGCATTTTCGAACACTCAACAATTACCTCATTCTAGGAAAATATGTGATTGTATTTGGGTAATTGTTGATCGATTGACGAAATCGGCTCATTTTTTGGCAAGGAGAAGTATAGACAATGTGGGTAACTAGCTAAGTTATTCATAAAAGAGATATTAAGGCTTCATGGAGTTCTAATGTCAATAGTGTATGATAGAGATCCATTGTATACTTTAAGATTTTAGGCTAGCTTACATAAAGAGTTGGGGAGAAATTGAGATTTAGCACTACTTTCCATCCACAAATAGATGGAAAATCCGAAAAGACTATTCAAATCCTTGAGGATATGCTTCGAGCTTATGTACTAGACTTAAGTGGTGGTTGGGAAGAACATCTTATGTTGATCGAGTTTACTTATAATAATAGCTTCCACTCAAGTATCGGCATGGCACCATTTAAGGCATTATATGGAAGAAATTATATATCCCCAATCTGTTAGGATGAGGTTGGTGAGAGAAAAAGTTTGGGTCTAGAATTGGTACATATTATTACTATTGATAAAATCAAGTTGATTAGAGAACATCTTCGAACAGCTCAGAGCAGACAAAAGAGTTATGCAGACCCATTGTAGACATGATTTAGAATTTGAAGAAAGAGACTTTGTCTTCTTGAAGGTATCGCCATACAAAAGGTATTTCAGTTTGGGAAGAAAGCCAAGCCTTGCCCTAGGTTCATTGGACAATTTGAGATTTTAGAGAGAATTGGTCTTGTGGCCTATCTCATAGCTTTACTACTGATTCTATCTAGGCTTTACAATATGTTTCATGTGTCAATGTTGAGAAAGTATATAGCAAACCCTTCACATATGTTAGACTATCAACCAATTCAAATATCAAAAAACATATCATATGAGGAGCAGCCTTTTGAGATTATTGATGAGAAAGAACAAGTTTTGAAGACTAAAGTTATCTCGTTAGCCAAGGTATGTTGGATAAACCATTTTGTTGATGAAGCTATATGGGAGCGAAAGGTAGAAATGTTCGAAAAATATCCTCAACTAATCCATGCATAAAGTACTTTTGAATTTTAAAGAGGAAATTTTTAAAGAAGGGAGAATTTATAACGCCAAATTTCCATGATTTTAAATTATGGAAATTCAATTTTTATTAGAAATCATATACGACATTATGGATGTTAAAATCATCATACACCCCAAAAATAAAATCGTGCGGGCCTTGTTAAGCCCCAAAGCGGACAATATTTTGGCAGGTCTAGGTTGGGTCATGACAGATAGTATCAGAGCGGCTAAGTCCCTAAGGGTGGGTGTATGTAACACCCTAGGCGAATCCCACATCGGCAAAGCACGATAAAAATTCTTGATTTATAAGGGGTGATCCGCACCTTAGTTGGCAAGACTGTGTAGACCTCTTGCCAAGTCAGAGTTGGGTCATGACATGAATACAGTTAAAAACAAATGTAGGAGATTTGTGACAATACGCTCTCAATTTATGTGTCTCAAAGTCTGAATTTTGCATAGTATATTGTATTATGTTATCCCTAAAAGGACCACGCTGACGAGGTTACATGGTTGGATGTGGGTTCACTAGATTGTATTTTACGGGGTAGACTAGTTAATGTTGGATATGTTATGCTTCAACACATGTTTGCCACACCCTCAATAGATAACAAAACCTTTCTTTTAAGTAGCATTATTACAAAGATTGTCAAGCATTTTGGGCTCTAATACTGAGCCTGCATTTGACATATCTCAAGAATTAGGAGATGAATCAATTGCCTCTCTGACGTTTAATGGAAAAATGAAAAAGGGATAAAGATACCTTAGCTAAAAACAATTCCACATTGATTGCTCCTGAAGATAATCAAATGTTGAAGGAGATGTTCTCCTAACTACTTAGCTACAAGATTACCATGTTTCATAGAAGCCTTGATTCACCGTTTTGCTTAAAATAATAATGAGGCGATGTTTTAGCATATGTTGGGTGAGATTTGCACTATCTCTAACCAGCAAACTAGCCTTTAATCACAATTTGAATACTCTCAACTCCAACAACAATTGATTGTAGAAGGGCATTGGCTAATTCTTCAAGCAATCTGCATTGATCCTCCACCTCCACCACTGCCTTCCTAAAGGCTTTGTTATTCTTTTCCTCAAATTTTTTTTCACTAGCATCTTATCATATATTTTCTTCACATTTTATGCATTTTGTTGGTGATCTTGAATATCATGAATTAATGCTTTTTCTTGACTCTTTGGATAATTATGGAGCTAGACTGGTTAATAATATGACTTTTTGTGGATATTTTAAATTTTACATGAATTTTCTTGGTCTATTACTTGCCTTTTTGGATATTGATATGGGGAGATGATGTCATTATTGATACTTGATTATTTGAGATTGAAAGTGATGAAATGCTAATATATTCTTGATGGAGGCATTATTTAATAATTATCTATTTTAATTTTAAACATTAACATTGAGTTTCTTGAAGTGTATTTGATATTTTTCAAACCCATATCTACTTAAGAGGAGCTTAATATTTCTTGAAAATCTTGTTATTAAAATCCCCTTATAAATGTCAAAAAACATAAAGTGTTTGTCATCATAAAAAAAAGAGAGATTGTTGACCTAAAGGTTATAGAAAACTTGATTTTTATGATAACAAACCACATATTAAGGCTAAAATAGAAAGAAAATTCTTTCATTCTCACTAGCTCTTTAAGGACAAAAATCATCCATGAGAGATCAAGTTTAAAGCATTCAATGAACAAAGCTCATCAAGTCAACGACAAGCATCAAGGATACTAACTTAGGTGATCTTTCTTGTCACATTTCTTACAAAGCTAGCATGATTAAATGTGTGAATTATTAAGCATTTGAAAGCTCAAATTATTATTATTATCATCATATCATTGTTTTCATATTATAAAGATCCCATACTTGATTAAAAATAAAAATCAAGTGTTTTTATCAAAATAGTAGTTTTCAATTATTTGACTAGTTGGAAAAGTTTTCAAAACTATGAAATCATACAAGTATTGTTTAAAAATTCTAAAATATGACCTATTTTAGGGGCTTTATAACATTTTAGGCCAATATATAATATTAGAAAGCTATGGGTTAAAGTTATAAAATTTGAAAAATTGAGAAATCAGAGTTAACAGTCATCCACTTCCCAGGTAGTGGTGATTCGATAATAATTTGATACATTCTATCTTTGAAACGGCTATTCGATTATTTGTAGTGATGATCTGCTTTGGCTCAAATTTTCTCGTTTATTTACTCTTGTAAGGAGTTTGATCTTGTAAGAATAATCTCTATCTGTGGATTGAGAAGTTGTAAGTGTGGAAAATATTTTGGAAAAAGTGTGGAATCATCTTATATTGTAAAGCTTAATTGACACTTATGAAGTCACCTGCATTCTTTCTAGAACATTGGGTTATAAGACATAGTTAGTGGAATATTGAAGCTTGAATTGCTTGGAAGTGTGGATGTAGGCAGATTTGTCGAACCACGTAAAATTCTTTGTGTTCATTTCTTACCCTCCTCTCTTTATATTAATTATCTTAATCATTATTATTGGATTTTCGTGGTTGAACTTGTAGAATTGTCTTTGCTAGTGAAGAAACCTTTAAATTCACCCCGCTCTTGAGTTGTCTGGCTGGAATTACAAATAAGGAGATTATCTCTTGAACAAAAAGAAAGATGGGGCTGCGGTTTAAGGGTTGTTTCAATTGTTAAATGATGCTACGCTATTAGCGTAGGCATTGGCTTGAATTTGGGTCAATATAATCTAATCTGATCTTATTTGGATTGGATTTAGATTTATCTCTAAATCTGATCGTATAAGAATTTTTACAATTTGAATGTATTTGATTAGGAGTAGATAGGATTCAGATCAATCGAGTCAATCCGACCAGATTGCATGTACAATTAAAAAGAATAATTTAAATATAAATAAGAAATAAAAATTAAAAGACAACCCTAAATCCTTAAATTCCTAAAATCAAAATAGAAAGAATTGAAAAAGCAAATCAGTTGTATCACACACGAACCTAGTCATTCTCTTTGAGAAAAAGTCAACCAATTGTCCAGTCATTGACGCCCCAGCTGTACACTGACAACATCCCAATCGATAGTCGTTGAGCCCATGAACAACACATTACAAAGGTCCTAAACCTAGCCACTACATTTACTTATTCATTGCAAGGATTTCAAATGGAGTTGGATCCCTCAAAGCTCGTGAGGTGCAGAGGTTATCAAAATAGATATTTTGACTTCAAAAAACTTGAAGAGGTTTGGATCTTTTGAATTGCTTGTGAATTTGTTTTTGCGTGTATGTCATTCTCTTTTTTTTCGATGATTGAAAAATTAATTGTTTGATTAGCTTTTTTGCTTTTAGGATCAATTGTTGCTGAGGTTCTCAACAAAATAATTGTTTGTTAAAATAAACATACTTTCATTTTATGTCTTTCTTTTTCCGTTTGTTGGCTTGCTGCATTTTCTTTTCTAAATTTGTGTTATTTTAATTTTGTATTTGAGCTTGCAAGTCATCTAGATCCATATGATTTATTCGAACACATCCAAATCTGATTTCAATATGATATTATTGGGCCAATCTAAATTGGAATTAATCCAAACTATTCATCTGATCTGAGATATGTTCGAATCAAATTTAAGTTCAAATTTCATTCGGATGATCATTTTATCAATTCAAACAATCTAAAATCTGATTGGATTGATCTGAATCCAATCCACATCAAATTTTCCCACCCTAGTGCTTTAAGTAATGGTGTATCCATATAATGCATTGGTTGTCTATTTACAGGGTTTTAAGGCAAATGCTAGTTGAATAGGTTTAGGAATCTCGTTCTTACATGGTAGCACGAATCCATGTGCTATAATGTCAAGTTTTAATTATTTTTCCTCTATTATCTAAAAGAAGATCAATTTCCTTTCTACAATAGATTTTGTTTGGGGAATAAATAAGAAAGGAAAAATAAAGCACCACGTGTTGATAAAAAGGTTTTAATGGCTATAAGTTAACTTCTTAGGGTACCCAGCCCATACTGGGTACACTCTCTAGATAATACTGGTATGCAGGGTACGCCACAACAGATTTAAGAAATCGAAGGGAATATCCTAAAATCACCATCACGCGTGACACACTAATAGAATATTTTATTTGATTTCATCAAATCAAGAATATTATGTCAGAAAAAGGGAGATAGCCAACTGCGAGTGTGCAAAAAAAACCAAAAGAAGTCTATAAAGGACAGTGGTCCATCACTACCACGCCTGCTACTGTGTAGAAAATCACTGCAAAACGAACCTTGGACCACCTGCAAGGTACGCCACGTACACGATACAACAAAATTCGCCAAAAACCATCTCCTTACCCTCCGAGCATGCTCCTAACGGTTCAAAAAGCTGCCATGATGACAAAAGGACGTAAAATTTTAGAAAAGATAAAAGAATCACCATTAAAAACATGTCACGTGGCAAGGTACCCAGGTTGTGCTATATAAAGGCCAAAAAAGGTTTTATCTCTCTCATACTCACGCATACACTCATCTTCTCTGATACTCAATGCCAACACACAAACAAAAAAGGGGGGCTAAGTTCTTCTTCAACCTCTCGCCACCTTTTTAAAGAGCTTGTAAGCTCTTATCTCTATAAAAAATACAAGTAGCTAACTTGAGCGTCGGAGTGTGGTTGCTGGCCACTGCCAATTTCACCTCTAATCGACTTTCCTTGTTTTGCAGGCCAAAAATCACCCTTTCAAGTTTCCCACATTTCAGATCTGACTTTTTACCATCATTAGCTCTCTTTCACTCTTTTTCATCTCTTTTGAAGTCTAAAATAGCCCCTACACCACGGTTAAGTGAGGTGCTCTGATCCTTAAAGAATATAAATTCATTGTTTTTGTGAGATTTTTATTCATTTCCCTTACAACCCAAAATCCACTTAAAACATATTTATAACATAATTAAAGTGAAATTACAATTGCTTGGCTGCAAAAACTAGGGTTTTGAGAAAATCTTTTGAAATGTTCCTAATGTAGACCTTGATTGTGTTAGCCTAAAGGGCTACACATATTGTAATTTTGATGATAACAAACATGTGTCTTAAGAAAATTGAAAAATATTATATTTCACATTTCACTAGTTCTTGAAGGATAATATTTACGAGTAAGTGAATCACGTGAAATCAAGTTCAAGACACTCAACGGACAACGGCGTGATCAAGAATAAAGTTTAGAGCTTAATAAACTCATTATTACAACAATTCTTGTAAAGCCGGTATGATTTAATACATGAATGGTTTAGCATTTGAGAAGCTCAAGATTTTTTTTAATAAATCATTATTTTTTTCATAAATCAAAGGTTTTAAAAGTATAAGTATTGTTTTGAATTCCTGAGTTGGACTTATTCGCAAACATTTGAAACTTTTTGGGCCATATTATCATTTATGAAAGTTTGAGGGCCTGAGTGTAAATATCATAAGTGGACAAAGAGTTAGCGGCTAACTGCCTGTGGGCTAGTGTCTAGCCGCCTGAGGAAAACTTCACATTTTCAAATTCTGGACTAACTTGAAAAAAGTTTAAAAACTTTGAAATTTATAAGTATTATGTTAAATTTTTCAAAGGACTATTTTGAAAAATATTATCATGTATTGGGCCATATCACAATTTCAGAAAGTTTTAGGAATAACAAGTATTATTTAGAAATTCTAAAATTGGGAATAACATGTATTAATTTAGAAATTCTATGTCATTTTGGGCCATAATATAATTATAAAAAGTTTTGGGCAAAACTATAATTTTGTGAACAGTGTCACTGTAACGAAATTCAAATTTAACGTTAACTTTACTGCTTTGAAGCGGGGAGTCAGATAAATTAAGCAATTAGCCACTTGCTTGCTGGAATTTGCTTATAATGGTTAGTTTTTGGGCTTTAGCTATAAAAACTCAACTTCAACTTCAATTTTGAGACTCTTGCAAGCATAAACAAGTTTAAAACAACATATTTTGAGCTTCTAATTCGAAAATCATCATATATTAAATCTTCATTGAGCTATTGTTTTTATATCCACTCTTAAAGAGAGTTTCTTTATTGTAATCTTATTTTCTCATCAAATTTGTGAGTGTATAAGTGTGAGAAACACTTGAGTAAAGAGATAGGGAGATAATCTCTTGGTTGTAAAAGTTTATTGACACCTTAGAAGTCAATTGTAAAGAACTTGGAAGTTAATTGTAAACACTTAAGTGAAGAGATTGAGAGATAATCTCTTAGATGTAAAGGTTTATTGACACCTTGGAAGTCAATTGTAAAGAACTTGAAGTCTTGGGAGGTTTGGATAGTGAAATCTCCGAGCTTGGTTGGCTTGGAGGCATGGACGTAGGCGGGGATTGCCGAACCACGTAAAACTTATTGTGTTTGCTTTCTCTTCCCTTACTTTTTATTATTGTGCTTTATTAAACTTATTGTTATTTTGATTTAATTAAGGTAATAAATTAAATTGTTTTGTATAAGTTATAAAATCTCAATTCAGCCCCCTCTTGGGTTGCATAACTTGCATTTCAGATTGCACAATATTCATCACAACATGAACTGCCAAAACTTGTTTTAAGAGTGTTTATGGTTTTTGGCCTTCTAGGGTTTTTGTTTCTCTTTCTATTATGGAACAAGGTGCCCTAAGTAGGCTTGGCTAAGGATTCAGCCTAAACTGGCCTCATTTTGATAAGTCCATAAGTTCCAAACTAAGAACCACAATGGTTGCCCTAGCATAGCATAGCAACTTATGCCATCTTAGAAAACATACTTGATGGTTGGATCGAGCTTTTGGATTTAATATTAATGTTTAGACAAAAACATTAATGTTACGACCTGACCCTCTTGGGCATATGAGAATTAGAAATACTTTTAACTATTATAGCAATAGAATGAGAAATTTGATTGAAGGATCTATTTGCTGCTATGTTCAAGTCAAATTATAGTACACCTCATAGACACAATAAATACATACATAATTTATCTAGATCTAAAGCTAAAGACTTTTAAAAAGATTTTAAACTGTAATAAGAAAATCCATAAAAAACTATATACTTCTTAGCTCTAAGAAAACATTCAACTCTCCTTTACTCCATGCTATCGACATCCTCAAGACCTTAAAGTAGGAGTGAGTTAATGCCGAGTAGACAGATACGAGTTATTGAGGTTTTAATAACATTAATACAATAGGGAATAATCAGTTCAAGCAGTAAAACAACTTTGACATACATAAGCAATCTAAAATACATACATGACATCCAACAACAATTAATTAATTAACAACCTGCAATCATCATTCAATGTCAAACCATATAATTCAACTAGCTAACATTTCATTAACAGATATAGTCAATATACCAAGCATAGCCTAAACAAAAAGGAAGGGGCAACCATTATTCTATAACAGATCACAAAAAACCCTTTGCAATTTTGAAAACCAAAACTCTCCGAAAGCACATAATATGCCTAGCTCACTCTAAGCAACATAAAGTAAGTTCACTTATAATTCTTTTCTTGTTAACATTACATCTTAAGCAAAAAATAACAATACATTTATCTAATTACAATGCTAGCTAATAACATCCCCATTTTGACATAATCGTGAATAAATTAAATAGATTTTAAGAACATGCATGCTAGAAACTTACTAAAATTGGTCTTCTCCGTTTTGACATAATCATTAATAAATTAAATGGATTTTAAGAATATGCATGCTAAAACTTGCCAAAATTGATCTTTAAAAGCAAAACTATTGTAGCCTTAGTAAGACTAAAAAAGGTTCTACAAATTTAAAATACCAATTTTACTACCATAAATAGTTGACTCAAAATCACTTGATTTTGTTATTTGAAGCTTGATATCAGACTGAAATTAAG
>NW_006262688.1:969662-997281 GCF_000493195.1 Citrus x clementina | reverse complement strand
ATGCATACAATAAATTTTCATATTTCTGTTTCGAGGATATAGAATTTGTCAAAGTTTAAATAATTTATGATGGTTTACTCAAAATCATTTCAATTTCTTGGTAAAAAATAAAAGTTCATTAATCCATGTAAAGAAACTCATTAAAAATTTAACTTTTCATCTTCTTAATCCCCAATCTCATTCTCTTTCTCACTCTCTCTCATCATCTTCTTCTTTCTTTCTTTTTCTTTTCTTTTTTTTTTGTTTCTTCATTATGTATTATTTTGTATCTTTTCTTAATAGAGGTTGAAGTATTACAATAGTGTTTGCCTCACTTCATTACACATGAAAAAGAGTCCAATAGTTGTGGTTATGTAACAGCCCAAATTTAACACCTGGTAATAGGAGGTTACATACAAATTGAAATCCTCACACAAAATCTCAAATTGAAATACCTCAAACTTTATTAAACAAATCAACAAATCCACAAGTTGAATACTTGACATATTCTTGCAAATCATAAATGTAACAAAAGTCTCAAAACTCCCCAATTATAAGTTTAGAACACTAACAAGCTTAAAGGAAATAGAAATTCATCATTCTTTTATTCAACTAGCAAGTAAATAAATCTCTACCTCCAAAGATAAACACACCTCTCAACAAGTCACTCAAATGCCCTCTACAGATATCAAAGTCATAATTAATCACAAAAACAAATCGTATAAGATATAAATATAGGAAACAAAAGATTAGCTCATGTCACAAAATATCACTTATACTCCCAGTGACTAGCCAGAATAGAATCAGAATCAGAATATCGTGTGCACCCTCAAAATAGAAACTCAGTACTGGTC
This sequence comes from Citrus x clementina, assembly GCF_000493195.1. Taxonomy (NCBI): domain Eukaryota; kingdom Viridiplantae; phylum Streptophyta; class Magnoliopsida; order Sapindales; family Rutaceae; genus Citrus; species Citrus x clementina. Next base: position 996,448 of record NW_006262688.1, on the reverse strand, counting down.
CCGAACATATATATCATATAATACGATCAGAATCAAAATCAAAATCAAAATAACTATAGACAATGAGCCAAAATATTTAAAATCATTTTCCATATGTCACGACTTGCACGTGGTACTATGTAGCACTTCGGGGCACTCTGGCCCCCAAACAATCATAAATAATCTCAATCGTATATGTGAATAAAATATTTATATCGAATTCATAAAAGATCAACAATGATTTAGGATTGCAAAATAAATTCCATTTTAATATTTCATAGAAAAATTCATAGAAGATAGTCATGTAATAAAATAAATTACATATTTAAAGGCATTAATAATATTCTATTGGATCCATAAAAATAACATAATTTTCATATTTGAAAACATTTACATAAATTAATTTTGTTATGAAGAATTAAAAAAAAACACATGTAAAGATATGAAAATATCAAAATTATCTTAAATATCCAGTACACTAAGAATGATGTTACTTACAATAATATTAAGATATCAATATAATCACACAAATCTAGCACTCTATCAAAATTATATTAAAACACTTACATAAATAATTTTGTTTTGAAGAACTAAAAAAAGCACATGTACTTGTAATAATGTTAAAATATCAAAACTATCTTACATATCCAGTACTCTAGATATCCAGTACACTAAAAAAGATGTTACTTACAATAATATTAAGATATCAATAGAGTCACACAAATCTAGTGCTTTAGGAGTGGAGTTACTCACCTAGATAGAAGAAATTATTTAAACACACTTCTAAGCCTCCAATCAGCCTCAAACACCTTAAACCATTCAAAATGTAGCGACTAACAACTAATTCCAACATCTTGATTCTCTAACCCATATCCTACAGGTCTGATTCTTTGAACTTTTACTCTTAAAATAATAATTGGAATGACGAACTATGGTGGACAACCATAAGTATCCCCCATAAAATCGTCATGATGAACTGATACCAAAAACAATTTCAAAACTATTTGTTTTATGACAAATTCAAAACTATTTTACAGTGCTTTAACTAAAACATTATGTATTCTAGGATTTTTATAAAATTATATATTAATAAAAAAATTATGAAATTAAAATTGGGAATACTAGATACATGTAATAAGCTCTGTTTAAAATTTTAAAACTTTTTTAGTTTATTTTACACTCCAAATAATTTTGTAATTGTTTTTTAAATCACAGCTTGTTGAGAAAAGAACCTACACAAGCAATTGTAAATGAAGCAGAAACAAACATCTTTCTCTTTTTGTGTGATTAAAATAAGATGTGTACTATAAATAAATAGGCAGAAAAATAAACCAACAAAATCTGAAGTAATAAATCAACCATAAGAGACAGATTTTACATGAAAACCCAAAATAGAAAAAATCACGGGACCGTAGTCCGATATAATCTTCCACTATATTAATGAGATTACAATACAAATTCCTCTCTAAATAATATTAGAGGCTAACAATATCAAGAATCTCGATATTCGTGGTTACAATAACAGACTAATGTCGGTCTCTCTAACAAGTGGGTATCTCAAATAATAGACAACAAGAGGATAAAAAAAAATCAAGACCAGTATGATTGTAGAAGGCGATACCAGAAACTTACTCTCAAAATTTGGGAGAAAACGAAGTCAAAATCAGCTTTTGATTGTCCAATCAAACATTGAAAACCTTACTCCCAATTCTAGAGAAAACGCCACTGCTCTCTCTTTCTCTCTCTTGTCTTTTCTTCTTTTTAGTCTGCAGCTACTGTTTGCTTTTCTTTTCTTTTGTATAGCCATATGAATCACAAAACCTATTTCAAAGGCAAATTTCATTTAACCCCATGTTGTTTTTCTTTAATTACTTGCTGCCCAAACTAATGCAATTTGGGCTTGGTCCACCAAAATGAGATGGACTCAATAAATCTCCCGCTCAAGATCATGTGGAGGGCACCACTAAGCCTGCTCTTTGCTTACAGCTTTTCAGCTTCTCCTTGGGCAACATCTTTATCATTATATCTGACCTATTCTCCGTTGTGTGTATGTTCTGAAGCTGCAATTGTTTCTTTTCAAGCACGTCTCGTATGTAATGATACCTCACATCAATATGTTTGCATTTCAAATGGTATGTTGAATTCTTTGCCAAGTGAATGGAACTCTAACTGTCGCAGTACACAATAAAGTTGTCTTGATTCACGCCCAATCACTACAACAAAAACGATATATGGTAGCATTTTAAATAATGCCAAGTTTGCCCATATAACTAAAAGTCTTACCATTTAGTAGCATCTATTGGATGCTAACAATTTGAATACATAACATTTAAAAATGGCTACTAAATATTATTTTGTAGCTTCATGCAGATGCTATCATTGTACAATTTGTAGCATTTACGAAATGCTACTAAATTTTATATATAACATTCAAAAAATGCTACAAGAGCCATTTTATAATGCTACCACCTGCCTTTCATAGCACTCTGATAATGCATTTTTAATAATAATTATAACGTTTTAATAATTTTATGATTAGTAAAAAAAATTAAATAAAATATGTGTAATGTAGCTATTTGTAAATGTTATGAATAACTTTAAAATTTTCTATTGTAGTATTTGTAAAAAGCTATGAATATTAGCAGATATTTTTTTTTTGGTTGTTTAATGTTATTTGTTTAAATTGATAAATTCACATTGAAATGTTTATTCACCAAATATAACTTTAAATATCAAATGCTAAACAATTTGACATGTAATCTATCATTCGTTAAGGGAAAAAAACAGTCACTACATATTTAATCACAATAACTATATATAAGCATCCAAAATCACATGATCATATACCTCCAAGAACACAAAAAGATTTAAACAAAAAAATTATGTTCATGTCATACTTGCACTTTTTCTCCCCATGAATTAAACCAAATAAAGTTGTTATTACATCCACAACTTGCCTTCTACTCTTTACAAAATGTACTTGATCTTTGCAACCTACATCATGAATTGAACACAAAAACATAGTTACATTTTGACATAAAAAAATAAATAATAAAGCTTTAAAAAATGAGAAGGAAAATAATGTTCTGTTAGTAAGTACAAATAAAAATAACAATATTGAAAATCTAAAGCAACGAACATTTATCTTTGCATTAAAGGAGGAAAAGATCTATTTTCATATATTAGGAGATTAAGCTATAATGTAACGATAAGCAATAAGAATCAAAGTAATAAGAAGAATACAAGAAAAGCTAAATCACAACCCGCCAAGATCAACATTTCAAAAACAAATGGCCATGGTGAAGCCTTGGCATATGGCTCCTAGTGAAAGTGAATAAAACAATTATTTGTCCAAATAATTGCTCAAAGTAAATGAACGAAAAAAAAATCTAAAAAGCCGAGCTTCACTTAACTAAAAAATAATAATAATGTTAATAAGGACCTTCTCAAAGTAGCAAAATGCAAAGTTACTTTCTTATAGCTGCAAACTAGATCAAATTCGCTATCAATATTAAAATATATAAAGTCACCGTAAAAAAGAAAAGGAAGTGAAAAAAATTACCCAAATAGATGAACTGGAAAAGCTAGTTGGAAAGAAACAAGACAACTCATTAGGAGGCCATGCAATTGTACTCCCAACAAATTTTTCAATTGTTGACATATGAGGCATTACTTTACATAAAGCTTTAGAGATTGCATTACTAGATCCATGCAAAACTCTTATGGTATTAGAACCAAGAGGAATGTGATGAACAAGTGCATTTAGATTACTTGATGACCAACGCCCTTCAACAACATCACACCCCACTAAATCAAGCATCATACACTTAGTCACTTTTGGGAATACCTTCACACTCTTCAACTGCAATACAAGGAAAATTTAAAAACCAAAAATCTATTATCATTTAAGATAATCCTTCAATATTTTTATTTTTCATGCTTTAATTGAATTTAAAATGTAAATAGTATTCTTACCAGTGAAAAAGTCAATGGTATTTTTGGAGGATTCCTACATGCTTGGCTTTCATGAAAATGACTCTATAATGAAAAAAAAAAATTCAATAACTAAATATTATAACAATTATATAAAAGTGAATAAAACATAATACATACTTGCCGCCTTTTTATGTAGCTCTTCAACTAGCTTTCACATATCGGACAATTATTTTCGAAATAATACTACTTTTTTTATATAATAGAAAATAATTTAAGAAATGATTGTTTAGCTAAATTTTTATTATGGAAATATATATATATATATATATATTAACCATATCTTCCGTCGTTCTAACAACTCATATATGCCTTGTTGTTTATGGGATTTGTGTCTAGCAAATCTTTCTAAATATTTCATTTCTTTCCTACACAATTGAATAAGCTTTGTTCAGTTACAGAGATATAGCTACAATTACATATTCTAATATAGTAATACACTTATCTTAAATTTTTCACCGTTTCTTTTTCTTTCACAAAACTTTTCCACTCACTTATTGATAACATATTATCAGGTCTTAACTTCATTCTTTCTTGCTCATTTTCCCCAAGTTACACATATAAAACACAAAAAATATGAGTTAGTTTAAGAACACAACCCATAAAATTTATAATGCAAAAACTTTAATAATTGTTAAAGAGATGTTGGCCCCTAAACAAGTTTTGAAAAATGTTAAAATGAAATAAACAATGCCATAAAATTATATTGGGACTTAAGTTTGTTTACTAAACCTACTTTAGTGTTGATATGCACATTGCTACAAATCTATTGAGTGGGAAGCTGATAATTCCTCCATCAAATCCTAAGACTATGCCAAGCAAACAATAACTTTGAGATTCTAGAATTAAAATTGTGTTAATACTAACGATTACAAAATATATCAAAACCCAAGATCAATTTGCTCAGGAGAGAAAGAAATCATAACCAGTCAAGGTATAATAATAGCAAATAAGCTAAAAACAATTAGACAGATGCAACTAATAGTAAATATTGCTGGAATGCTAGGGATTTAGAGATTAAAAAAAATTATTAAAAAAAAGTTATAAAACTATCAATAATCCAAAAATAATTAAGAAGATAGCATGATTTTTCCTTTTAAATGTTCAATCATCAAACCCAAATACAAATAGTAAATAAATCATTTTAATCATTAATTGCTCATGTAGATGGAAGAAAGAGCACCCAAATTGGGGTTATATATTTGTTTCGACCATGGGTATAGTAGCGAAATTGAAGTTGTATGAGTGAGAATCCTTACCAAATCAATTAGATCACTTCTAAATTACCGAGTAGCCAGCCTAATCTTTCTCAAGTCAGCGAATATATGTGAAGTGGCCAGGGAATCGTCATCCATTTTTTTCTTTTCTTTTTCCCTTTTTCCTTTTTGAGATTTAGTGAGTATTAGAATGGAGGATAGACATTAGAGGAGAATTCTCTATAAAGCTACAGTGGGAAGGGAAATAATGTAGGCATCTTTCGTTTGTTTTTGTTTTTTCTTTTTAGGGTACCACCTTCTTCTGAACTTACCCCTTTTGTAGGTAATTGTCTTCTACTAAAACTACCCATTTTGTACATCTTTAGTTTAATTTTCACTCCATTTTTTGCATTTTTTAAGTTGGGTTTATTGTCTTTTCATTGTTTTATATATTTTTAAAATGTGGTAATGCTACTGCATTTTCTAGCAAAAACAATGATATTATATCTACTGATATCTTGTAGCATTTTTAAAATGTTATCTTTATTAATTAATATTCTATAGTATAATTTTAGAATGCTACCAATAGATATTGATGGTCTAACATTTCAATCCTTTTATCTTGTAGCATTTTTCGAATACTAATTTATTTTATCAATCAAAATGCTACCAATAGAATGTTATCAATGCTATTTTAAAATATTATTATATTTATTACTCTTCCATTACATTTTTCAAATGCTACTTTATTTAATGTTATATTGTAGCATTTCCTAAATGCTATATAATTCAATACTATATGTAGCATATGCAAAAATGCCACTAGTAATGATCAAATGTCATTAAAAACGAAATGTAATGGTTGTCATATTTCAAAGGTAGCATCATTTTGTAAAACGTTATAATAAATTGATATTTGGTAACATTCTTAAAATAAATGCTACAATATAATGCTACTAAAGGCCATAATTGTTGTAGTGAACTCTTGTAAAAAATTCTTCACCCACAAGGTTTCTTTCTAACCTTCAGCGATTGCAATATACTCTGTTTCAGTGGTAGAACAAGCACCACACTGTTGAAGTTTGGGCTGTTATGAGTGCCTCTAGGATATATAATAATCCACTTTACTGTTGTCTAGTTCTTCTTTGCTCGAATTGTAGAGAAACTAACTGACTACACCAACTCCATGAGCAATAGCTAGTCTTCTACGAGCCATGGCGTACATCAAACTACCAACTACTGAAGCATAAGGAATTCCTTTCATCTTTTTTCCCCCTTTCTCACTTGTAGGACAATCCTCAGAACTAAGCTTAAAATGACCTATAAGTGGAGAACAAACAGCTTTTGCCTTACCTAAGTTAAATCTTAGAAGAAACCTTTCAATATATACTTCTTACGATAACCATAACTTCTCTAATTTTTTATCGCGAGAAATATTCATGCCAAGAATATATTTCGCCGGTCCCAAGCCCTTCATTGCAAAAGACCTACTAAACTCTCTCTTTATATTGTCAATCTTACTAGCATCTTGGCCAACAATCAATATATCATCTACATAAAGCAAAAGAATGATGAAATCATCATCATCAAACTTCTTCACAAAAACATAATGGTCACACATAGTCTTGGGGAAGCCATGATTCTCCATAAAACAATCAAACTTTTTGTAACACTGTTTTGGTGCCTATTTCAGACTATATAAACTTTTCTTTAACTTATATATAAGTTGTTCTTTGCCTTTGACACTGAACCCTTTAAATTGCTTCATGTATATTTCCTCCTCTAAGTCACCATGCAAAAACATTGTCTTGACATTGAGCTGTTCAATCTCCAAATTCAAACTAGCTGCTAATCCCAAAACCACTTCGATAGAAGATATCTTCACCACAGGAGAAAATATTTCTTCAAAATCAACACCTTTCTTCTAACCAAAGCCATTCATAACTAATATAACCTTGTACTGTTGTTGTGAGTTATTTTCAATCTTCAACCTGTAAACCCACTTGTTCTTCAGTGTCCTCTTTCCTTTAGGAAGTTTTACTAAGTTATAAGTGTGCCTCTCATTCAAGGATTTCATCTCCTCTTGCTTGGCTTTAACCAACTCATTTTTATGCTGGTGAGACATGGCTTCTTTAAAACATTTTGGCTCCCCTCCTTATGTAAGCATCACATACTCATGTGGAGGATATCTAGTGAAAGGTCATTGTTCTCCGGTGGATCTCCCCAATTATGGCTCAACTAGTGGTGTAGGTGGTTCTAGAAGTACCTGGTCAACTACTTTTATTGGACCATCATTATTATCCTCTCGAGCTCCCCCACGATCATCATGAAGTATAAATGGAGAAATTGAAGTTGGAATAATAGGAATCTCTAAAGATAACTGAAACCCATTACTCTTCTCTACAGTACTAACTATATGATCTTCAAGGAACACAACATCTCTACTTCTAATCAACTTCCTTGCTAGTAGATCCTATAATCTGCACTTAATTCTTCATGTTCATAGCCTAAGAAAATGCATTCCTTGGCTTTATCATCAAGCTTCAATCTCTTATCTTTACGGATGTGAACATATGCTCTACAGCCAAACACTCTTAAGTGTTTATAAGAAACATCTTTCCGAGTCCAAACTCTCCCTGGTTTACTGCAGTATGCATACCCTATACCCAAAATAATTTAGGAAGCTTGGCATTAAAATGCAGACACCTGACTCTCTCTTCAATTATTATATTCATCCTTTTTGCAACATCATTCTATTAAAGGATTTTTTGTACAGTCTTCTCAAGTCAGATTCCATGCTTTGTATTCCAAGTGAGATCAAAGCACCCCTCTCTACCAACATGAAGCTTATTGCAAGAATAGATCAAACGTAATAACGTATTGTTAACTGTTTAAAATTTAGAATTCAAATCAGCCGAGAAAGAGATCACTAAAGATTGGATGGAATAACCTTTTGGTTCTTTTCGCTAACATTAGTCATTCAAGGAAGTCAATGAAGAAGAGAGTTCTTTCAGTTTTGTCTTTCTCGATAAGGCAAAAGCAACAACTAAGATAACAAACAAGATTGAACTGATGTAGATCTACTTGCTTACTCTTTTCCTTTGAGACCTTCTTTGTCCCGCGAGACCCATTGTATGAGTCACAGTCTAAGTTTATTACTAGTGGGCATTGTATCACGAGTTGTAGTTCCTCCAGTAGGGCTGGGGCTTGAAGAAGTTGTATATATATACACTATGTCTTTTATAGATTTGGGCTTTTCTAATTCCCTAAATTTATAATGGAAGTTGTAGTTTCTTCTACAATTAATACAATTTCAGGAGGAGTTGGACTCCTCCTTTACATATCAGAGTTTCAAACTCAGGTTGGAGGATCCTTACTCTCCTCTCATGGGATTATCAGAGTGTCAGATTAGCCTTTGGATTCATTCCACATTCCACTCTATATCCAATCGTTTTCCCTACCAGTCGTTGCCGACCTATTAATGGAGTAGGGCACTTTTAGTATTTTATTTCCAATCTCAACTAAAAGAAATAAAGAGAATAGGTGTGTAACGGAAACACTTACTTCTTAGCCTCTCTCTTTGACTTTGAATATGGGCAGTCCTATCCCTATGCCCAAGCCCAACTGAACAAAAAATCTGTTATTTCACAATTATGTACGTTACCATTTTTCATCTTATTTAGCAAAGGAGCACTTGTTGGTACCAACTCACCTATTATTGTATAATTTCGTATCAAATTGTAGTTATATAAAGTCAATTCATCCTGGATCTCATTTGGTATACATACGTGAATGATGAATAAATTTTTCTCTCGTATCATCCAGGTAGATGCTTTTAGCTTTACTAAATGTAATCCTTGAATGACATCCAACCCCCTTTATCTTGTTTTCAATACTAAATTTCTTATTCGATACGGAAGGTTGATCAAGAGACATTGACACCACAATGGACCGAATCTTCTCTATCCTCTAGGAGTACCAAATCCATTTGTTTATATTAATTAAAGAAATGTATCACAGGTGCCAAGACCAGGTCGAGAAGGGGGGCTAGTGCAATAGCTATTGATGGATTGGTCCTCTTCGATTGGATTGATTTCATTTTTTCACTGAGCTGCGGGATAGAAAGCATCAACATTTGGACTTTGATTCATCATCAAACCCTTCTGCCCAGCTCCCCTCCCCTGAGAAGATAGAGAAATCTCGTTCACCGGCTTGAAAGCTTAGAAAAAAAACATATAATGGACTTCGACTTCACTTCTAAACTAAACTATAATAAAGACAAATCTACTTTGTTGCTTTTATCACTACAATACGAAATAATTATCTCACTGGGACTCATTGTTTATCTACACAATTTTCAATTCTCAGAATGCAACTTGCAACTAAAAATCTTGCAACATGCAAATCATCACATCATTTTTCAAATATTGTGAAAACACAAATAAGAAGTGGCTTCACTTCATTCCTATCTCCTATCTCCCTTCCTCTACTAGACTCAATCGAGGAAAATATAGATAACTTTTGACTGGGTTAAAAAGTATTCCACCTCATTATGGTAACAACATTTCTTTCATGTTGTTGTTAAACCCCAACTTTGCTACTGGTTCACTCCGCCCAGCCTTAGCCAGCTAGAAAGGATATGGATACTTGCTTTCAAGCACTTTCGCTTTGCCTCACTACAGTGATAGACGAACTAGCTCGATCTTCTACTAATGAAATGAATAAGTACATGATTTCATAGTAAGAGGGCTTTCCTGTCTCACAACACAACTAAGTATTCCACCTCTTTCTAATTCTTGGACTCTCAAAAGTGTAAACAAAATTATCTTCTCTGTCAACGCAAGTTCATGTCTTACTCATTCTATGTTTTCTTCTCTCTAACGGAGCGAGCGAACCACTAGATGATCCATATTTCACATTAAATCGTGACCAATATGTCATGCCCGAAGGCATAACTATGAGACCAACCTGGTTACAATGGCATTGATAAGAGATTTGGATCTCCTTTCTATAAAGAAGAAGACGGAGAATATCCCATCTTCGTGATCTAGTAGAAGTCAAAAAGTTTCTTCAACCCAGGGATCTTTGTCCAGCCTGTTAAGGGAGAGGACACCGTGGGGCCTAGTTTACTTGTTCTCTTTTATTCCTTTGGACCAATGAGAACAGACAAGCCCATTGGCTTTTTTAGATACAGAATCAATGTAGATTCAAAATGACACCGAATAAAGAAAACTGTATCAACAACCTCCTCTTCGTAGCCGCTCTCTTTGACTAATATGTTACTCATTCTTGACCAAAGATGGACATCTTAACCACTTTTGTCACAACCAACTCTTGGCAAATTGTGTTCATTATATATTAAAGGCCTCGAGCTTATCCAAAGACGTTTTAAGGCATAGTTCAGGCAAAAGAAGAATCAAATAAGGAAAGGGTTCTTTGATCACTTATTGAATTTCCTCAATGAGATCATTTAAGATATTGCAAATATAATAAGACTGTTAGTGCAAGGAATATGAAAAGTAAAGGTGAGATCAAGCAAGAAATCTATTTATTAGAAACTTTCCTTCACTTTTTCTTTTATCAAGATTAAGTTTGTGTTCAGTATACCATATAGTATAAAAAAGAATGCATTGGATGCAAGCTACTATGGTCAATGCAATGAGATTTGAGATTCCCTAAGTAACTTAGTGAGTGCTCTAAGAAGGGCTTGGGAAAAGAAAATGAAATACAAACAACCGCGCTGGTCGTAATAGAGGAAAGGAAACAAAACAAAAATGAAAACTTTTCATTTCCATTTAATCATCTTTTTAACTAAACCATTGGTTAGACTTAGTTTTATTTATTTTTATTTTATTTTTTGTAATTAACTCTTGGCGCTTGACATTAGTGTTATGAATTTTTTCTCGGGCTCTGAGGATGTGAACTCTGCCTCAAGCGCCGATTCGAATTCGCTTCTAGGGTCGGGGCCTTTCCATCATATTCCTAATGTAGAGCCTACCCTAGCCCTTTCCATCATATTCCTGATGTCACCTATTTCCATAATGGTAATGGAGGAATCCCTCTGCCTATTCTCGATCAATTTTGTCTCCTCAAACAGGAGACGGAATTGGAACTTTTTGCATGGATACAACTTCTAGAAAACTATTTGATTGAAGGCTTGACGCCACAATTACATTTAGGCGAGTACGAAGCCTTAGTCAGAGGTGAAGAATACTGTGGATAATTACTTCAAAATAGAGTGGAAGGATCTAAACATAATAAAAAGGAAAGCAAAGTTATACTTGCTACCGGTAGCAAAAGGGATCATGTCTATGATAATGATAATAATTGGGTGCACACTCGTCCTAAGGACGTAACATATGATGATTGTTGTGCAAATTTTATTGAACTCGTAAGTGCACGAATATATTGTAGAATAGATCAACGGTGATGAGTGTCGATCCCACGAGGAGCTGGATTTTAATCGTGTGTAGAGTTAATTTTCTTAGTGGATTTGTGGTGAAATTGATTTAGATTATCCTAGAATTTAAATTAGAATGGCGGGAATAAATTAAACTGGAAACTATTGAAATAAAGTGCTTGGGTATTTGGATCTGCATCAACATGCACCATGAACTAGATATTCAATATTAATGCCAATTAAATCATGAGGGGGATTTCCACTCCTCATGAACCACACTCAAATAAATATGGTGCTAAGGGCTTATCGTGCCAAATAGTGATAACCTTCTACTACGTCTAGACAAGATTATTACTATCTGTCGACGAAAAGTCAAAACATCCACATATATTAGAGGGGAAGAGAAAGTAAATTTACTAAATAAAACCCATGAAACATGTTGAGACTTCACCTTCAACCTAAAATTAAAATAAAATTAGTTACTCATAATTGAACTAGGGGTAAAATAAAAATTTATTAAAATACATAGAAAATATCAGATAGAGAAGGAATTACAAAAAATGGAGCTCGAAAATGGATTCAAGGGTGTCGAATTAAAGGGGAGAGCCCCATTTTTATAGATACAATAAGTAAATCATGGCCACGGATTAAAACAATTTGGACGCTCAGGATTGCGCCATATGGCAAGTTCTGATTGGATATAACACATCATCAAGGCTGTGATTCTGTGTAATGCATGTATCGTATGTTTCCTGGTCCACTAACATAGTGTCACATCACCGATCAACACCGCATCAATATTTTAGTTCAATAGGATCGTGACACATCATCGATTAACGCCAACTCATCAGTCAATGCCACATAAGCAGTCAATGCCACATCATTTGTCCAATCAAATGTTGCCACGTCATTAGTCGATGCCATGTCATCGGTCAACGCCATGTCATCGAATTGTATATGTGAACAGTGTTGTGAACGGTACCATGTACAATACCGTACATGTGAACAGTGTCGTTTACCCTTTTATACTCCTCCTAAGGTTTTTGACTGTCCTGAATTTAAAACTGCTGTCGGTTTTGCTATCTGATCTCTCGTGCATTGTGAAATAACCATGATGCCCTTAAAATACACAAAATACTTAATTAAAAAAACACACATAATTAAATCACAAGGGACTTAAATATATAAAAGTTGAGATGTTAGTAAGACTTGAAGTGTAAAATGACGATTTTCTCCTTTATAAATATAAATTTTCTAACACTCAACACACCCCCAACCAACTTATTGCTAGTCCCTAGCAAACAAAGCGAAGACAAAATTCAAACCCAAAATGATTTAAAAAAAAAAACAATTGTGTTTGTTCAATCAGACTAATGATAGCAATCAAATAAAAGTATAAGCATTATCTTCAGTCTAAACAAACATCACACCCACATCAACCATCCATATGCATCAGTCCAGCAAGCTTTATCACAGCTATAGTAATCAAGCCACTTTCAAGAATGATATGTCAAACCCCAAAAGCTCACCGGTAATAGTGACACTCTCACAAAAAAAATTAAACCCAATAAATATAGTCACTTCAATGAATGGTAAATTGAGAGAAAATAATAAAGAAGTGATATCACACACTCTCACCAAGATGAAAGGAGTATGCCCACAGCTTAGAAATAACACAATCTTAGTCAAACAAAATGTTAGTCAAACTAATGTATTTATTTATTTGTCTTTTTATGCATCACTACATCTTTTTACCCCATATAACTAGCTTCTACTTCAGACTATAGATCTCTAAAATCAAGGACTTTTATTAGGACGTAACGTAGGCTAGGGACATAGCTAACAAAGGAGGGAAAATAAGGAAAACAAAATATATGTTTGAGAAAAAGTAGAGATCTTTTGGAAATTACAAGGTGTATTTCGTTTATTTGTTATTTATTATTTTTTTCTCTTTTTTAAAAAAATTATTTTTTTTGTATGGCACAACTTTACTAAACAAACTAATTATTTACATTTTTCTCAAATATGAATAAGTTATCGAACTTGTAAGATATCGGGTAATACTCCAAATCGGAGTAGGTCAAGATGATAAGTTGACAAAAAAAATTTTATATATGAAAGGCTCAAAAGGGTTAACTATAGATATTTCACAAAAGGGATGATTAAAAATGCTCAAACGGGTCAAAGATGGCATTTCCATCGTCTTTTAGGGCTCTAAATAATCTTCCATATCTACTAATTAGATGGACTTTCAGATGTAGCAACACTTTTTTTTTCTTTTTTTTTAATCTATTTAACCTTTTTTTATAGGATTGACTTAAAAGAAATCTAGAGAGCGTGTATAAAATAATAAACTGCTAAGCTGTATAAAAAATGGACAAAAAGGTTACTCTCCAAGAAAATTGACAAACTTAAAAACTCACTTGGTATTCATTATGACGTGTGCATTCCTACAAGCAACTCATATTTGTCAACGACATCAACATGTAGAGTAGCAAACATGGCGTAACATCACTTATGACTAAAGATGATACAAATACTAAAATTTAAAAGTCATCATGTCATCCAATGTTTAAAAAAATTACATAATTTTTTTTTTCAAACGACATTCTATCCCCCAACTTATTCTAAACATGAAAAGAAAATATGCATGCAAAAAGGTGAAACCGATGCAGAAAAACAAATTAGAAAAGTTACACTTAAAATGATAGGAAAAGAAAATGTCTGATTTTTTTTTTTAACTAAGAAGATGCGTTTCTAAAGTCACTACACTCCATATTCAGTCATTTTCGACTCAAAAATTTGAAAGTGTATATTTATAAAGGAGAAATTAGAAAGAAGAAATTAAAAAAAAATAACTGTCAAAGCTTAATAAAGAAAAAAAATGTCTGGATTTAGTTTTTTACTTCCAAACCAAAAAGATGCGTTTCTACAGTCACTACACTTCATATTCAGCCATTTTCGACTCAAAAAGTTAGTCACAGTTAGTCTCTACAACAAAAAATTAATAAAAACTTAACCAAGATTGAGATATTCCACAATTGTCAACTATTCTCTCCCCCCCCAACCAGAACGAAACATTATCCTCAATGTTTTAAAAGAAAGAAGTAGAGTTTAGGAGACATCACCTGTGTGGTGTAACACAGAGGAAAATATTTACAAACGGAGAGTTAAATCTAATTTGCACTTCTTACTGCGGCTATTGTTACCATCATTATTTGGATACTGCAACACCAAGGTCTTGGGATCTTGCTCTGATCGATAAGCTTGTAACAGATCAAGTAGCTCATTAGCAATGTGAGCACAAATAAAAACTTTTTTTTGCTGTGGAATGAATGAAAGAGTGTTTTATTGTATAGTTAAGAAATGCGATAAAGCCGTAATAAAAGTTATTGACATTTAACAAATCGATGGGTTTCTGGTTAATGTTTAGATGGACCCAAGATGCTAACGTGATAAGTGTCTCTAGAGTTGCAAGATCTCCTGGTAGGAAAATAAAAGCATCAGCATGATTTAGCATTTTAGTTATTCTCTCTTGCATACCTAAGACGACTAACTCTTCTCCAATCGGTGAGTCAGACAAACTGCCCAAAGGTTTTAAGGCTCTTGGGATGATGCCTAACACTTGGCTTCCCCTGACATAAGCGGGTCTGAGACCAATTTTGAGAACCCTCGGTTACCTCCTCCATACACCAAGTATAATTTTCTCTTTGTTATTCTTCGACCAAGATCTATGGCTGTCTCAACGAACTCTTTATGTTTGCCATAGTTAAATCCAGAAAGCACACAAATGTTCTTGAATTGTTTATTATGAGTAGCTGCCATTGGAATACTCTTGAAAAATAATTTCTAAGTGCTTAAAAGAAATCATATTAAGGATCTTGGTGACAGTGGGTCACAGCTGTATATGAGGTAGCATGTCAGTGTCAATTAACGTGTAAAGCACATGGCTCGAGAGTAAAAAAGGAAACAGTAAAATCTGGGATCAAACTTTATAGATAGTAAGGAGGGTATTCTGAGGAAGTGAAGGGAATTGATTGTGAAGCTTTGCTTAAATCTCGTTTCTGTCCATACCTTCGCCTCAGAATATCAATTATTATGGAAAACTGAAGTAACCGACTTGATTGTCACGGAGTACCGTTATCCGCCACTTAACCGGGGTAACAAACAAAAACACACAAACGGAGTAAAAACTAAAACACACAAAGAAAATTACAATCGTCCTCTTATTGAATTTACCTCAAGCTCCAACTGGATGTCGAAGATACCTCCCTCAATATCTCTGAGTTGTCTTTCTAAAGCCTCAACATGGGATACTAACTTTGGTGGTTGTAGATCCCAAATATGATGTGTTTTACAAAATCGAATATGGCTTTAGAGATGAGATTTTACACGTTGAAGTCGTCTAAGAATGTCCAAGAGGATCTGTTTAGCTGAGGCACTCATGATTAACAATGATAAAAGAAAATTTAATGGTTAAACAAACACAATTATGCAAAAATAATTTCAATTAGCAAAAGAATAGTAAAAAAAATAAAGAAAAATTAAATCATCGAAAAGAAAGAAAAATCTCAATGCAAATCTGGTAGGTCACTCAAATTTATTTCGGTGTCCTCTCCATGTGGTTGGTACTCTAGATATCGCTTTCATCTTTGACCATTAACTTTAAAAGTGACACCGTTCTTTAGATTCTTAATTTCAACTGCCCCATGTGGAAAAACAGTATGGATAATAAAGGGACCAGACCATCGAAAGCGTAACTACCATCGAAAGCGTAACTTACCTGGGAATAGGTGCAAGTGAGAATTGAATAAAAGCACTTTCTGACCTAGGGTGAAAGATTTTCTCAAAATTTGCTTGTCATGAAAGACTTTCATTCGCTACTTGTAAATCTTGGGATTTTTGTATGCATCATTGCGAATTTTTTCAAGTTCTGACAGCTATAATCTTCTTTCTGAGCTAACTTGTTGCATGTCAAAGTTGAATTTCTTGATGGCCCAATACGCACGATGCTCAAGTTCTATAGGTAGGTGGCAAGTTTTTTCATACACTAACCTGTAGGGTGACATCCCAATCGGGGTCCTGAAAGTTGTTCTCTATGTCCATAATGCATCATCAAGTCTTAATGATCAATCTTTTATGTCTTGCCTCACTGTCTTTTCTAATATGTGCTTTATTTCTCGATTGGAGATCTCAACCTGGCCACTGGTTTGCGGATGATATGGGGTCGCCACTTTGTGAGTGATGGAATACTTTGTCAAAAGAGCTTTGAATGATTTGTTACAAAAGTGGGTACCACCATCACTGATTATTGCTCGAGGAAATCTAAAGCATAACACAATGTTGCTTTTTAAAAATCTATCACCACCTTATAATCATTGGTTCTACATGGAATTGCTTATACAAATTTTGATATGTAGTCAACAGCAACCAATATGTATTGATGGCCCAAAAAAGGGGGTAAGGGTCTCATGAAATCGATATCTCATACATAAAAAATCTCAACTACTAAAATTGGATTTAGTAGCATCATATTCCTTCTTGTAATGCTCCCTATTCATTGGCACCTATCACATGAAGAGCAAAAATGTAAGTATATCAAAATATAATTGGCCAATAGAAACCACATTGTAAAACTTTAGTAGTTGTTTTCTTAGCGCTGAAATGGCCTCCACAAGCTTGTTCACGGCAGAATGAAAGAATGTTTTGAAATTCACTTTCTGTGATACATCGTCTGATCATTTGATCTGCACAATACTTGAACAGATAAGGGTCATCCCAAAAGAAACTCTTTATTTCCATAAAAATTTGGCTTTGTCCTACTTAGTCCAATGCTCTGAAAATTGACTTGTAACAAGATAATTAACTATATCAGCATACCATGGTAATATTCCACATTCATCAATTGTTCATCTAGAAATGATTCATTCAATGGTAATAGTATCATTATTGTGTCAAAATGGAGACAAGAGAGATGGTCAGCCACAACACTTTTTGTGTCTTTCTTATATTTAGATTCCAAGTCAAATTCCCACAAAAGTAACACCCAATGAATTAGTCTAGCTTTTGTAACTTTTTTTGTAAGAAGATATTTTTAAGACCAGCATAATATGTGAACACAATTATTTTACAACCAATGAGATAAGATCGAAATTTCTCTAATGCAAACACTACTGCTAGCCTTTCTTTTTCAGTGGTTGAATAGTTCAATTGTGCATCATTCAATGTCATACTAGCATAGTAAATAACATGGGGAATTCAATCAACTCTTTATCTTAATACTGCTCCTACTACGTAATCAGATGCATCACACATAAGCTCAAATGGTAAACTCCAGTTTAGAGGCTGAATGATGGGTGATGATGTCAACAATCGTTTTAGTTTTTCAAATGCCACAAGACATGCATAATCAAAGACAAAAGATACATCCTTAGCAAGTAGATTGCATAAAAGTCGAGAAACTTTACTAAAATCTTTAATGAAACGTCTATAAAAATCAGCATGCCCAAGTAAAGATCTTACTTCTCTAACTGTTTTAAGTGGAGAAAGTTTGGAAATGAGATCCACCTTCGCTTTATCAACCTCAATACCTTTGCTTGAAATGATGTGACCGAGAACTATACATTATTTTACCATAAAATGGCACTTCTGAAATGCAAGTTATGCAACCCAAGAGGGGGGTGAATTGGGATTTAAAAACTAATGCAATACAATTCGCACAAAAAATTAATCTAACGCCTTAATGAAATAGAAAATAATAAATTCAAACAAGCATAACAATAAAGAGTAAGGGAAGAGAAAAACAAACACACGGATTTTTACGTGGTACGGCAATCCCCGCCTACGTCCATACCTTCAAGCCAACCAAGCTCGAGGATTTCATTATCCAAGCCTCCTAAGGCTTCAAGTTCTTACAATTGACTTCTAAGATGTCAACGAACCTTTACAATCAGGAGATTATCTCCCCAATCTCTTCACCCTAAGTATTTCTCACACTTGTACACTCACAATTTGATAAGAAATGAAAATTACAACAAAAACTCTCTTTAAGAGTATATATGCAAATAATAGCACAATAATAATTTAGTCTAGGATGATTTGCGATTTGGAAGCTCAATATATGTTATATGATCTTATTTATGCTTGCATTAGTCCTTAAAATGAAGTTGGAGTTGAGCTTTTATAGTTAAAGCCCGAAAACTAGCCGTTATGGATAAATTCCCGCAATCAAGCGGTTAGCCGCTTGATTTAACCGGCTAGCCGCTTGTAACAGTGATTTTACCGCTATTTTTAAATTTTGCTACAGTAATACTGTTCACCATAATAACACTTTGGCCCAAAACTTTTTATAATTATACTATGACCCAAATATTATAAAACTTTGTAAATAAGTCTAATTTTAGAATTTTTAAATAGTGATTGCCATTTCAAAACTTTCTGAACTTATGAAATAACCCAAATATATTATTATTTTTCAAAGAGGCGCTTTTTCAAAATTTTAACACAATACCCATATTTTTCAAAGTTCTCAAAATCTTTCTCTTTAGTCCAAAATGTTCATAAATTATATTATGGCCCAAAATATTTCAAATGTTTGCAAAAAGGTCCAACTCCGAAATTCAAAATAATACTTATTAAAATCAAAGATTGCAAAACTTTTCATTTAAGTACAAATTACTCAAATCCACAAAATATCTTACCTTATAAAAATAAAACCTTTTAGTTTATAAAAAGTAATTGTTTAAATAAATCTCTTAAGCTTCTCAAATGTTAAATCATGCATCAATTAAATCATACCGACTTTACAAGAAGTTATCCTATTAATTTTTCTGTTGAGCTCTAAATTTTATTCTTGATTTCGCCGTTGTCCGTTGAGTGTCTTGAGCTTGATTTCACTTGATTCACTTGCATAAATTTTACCCTTCAAAAACTAGTGAAAATATTAAATACAATATTTATTAAATCACTTAATACTCATGTTTGTTATCATCAAAATTACATTATGTGTAGCCCTTTAGGCTAACAACTTCTCCCAATTTAATATCAAATTATTCTCGATAAATTTTTGCAAAACTATTGTTAAATGATGTAACCATTGATCGAATGAATCACCAAAGAAAGAAATGTCATCTATAAAGACTTCAAGGAATCTTTCAACCATATAAGAAAAAATGCTTATCATGCATCATTGAAATGTAGCAGGTGCATTACATAATCCAAATGGCATCATACTATATGCAAAAGTGTCAAAAGGGCAAGTGAAAGTGGTTTTCTCTTGATCTTTTGGTGTTATGGGAATTTGATTATATCTTGGGTAGCCATCGAAAAAGCAATAAAATTCATGACCTACTAATCTATCAAGCATTTGATCAATAAATGATAAAGGAAAATGGTCTTACGTGTGACAGAATTCAACTTTCTATAATCAATGCATACACGCCACCCTGTAGTCACTCTAATGGGTATCAATTCATTATCAGCATTGGTAACTACTGTGACTCCTGACTTTTTGGGGACAACTTGTATAGGACTGATCCATGAACTATCAGAAATGAGGTAAATGATACCTACATCTAATGACTTAAGGATTTTAGTTCTAACAACTTCTTTCATGTTAGGGTTCAACCGATGTTGCATATCCTTAGTAGGTTTAGCATTTTCATTAAGGTGAATGTAATGCATGCAGTTTATTGGGTTTATACCTTTTATGTCAGTTATAGTTCATCTTAATACTCATTTGTGCTCTTTTAACACTTCCAACAACTTACTTTTTTGTTCATCATTTAGGGAATGATGAGATGATTACTGACAGAGTACTTTATTCTCCCAAGAACACATATTCCAAAGTGTTGGGTAATGATTTAAGCTCGAGTTTTGGTGGTGATTCTGATGATGGGTTGAGTTTCTTCTCTGATGGTGCTAGTTATTCAACTCTTGACTTACATTTATTAGTGTCCATGGATGGTGCTGAGTCAAGTAGGGCGTTGACCTCATCGACTAATCTGTCAATATCAAAATCCAAACCAAAATGAGTTAAACATGTTTGTAAAGGGTGATCACTAAGGTTTAAAAGAAAAGTATTATCAACTAATGCTTCTATTAAATCCACATCAACAATTCCATCATCTGCATTGTTAGGTTGTTTGGCAATGTTGAAGATGTTTAGCTCCATAGTCATATTTCCAAAGTATAACTGCATATTTCCAATCCTGCATTGAATGGGAGCATCGGCAGTTGCCAAGAAAAGTCGACCTAAGATAATGGGGATGTACTTCCTTAAATCCAGGATTGGTTGAGTGTCAATTACAATGAAATCAATAGGAAAATAAAACTTATCTACCTGGATAAGCACGTCCTCCACAATACTACGAAGTATTTTCGTGGACCGATCTGCAAGCTGTAACACCACTGGAGTTGGGTGTAATTCTCCTAGTCTCAGTTTCACAAATACTGACTAAGGCAACAGATTTATACTAGCTCCTAAATCCAACAAAGCATTCTCAACTATGTGGTTCCCTATGCTACAGGAGATAGTGGGGGAGCCTGGGTCTTTGTATTTTAGAGGAATTTTGTGTTGGAGTATAAAGCTAACGTTTTCTGTTAAAAAGGCATTCTTTTGAATATGAATATTTCTCTTTTTAGTACAAAAGTCTCTAAGAAACTTGGCATAAGATGACACTTGTTTTATAGCATCAAGTAAAGGGATGTTAACAATTACCTGTTTGAAGATTTCAAAAATTTCACCTGTGGATTTTCCCTTCTTTCCTTTAGCTAACCTCTGAGGAAAATGAGCTTTGGGAACGTATTCTTGTGGGTTAGTTTCTTTTTTCTCCTCCGATGATGAGTCCTCAGCATTCACAGGTACAATTTGAGTTGTTTTTGTCACCGGCATCTCTACTTTATTGTCGACTTCTTTTTTTTTTCGTAAGGTCATGACGGCTTTGACCTCTCCATGCTGCTGTAGTGAACTGATACTTGCTTCATGCACTCCTTTAGGATTAGGCATAGGTGGACTTGGGAATTTGTCTTTCTCAACAGTCATTGCCAAAGTTTGAACTGAAGAGGCAAGCTGTCCAACCATCTTCTCGAGGTTTGAAATTGATTGGGCTTGTGAGTTAAAGTCTACTCTCATCTCATTTTGTAGTTCATCAATGGTGCGGTTCTGTTGCTCAATCGTGGATTGAGTAAGGTTCTTGAAATTCTGGAATGCATCTTCCCATGGTCTGGGTTGAGAGTAGTTCTGATTCTAATTGTATGGTCTAAATGGTGGCTGAGAGGCTTAAGGAACTTAAGGAATTTGTTGCATTGGTGAAGCTGAAGCTGCTAGTCCATTCTGTTGGAATCCTCGATACCATGAAAAATTAGGGTGGTCTCTCTATCTAGGGGTATATGTGTTGGAATATGGGTTGTAATTTGATGATTTTCTCATTACACATATGGCATTGGCTTGATCTGAGTATGAGTCATGGTCATGTGGTTCTATTGATTTAGCAGTTGTTAACGATGTTATTTGTCAGGAAAGACCTTCAATCATCTCTTTGACTTCTTTAATTCCTGAACTTGACTCGCCAATGTGAACCTTATTCACTTCTTTAATTCTTTTAGTATTCCTGACTGATCAACTCCGTTGTTGGGAATTATTTGCTTGTCGCTGGAAGAAATCTCAAATCTCTAATGTACTTTTTTACATTAGCTCTCCTTCACTTGTTGTCATTAGACATTCTTACACATGCGGCAATAATCCCTCCAAAACGTATTGGCATTGGTGCAATTTCTCGTACCCATGATGTGGACACTTTAAAAGTAGCTCATTTAATCGCTCTCATACTTCGAAAAACTGCTCGTCTTCTCTCTGGGTAAACTCTGAAATTTCCCTGCGAATAACATTAGTTTTATGCACTATGAAATATTTATTCAAAAATTTTGATACCATTTATTTCCATGTGTAATGCTATTAGCAGGTAATGTATTGAATCATGAACAAGCTTTATCCTTTAAAGAAAATGGGAATAGTCTAAGTTTAATATCATCGTCTGAAAAATTCTCATATTTAAAAGTTTGACAAACAGCATGAAAATCATTCAAATGATTATATGAGTCCTCATTTTCTAGGCCATAAATGTTGGGAGACAATTTAGCACACTAGGTTTTAACTCAAAACTCCTAGCAACTACATTTGGGTATCTTATGCATGATGTGCTCAAGTTAGCTAAGGGACTGAAGTAATCCTTAAATGACATCTCCGGTGGTGCTTATTGTTGTTGTTGAATATCCATTTCAATTTTATTTTTAATGTGTTTGTGTGTGCAAAGTGTTTTTTTCAGTTCAAAGTCTATGGGCTCAATATTAGGTAATTGTGACATTTGACCATGCATGCAAAGAACAAAAGAAATGAAAAAAAAACTAGTAAAAATAAAGAGAATGAGGAATTACGATACTAATCTTATCACGTTGTTACAACCTTACTATGAAAATACATTCAAGTGCTATAGAAAAAAAAAATTACGTGTAATAAATTAATTAAAATTAAAATAAATTAACAAGATAAACGAGAAATTACAAAGAAAAATAACTTGAAAACTAAATTACAAAAATTTAAAGAACAGAAAAGAAAAGAAATTCTTACCTTAAAATGCAGATTCACTTTTTTTCTTTTTTTTTAATAAGAAAAAAAATTACAAGAAAACAACTAAAAGAAATTATTTACAAAAATTAATTCTACGAATTAAAAAAAAACTTACCTCCCCGGCAACGGTGCCAAAAACTTGTTGTACAAATTTTATTGAACTCACAAATGCACGAATCTATTGTAGAATAAATCAATGGTGATGAGCGTCGATCCCACCAGGAGGTGGATTTTAATTGTGTAGAGTTAATTTTCTCAGTGGGTGATTGGATTTGTGGTTAAATTGATTTAGATTATCCTAGAATTTAAATTGGAATGGCGAGAATAAATTAAACTGGAAACTATTGAAATAAAGTGCTTAGGTATCTGGATCTGTATCAACATGCGCCATGAGTTAGATATTCCTTATTAATAGATATGATGCTAAGGGCTTATCGTGCCAAATAGTAATAACCTTCTACTACGTCTAGACAAGATTATTATTATCTATCGACGAAAAGTCAAAACATCCACAGATATTAGAGGGGAAGAGAAAGTAAATTTACCAAATTAAGCTCATGGAACATGTTGAGACTTCACCTTCAACCTAAGCTTAAAAGAAAATTAGTTACTCATATTTGGAATAGGGGTAAAATGGAAATTTATTAAAATACATAGAAAATACAAGATGGAGAAGGAATTACAGAAAATTGAGCTAAAAAATGGATTTAGGGGTGTCGAATTAGGGGGGCAGAGCCCCCTTTTTTAGATACAATGATTAAATCATGGCCACAGATTAAAACAATTTGGACGCTTAGGATTGCGCCACGTGGCAAGTTCTGATTAGATAGAACACATCATCAAGGTTGTCATTCTGTGTAATACATGTATCGTACGAACGTTTCCTGGTCCACTAACATACTGCCACATCACTGATCAACATCGCATCAACATTTTAGTTCAATAGCATCGTGACACATCATCGGTCAATGCCAACTCATCAGTCAACGCCACATAAGCAGTCAATGCCACATCATTCGTCCAATTGAATGCTGCCACGTCATTGGTTGGTGCCATGTCATCGGTCGAGCCACGTCATCGGTCAACGTCATGTCATCAGACCGTATATGTGAACAGTGTTGTGAACAGTGTCGTGAACAGTCCTATGTACAGTACCGTACATGTGAACAGTGCCGTTTACTCTTTTATGCTCCTCATAAGGTTTTCGACTGCCTGAGTCCAAAATTACAGTCTGCTTTGCTATCTAATCTTTTGTTCATTGTGAAATGACCATGATGCCCCTAAAATACATAAAATACTTAATTAAAATAAAACACACATAATTAAATCACAAAGGACTTAAATATATACAAGTATGGATGTAGTGAGACTTGAAGTGTAAAATTATGATTTTCTCTTTTATAAATATACACTTTCTAACACTCAACAATGATACCTCACTTAATTCTCAAATTGAGATTGAACTTGTTTTAGGTGATAAAATTCTCAATCAAGAAAAAGAGAAGCTGAAGAATGATATCTAAGAGATGTCATCCAAAATTGAGCTCCTGCAAAAAAGGAAAAGGTTTGCTAAGATTTCTACGGTGCCGGCTATAACCAAACAATTGCAATCCATAAAGAAGAAAAAATCTAAGGGTAAGAAAATCCAAGGCTAAGAAGACACTATCTAACACCTAAACAGGCTACCCTAGTCGAATTGGTTAAGTCTAGAGAGAACTGAACCGTATAGATAGGCCTTTCCACTTAAATAGTTATTTATCCCGATTGAAAGTAGTGGAAGATATGTCTAGTGCCTAGTAGCATTACTAATACTTAAAGATTTAGTAATGGACATGCCTACTTGTTGATGAGTTTCGGTACTCTTGGTTTACCTTCGTTTTCCATCCTTTAATGAATAAGATCCTTATGTTTGACTAAGGACCTTTACGCTAACATCAGTGGGCAATAGCTGCTCCTATTTCTATTCTATATACGTTAATATATGTTTGTAATGAAATCGACACTCACCCATCGTAGACAGAGTTAGTAGTACAACTTCTCATACAATTTGAAGATCGGTGAAAGGGTTGCCCTAAAAAGAGAGCTCCAAGTGAATGCCAGTAAGAGAAGGTCTCCTCTAACAACGTTAGGCCTTAGCCGTCTTTTGATCCCGAATAAGATTCTCTCTAAAATGAAAACATGTGGTTGGTATAGGCAAACTCAGATTATTCTTCCATTCCAAACGTCTCAAGGTCAGGGGGATGATGTTCAGGTAACACCAAATCTTTGTTGATTTGATGTTGTCGCTGATAAATCAATTATAAGTCTGAGACGAGAAAGGAACTCAGCCTGCTTGCTATTACCACTTGGCACAGGTGCGAGACTCAAACTATAACTAGCCATAAGTACAATTAGAATACCGAGACTTGTACATCTTTTTGGGAATCTATTGAAAACTAATGCTAGTCGAAGTACTAGAATCTCTTATTTTTGACATAATGAATATGGTTCTTATGAGATGCCCTAAAAGACGACTTTTATTTCAGACTCTCAGTTAGAAAGAATTGTCACAAGTAGACCTACTGAGAAGGAGCTATGCTATGATCGTTAATAGGAAATGGCTGAACAGTTAGGTTAGACTGTGACAGAGACAGAGACAGACACTACGAGCTCGACTATGCCCATTGCTTTAGAGGATATTGTTCTGGCACCTGAATTCAATACTGAAAGTGTGCCGGTGGCAAAGAAGGGGGGCATAGCATAGTTAAATTGATCTATTAATAATGAACTTGTGGTGTCGTCTAGTACTTGTTCCTTCTCAATAAGTTGGTCCAGTACCTGTTGAAGGTTTTGGTCTTGTTCAATAAGTTGAAAACCAAAACTCTCTGAAAGCACATAATATGCCTACCGCACTCTAAGCAACATAAAGTAAGTTCACTGATGATTCTTTTCTTGTTGACATTACTTCTTAAGCAAAAAATAACAATACATTTATCTAATTACAATGCTAGCTAATAACATCCCCATTTTGACATAATCATGAATAAATTAAATAGATTTTAAGAACATGCATGCTAGAAACTTACTAAAATTGGTCTTCTCCATTTTGACATAATCATGAATAAATTAAATGGATTTTAAGAATATGCATGCTAAATTTTCCTAAAATTGATCTTCAAAAGCAAAACTATTGTAGCCTTAGTAAGACTAAAAAAGGTTCTACAAATTTAAAATACCAATTTTACTACCATAAATACTTTACTCAAAATCACTTGATTTTGTTATTTGAAACTTGATATCAGACTGAAATTCAGACATGGATGGAGTATAAAAATCATGTCATAACATAATTCTTATTTAGCAAAACAATATTTAAAGATGCATACAGTAAATTTTCATATTTCTATTTCGAGGATATAGAATTTGTCAAAGTTTAAATAATTTATGATGGTTTACTCAAAATCATTTCAATTTCTTGGTAAAAAATAAAAGTTCATTAATCCATGTAAAGAAACTCATTAAAAATTTAACTTTTCATCTTCTTAATCCCCAATCTCATTCTCTTTCTCACTCTCTCTCATCATCTTCTTCTTTCTTTCTTTATCTTTTCTTT
>NW_006262688.1:926700-969562 GCF_000493195.1 Citrus x clementina | reverse complement strand
CATGAAAAAGAGTCCAATAGTTGTGGTTATGTAACACCCCAATTTAACACCTGGTAATAGAAGGTTACATACAAATCGAAATCCTTACACAAAATCTCAAATTGAAATACCTCAAACTTTATTAAACAAATCAACAAATCCACAAGTTGAATACTTGACATATTCTCGCAAATCATAAATGTAACAAAAGTCTCAAAACTCCCCAATTATAAGTTTAGAACACTAACAAGCTTAAAGGAAATAGAAATTCATCATTCTTTTATTCAACTAGCAAGTAAATAAATCTCCACCTCCAACGATAAACACACCTCTCAAGAAGTGACTCAAATGCCCTCTACAGATATCAAAGTCATAATTAATCACAAAAACAAATCGTATAAGATATAAATACAGGAAACAAAAGATTAGCTCATGTCACAAAATATCACTTATACTCCCAGTGACCAGCCAGAATAGAATCAGAATCAGAATATCGTGTGCACCCTCAAAATAGAAACTCAGTATTGGTCCAGAACATATATATGATATATACGATCAGAATCAAAATAAAAATAACTATAGACAATGAGCCAAAATATTTAAATTCATTTTCCATACGTCACGACTTGCATGTGGTACTATGTAGCACTTCGGGGCACTCTGGCCCCCAAACAATCATAAATAATCTCAATCGTATATGTGAATAAAATATTTATATCGAATTCATAAAAGATCAACAATGATTTAGGATTGCAAAATAAATTCCATTGTAATATTTCATAGACAAATTCATAGAAGATAGTCATGTAACAAAATAAATTACATATTTAAAGGCATTAATAATATTCTATTAGATCCATAAAAATAACATAATTTTCATATTTGAAAACATTTACATGAATTAATTTTATGATGAAGAATTAAAAAAAAAACACATGTAAAGATATGAAAATATCAAAATTATCTTAAATATCCAGTACACTAGGAATAATGTTACTTACAATAATATTAAGATATCAATATAATCACACAAATCTAGCACTCTATCAAAATTATATTAAAACACTTACATAAATAATTTTGTTTTGAAGAACTAAAAAAAGCACATGTACTTGTAATAATGTTAAAATATCAAAACTATCTTACATATCCAATACTCTAGATATCCAGTACACTAGAAATGATGTTACTTACAATAATATTAAGATATCAATAGAGTCACACAAATCTAGTGCTTTAGGAGTGGAGTTACTCACCTTGATAGAAGAAATTATTTAAACACACTTCTAAGCCTCCAATCAGCCTCAGACACCTTAAACAATTCAAAATGTAGCGACTAACAACTAATTCCAACATCTTGATTCTCTAACCCATATCCTACAGGTCTGATTCTTTGAACTTTTACTCTTAAAATAATAATTGGAATGACGAACTATGGTGGACAACCATAAGTATCTCCCATAAAATCTTCATGATGAACTGATACCAAAAAAAATTTCAAAGCTATTTGTTTTATGACAAATTCAAAACTATTTTACAGTGCTTTAACTAAAACATTATGTATTCCAGGATTTTTATAAAATTATATATTAATAAAAAAATTATGAAATTAAAATTGTGAATACTAGATACATGTAATAAGCTATGTGTAAAATTTTAAAACTTTTTGAGTTTATTTTACACTCCAAATAATTTTGTAATTGTTTTTTAAATCATAGCTTGTTGAGAAAGGAACTCACAAAAGCAATTGTAAATGAAGCAGAAACAAACATCTTTCTCTTTTTGTGTGATTAAAATAAGATGTGTACTATAAATAAATAGGCAGAAAAATAAACCAACAAAATCTGAAGTAATAAATCAACCATAAGAGACACAGATTTTACATGAAAACCCAAAATAGAAAAAATTACGGGACCGTAGTTCGATATAATCTTCAACTATATTAATGGGATTACAGCACAAATTCCTCTCTAAATAATATTAAAGGCTAACAATATCAAGAATCTCGATATTCGTGGTTACAATAACAGACTAATGTCGGTCTCTCTAACAAGTGGGTATCTCAAATAATAGACAACAAGAGGATAAAAAAAAATCAAGACCAGTATGATTGTAGAAGGCGATACCAGAAACTTACTCTCAAAAGTTGGGAGAAAACGAAGTCAAAATCAGCTTCCGATTGTCCAATCAAACATTGAAAACCTTGCTCCCAATTCTAGAGAAAACGCCACTACTCTCTCTTTCTCTCTCTTGTCTTTTTTTCTTTTTAGTATGCAGCTACTGTTTGCTTTTCTTTTCTTTTATATGGCCATATGAATCACAAAACCTATTTCAAAGGCAAATTTCATTTAACCCCATGTTGTTTTTCTTTAATTACTTAGCTGCCTAAACTAATGCAATTTGGGCTTGGGCCACCAAAATGAGATGGACCCAATAAATCTCCCCCTCCAGATCATGTGGAGGGCACCACTAAGCCTGCTCTTTGCTTGCAGCTTTTCAGCTTCTCCTTGGGCAACATCTTTATCATTATATCTGGCCTATTCTCCGTTGTGTGTATGTTCTCAAGCTGCAATTGTTTCTTTTCAAGCACGTCTCGTATGTAATGATACCTCACATCAATATGTTTGCATTTCAAATGGTATGTCGAATTCTTTGCCAAGTGAATGGAACTCTGATTGTCGCAGTACACAATAAAGTTGTCTTGATTCACGCCCAATCACTACAACAAAAAAGATATATGGTAGCATTTAAAATAATGCCAAGTTTGCCCATATAACTAAAAGTCTTACTGTAACGCCACAAATTCCCATACATATTAAATTATGGAAATTGGGCTTTCATTGAGAATTATGGGTGGCCTATAACCATTATTAAGAAAGGGGTATTAATTAAATAGAGGTTATTTATGAGATAATTTTGGAAAAGGGTTATTTTTCCTTATTAAATAGGGTTTCTTAAATAGTTTTTAAAATGTTTTTGATATCGGATCCTCTTGTAAATTTTACATGGGGTACTCATGGATGTCCAGAATAGTTCCATATGATATTATATCATTCTGAATCTTAGATTAAGAGTTGAAATTCTGAGAATCAGACCTGTACGGGTATGAATTAGAAAATCAGATTCTTAAAATAAGTTATTGATTGTCATATCTTGTATTTCTTTAAGGTATTGAAGGTGATTGAGGCTCTTAGAAGCTTAGAGGTGTGTTTATTCATTCATTTGTCGAGGTAAGTAACTTCATTCCTAGTATACTGGATGTGTATAAGTATTTTGATATTATTATTATAAGTATAAATATTTTATACTACTTAAAGGATTAATTTATTTTGATAACAAAATTAGTTTTATGTAAATGTTTTCAAAGCTAAATTCTTTTTAAACAAAGTATTTTATAAATGCTTTTTAATATGTAAATGATTTTATGACATGACAATCTTTTATGATTTTATCTTTAAAATGTTATGCAAGCCTAAATTATTGTTATGAACTTTTATAAATCTGATACGAATGTTTTGTACCCATATATGATTTCGATTACTGATGATTGTATGAGATTCCTAATGTTTTGGCTCATTGTCCATAGTTATTCTGATTCTGATTCTGATCGTAATATACGATATATCTGTCTAGACCAGTACTGGGTTTCTGTTCTAAGTGTGCACACGATATTCTGATTCTGTTTCTGGCCGGGTCACCGGGACTATAGGTGACACTATGTGACAAGAGCTAACCTTTTGTTTTCTGTATATGTATGATATGATTTGCTTCGTAAGTAAATATGCTTTTGAATATTCTGAATTATTAAGAATTTATGTTATGTTATCGTGATATATCGTTTTATGAAATTTATGGATTATGATATATGTTTTAAATAAAAGAAGGCTTGCAATATTTTTTTTGTATCGATAGGCCTAGTATGTTATAAATGGCTTTACTTACCGAGTTGACGGCTCACCCCTCGTCATTACTTTTTGCAGATTAAGTTTCTTTGAGAGAGGCGCTTAACTTTGGAGTTAGTAATTTTCTGTTTCCGTTGCTATTTGAATAAGAGGAGGAATAGACTTGTGTTTCTATTTAGTTACTTCTATTATGAACGTGTAATTTGAAGTTTGAGAATTTTGTTATTATTTTTATGTCCTCGGGAGAGATTATTTAGTATTAGACGTTTGAATTTGTAATTTTTTTGTTTGAATTAGATTGGAGGTATTTCAGTTTGAAACTTATGAGTATAGATTATGATTTGTAAGTAACCTCCTTCTTCACGTGCTCCACACGTGTTAGATTTGGGGTGTTACACTTACCATTTAGTAGCATCTATTGGATGCTAACAATTTGAATACATAACATTTAAAAATGGCTACTGAATATTATTTTGTAGCTTCATGCAGATGCTATCATTGTACAATTTGTAGCATTTACGAAATGATACTAAATTTTATATATAACATTCAAAAAATGCTACAAGAGCCATTTTATAATGCTACCACCTGCCTTTCATAGCACTCTGATAATGCATTTTTAATAATAATTATAACATTTTAATAATTTTATGATTAGTAAAAAAATTAAATAAAATATGTGTAATGTAGCTATTTGTAAATGTTATGAATAATTTTAAATTTTTCTATTGTAGTATTTGTAAAAAGCTATGAATCTTAGCAGATAATCTTTTTTTGGTTGTTCAATGTTATTTGTTTAAATTGATAAATTCACATTGAAATGTTTATTCACCAAAGATAACTTTAAATATCAAATCCTAAACAATTTGACATGTAATCTATCATTCGTTAAGGGAAAAAAACAGTCACTATATATTAATCACAATAACTATATATAAGCATCCAAAATCACATGATCATATACCTCCAAGAACACAAAAAGATTTAAACAAAAAAATTATGTTCATGTCATACTTGCACTTTTTCTCCCCATGAATTAAACCAAATAAAGTTGTTATTACATCCACAACTTGCCTTCTACTCTTTACAAAATATACTTGATCTTTGCAACCTACATCATGAATTGAACACAAAAACATAGTTACATTTTGACATAAAAAAAATAAATAATAAAGCTTTAAAAAATGAGAAGGAAAATAATGTTCTGTTAGTAAGTACAAATAAAAATAACAATATTGAAAATCTAAAGTAACGAACATTTATCTTTGCATTAAAGGAGGAAAAGATCTATTTTCATTTATTAGGAGATTAAGCTATAATGTAACGATAAGCAATAAGAATCAAAGTAATAAGAAGAATACAAGAAAAGCTAAATCACAACCCGCCAAGATCAACATTTCAAAAACAAATGGCCATGGTGAAGCCTTGGCATATGGCTCCTAGTGAAAATGAATAAAACAATTATTTGTCCAAATAATTGCTCAAAGTAAATGAACGAAAAAAAAATCTAAAAAGCCAAGCTTCACTTAATTGAAAAATAATAATAATATTAATAAGGACCTTCTCAAAGTAGCAAAATGCGAAGTTACTTTCTTATAGCTGCAAACTAGATCAAATTCGCTATTAATATTAAAATATATAAAGTCGACGTAAAAAAGAAAAGGAAGTGAAAAAAATTACCCAAATAGATGAATTGGAAAAGCTATTTGGAAAGAAACAAGACAACTCATTAGGAGGCCACATAATTGTACTCCCAACAAATGTTTCAATTGTAGACATATGAAGCATTACTTTACATAAAGCTTTAGAGATTGCATTACTAGATCCATGCAAAACTCTTATGGTATTAGAACCAAGAGGAATGTGATGAACAAGTGCATTTAGATTACTTGATGACCAATGCCCTTCAACAACATCACACCCCACTAAATCAAGCATTATACACTTAGTCACTTTTGGGAATACCTTCACACTCTTCAATTGCAATACAAGGACAATTTAAAAACCAAAAATATATTATCATTAAAGATAATCCTTCAATATTTTTATTTTTCATGCTTTAATTGAATTTAAAATGTAAATAGTATTCTTACCAGTAAAGAAGTCAATGGTATTTTTGGAGGATTCCTACATGCTTGGCTTTCATGAAAATGACTCTATAATGAAAAATAAAAACTCAATAACTAAATATTATAACAATTATATAAAAGTGAATAAAACATAATACATGCTTGCCGCCTTTTTATGTAGCTCTTCAACTAGCTTTCCCATATTGGACAATTATTTTCAAAATAATACTACTTTTTTTATATAATAGAAAATAATTTAAGAAATGATTGCTTAGCTAAATTTTTATTATGGAAATATATATATATATATTAACCATATCTTCCGTCATTCTAACAACTCATCTATGCCTTGTTGTTTATGGGATTTGTGTCTAGCAAATCTTTCTAAATATTTCATTTCTTTCCTACACAATTGAATAAGCTTTGTTCAGTTACATAGATATAGCTACAATTACATATTCTAATATAGTAATACACTTATCTTAAATTTTTCACCGTTTCTTTTTCTTTCACAAAACTTTTCCACTCACTTATTGATAAGATATTATCAGGTCTTAACTTCATTTTTTCTTGCTCATTTTCCCCAAGTTACACATATAAAACACAAAAAATATGAGTTAGTTTAAGAACACAACCCATAAAATTTATAATGCAAAAACTTTAATAATTGTTAAAGAGATGTTGGCCCCTAAACAAGTTTTGAAAAATATTAAAATGAAATAAACAATGCCAGAAAATTATATTGGGACTTAAGTTTGTTTACTAAACCTACTTCAGTGTTGATATGCACATTGCTACAAATCTATTGAGTGGGAAGCTGATAATTCCTCCATCAAATGCTAAGACTATACCAAGCAAACAATAAATTTGAGATTCTAGAATTAAAATTGTGTTAATACTAACGATTACAAAATATATCAAAACCCAGGATTAATTTGCTCAGGAGAGAAAGAAATCATAACCAGTCAAGGTATAATAATAGCAAATAAGCTAAAAACAATAGACTGATGCAACTAATAGTAAATATTGCTAGAATGCTAGGGATTTAGAGATTAAAAAAATAAGTTATAAAAATATCAATAATCCACAAATAATTAAGAAGATAGCATGATTTTTCCTTTTAAATGTTCAATCATCAAACCCAAATACAAATAGTAAATAAATCATTTTAATCATTAATTGCTCATGTAGATGGAAGAAAGAGCACCCAAATTGGGGTTATATACTTGTTTCGGCCATGGGTATAGTAGCGAAATTGAAGTTGCATGAGTGAGAATCCTTACCAAATCAATTAGATCACTTCTAAATTACCGAGTAGCCAGCCTAATCTTTCTCAAGTCAGAAAATATATGTGAAGTGGCCAGGGAATCGTCATCCATTTTTTTCTTTTCTTTTTCCCTTTTTCCTTTTTGAGATTTAGTGAGTATTAGAATGGAGAATAGACATTAGAGGAGAATTCTCTATAAAGCTGTAGTGGGAAGGGAAATAATGTAGGCGCCTTTTGTTTGTTTTTGTTTTTTCTTTTTAAGGTACCACCTTCTTCTGAACTTACCCCTTTTTGTAGGTACTTGTCTTATACTAAAACTACCCATTTTCTACATCTTTAGTTTTATTTTCACTCCATTTTTTTCATTTTTTAAATTGGGTTTATTGTCTTTTCATTGTTTTATATATTTTTAAAATGTGGTAATGCTACCGCATTTTCTAGCAAAAACAATGATATTATATCTACTACTATCTTGTAGCATTTTAAAAATGTTATCTTTATTAATTAATATTCTATAGCATAATTTTAGAATGCTACCAATAGATATTGATGGTCTAACATTTCAATCCTTTTATCTTGTAGCATTTTTCAAATACTAATTTATTTTATCAATCAAAATGCTACCAATAGAATGTTATCAATGCTATTTTAAAATATTATTATATTTTGTACTCTTCCATTACATTTTTCAAATGCTACTTTATTTAATGTTATATTGTAGCATTTCCTAAATGCTATATAATTCAATATTATATGTAGCATATGCAAAAATGCTACTAGTAATGATCAAATGTCATTAAAAACGAAATGTAATGGTTGTCATATTACAAAGGTAGCATCATTTTGTAAAACGTTATAATAAATTGATATTTGGTAACATTCTTAAAATAAATGCTACAATATAAATGCTACTAAAGGCCATAATTATTGTAGTGAACTCTTGTAGAAAATTCTTCATCCACAAGGTTTCTTTCCAACCTTCAGTGATTGCAATATACTCTACTTCAGTGGTAGAACAAGCACCACACTGTTGAAGTTTGGGCTGTTATGAGTGCCTCTAGGATATATAATAATCCACTTTACTGTTGTCCAGTTCTTCTTTGATCGAATTGTAGAGAAACTGACTGACTACACCAACTGCATGAGTAATAGCTAGTCTTCTACGAGCCATGGCGTACATCAAACTACCAACTACTGAAGCATAAGGAATTCCTTTCAACTTTTTTTTTCCCCTTTCTCACTTGTAGGACAATCCTCAGAACTAAGCTTAAAATGACTTATAAGTGGAGAACAAACAATTTTTGCCTTACCTAAGTTAAATCTTAGAAGAACCCTTTCAATATATTCTTCTTGAGATAACCATAACTTCTCAAATTTTTTATCGTGAGAAATATTCATGCCAAGAATCTATTTCGCTGGTCACAAGCCCTTCATTGCAAAAGACTTACTAAACTCTCTCTTCATATTGCCAATCTTACTAGCATCTTGGCGAACAATCAATATATCATCTACATAAAGCAAAAGAATGATGAAATCATCATCATCAAACTTCTTCACAAAAACACAATGGTCACACATAGTCTTGGGGAAGCCATGATTCTCCATAAAACAATCAAACTTTTTGTACCACTGTTTTGGTGCCTGTTTCAGACTATATAAACTTTTCTTTAACTTATATATAAGTTCTTCTTTGCCTTTGACACTGAACCCTTCAAATTGCTTCATGTATATTTCCTCCTCTAAGTCACCATGCAAAAACATTGTCTTGATATCGAGCTGTTCAATATCCAAATTCAAACTAGCTGCTAATTCCAAAACTACTTGGATAGAAGATATCTTCACCACATGAGAAAATATTTCTTCAAAATCAACACCTTTCTTCTAACCAAAGCCATTCATAACTAATATAACCTTGTACCGTTGTTGTGAGTTATTTTCAATCTTCAACCTGTAAACCCACTTGTTCTTCAGTGCCCTCTTTCCTTTAGGAAGTTTTACTAAGTTATAAGTGTGCCTCTCATTCAAGGATTTCATCTCCTCTTGCTTGGCTTTAACCAACTCATTTTTATGCTGGTGAGACATGGCTTCTTCAAAACATTTTGGCTCCCCTCCTTATGTAAGCATCACATACTCATGTGGAAGATATCTAGTGGAAGGTCATTGTTCTCCGGTGGATCTCCCCAATTATGGCTCAACTAGTGGTGTAGGTGGTTTTAGAAGTACCTGGTCAACTACTTTTATTAGACTATCATTATTATCCTCTCTAGCTCCCCCATGATCATCATGAAGTATAAATGGAGAAACTGAAGTTGGAATAAAGGAATCTCTAAAGATAACTTAAACCCATTACTCTTCTCTACAGTACTAACTATCTGATCTTCAAGGAACACAACATCTCTACTTCTAATCAACTTCCTTGCTAGTAGATCCTATAATCTACACTTAATTCTTTATGTTCATAGCCTAAGAAAATGCATTCCTTGGCTTTATCATCAAGCTTCAATCTCTCATCTTTAGGGATGTGAACATATGCTCTACAGCCAAACACTCTTAAATGTTTATAAGAAACATCTTTCTGAGTCCAAACTCTCCCTGGTTTACTGCAGTATGCATACCCTATACCCAAAATAATTTAGGAAGCTTGGCATCAAAATGCAGACACCTGACTCTCTCTTCAATTATTATATTCATCCTTTTTGCAACACCATTCTGTTAAAGGATTTTTGGTACAGTCTTCTCAAGTCTGATTCCGTGCTTTGTTTTCCAAGTGAGATCAAAGCACCCCTCTCTACCAACATGAAGCTTATTGCCAGAATAGATCGAACATAATAACGTATTGTTAACTGTTTAAAATTTAGAATTCAAATCAGCCGAGAAAGAGATCACTGAAGATTGGATAGAATAACCTTTCGGTTCTTTTCGTTAACATTAGTCATTTAAAGAAGTCAATGAAGAAGAGAGTTCTTTCACGTTCGTCTTTCTCGATAAGGCAAAAGCAACAACTAAGATAACAAACAAGATTAAACTAATGTAGATCTACTTGCTTACTCTTTTCCTTTGAGACCTTGTTTGTCCCGCGAGACCCATTGTATGAGTCACAGTCTAAGTTTATTACTAGTGGGCATTGTATCACGAGTTGTAGTTCCTCCAGTAGGGCTGGGGCTTGAAGAAGTCGTATAAATATACACTATGTCTTTTATAGATTTGGGCTTTTCTAATTCCCTGAATTTATAATGGAAGTTGCAGTTTCTTCTACAATTAATACAATTTCAGGAGGAGTTGGACTCCTCCTTTACATATCAGAGTTTCAAACTCAGGTTGGAGGATCCCTACTCTCCTCTCCTGGGATTATCAGAGTGTCAAATTAGCCTTTGGATTCATTCCACATTCCACTCTATATCCAATCGTTTTCCCTACCGGTCGTTGCCGACCTATTGATGGAGTAGGGCACTTTTAGTATTTTATTTCCAATCTCAACTAAAAGAAATAAAGAGAATAGGTGTGTAACGGAAACACTTACTTCTTAGCCTCTCTCTTTGACTTTGAATATGGGCGGTCCTATCCCTATGCCCAAGCCCAACTGAACAAAAAATCTGTTATTTCACAATTATGTACGTTACCATTTTTCATCTTATTTAGCAAAGGAGCACTCGTTGGTACCAACTCACCTATTATTGTATAATTTCATATCAAATTGTAGTTATATAAAGTCAATTCATCCTGGATCTCATTTGGTATACATACGTGAATGATGAATAAACTTTTCTCTCGTATCATCCAGGTAGATGCTTTTAGCTTTACTAGATGTAATCCTTGAATGACATCCAACCCCCTTTATCTTGTTTTCAATACTAAATTTCTTATTCGATACGGAAGGTTGATCAAGAGACATTGACACCACAATGGACCGAATCTTCTCTATCCTCTAGGAGTACCAAATCCTTTTGTTTATATTAATTAAAGAAATGTATCACAAGTGTCAAGACCAGGTCGAGAATGGGGGCTAGTGCAATAGCTATTGATGGATTGGTCCTCTTCAATTAGATTGATTTCATTTTTTCACTGAGCTACGGGATAGAAAGCATCAACATTTGGACTTTGATTCATCATCAAACCCTTCTGCCCAGCTCCCCTCCCCTTAGAAGATAGAGAAATCTCGTTCACCGGCTTGAAAGCTTAGAAAAAAAACATATAATGGACTTCGACTTCACTTCTAAGCTAAACTATAATAGAGACAAATCTACTTTGTTGCTTTTATCACTACAATACGAAATAATTATCTCACTGGGACTCGTTGTTTATCTACGCAATTTTCAATTCTCAGAATGCAACTTGCAACTAAAAATCTTGCAACATGCAAATCATCACATCATTTTTCAAATATTGTGAAAACACAAATAAGAAGTGGCTTCACTTCATTCCTATCTCCTATCTCCCTTCCTCTACTAGACTCAATCGAGGAAAATATAGATAACTTTTGACTGGGTTAAAAAGTATTCCACCTCATTATGGTAACAACATTTCTTTCATGTTGTTGTTAAACCCCAACTTTGCTACTGGTTCACTCCGCCCAGCCTTAGCCAGCTAGAAAGGATATGGATACTTGCTTTCAAGCACTTTCGCTTTGCCTCACTACAGTGATAGACGAACTAGCTCGATCTTCTACTAATGAAATGAATAAGTACATGATTTCATAGTAAGAGGGCTTTCCTGTCTCACAACACAACTAAGTATTCCACCTCTTTCTAATTCTTGGACTCTCAAAAGTGTAAACAAAATTATCTTCTCTGTCAACGCAAGTTCATGTCTTACTCATTCTATGTTTTCTTCTCTCTAATAGAGCGAGCGAACCACTAGATGATTCATATTTCACATTAAATCGTGACCAACATGTCCTGCCCGAAGGCATAACTATGAGACCAACCTGGTTGCGATGTCATTGATCAGAGATTTGGATCTCCTTTCTAGGAAAAAAAAGACGGAGAATAGCCCGTCTTCGTGATCTAGTAGAAGTCAAAAATTTTCTTCAACCCAGGGATCTTTGTCCAGCCTGTTAAGGGAGAAGACACCGTGGGGCCTAGTTTACTTGTTCTCTTTGATTCCTTTGGACCAATGAGGACAGACAAGCCCATTGGCTTTTTTAGATACAGAATCAATGTAGATTCAGAATGACACCAAATAAAGAAAACTGCATCAACAACCTCCTCTTCGTAGCTGCTCTCTTTGACTAATATGTTACTCATTCTTGACCAAAGATGGACATCTTAACCACTTTTGTCACAACCAACTCTTGGCAAATTGTGTTCACTATATGTTAAAAGCCTCGAGCTTATCCAAAGACGTTTTAAGGTATAGTTCAGGGAGAAGAAGAATCAAATAAGGAAAGGGTTCTTTGATCACTTATTGAATTTCCTCAATGAGATCACTTAAGAAATTGCAAATATAATAAGACTGTTAGTGCAAGGAATATGAAAGGTAAAGGTGAGATCAAGCAAGAAATCTATTTATTAGAAACTTTCCTTCACTTTTTCTTTTATCAAGATTAAGTTTGTGTTCAGTATACCATATAGTATCAAAAAGAATACATTGGATGCAAGCTACTATGGTCAATGCAGTGAGATTTGAGATTCCCTAAGTAACTTAGTAAGTGCTCTAAGAAGGGCTTGGGAAAAGAAAATGAAATACAAACAACCGCGCTGGTCGTAATAGAAGAAAGTAAACAAAACAACAATGAAAACTTTTCATTTCCATTTAATCATCTTTTTAACTAAACCATTGGTTAGACTTAGTTTTATTTATTTTTATTTTCCTTTTTGTAATTTACTCTTGGGGCTTGACATCAGTGTTATAAATTTTTTCTTGGGCTCTGAGGATGTGAACTCTGCCTCAAGCGCCGATTCGAATTCGCTTCTAGAGCCGGGGCCTTTCCATCATATTCCTAATGTAGAGCCTACCCTAGCCCTTTCCATCATATTCCTGATGTCACGCATTTCCATAATGGTAATGGAGGAATCCCTCTGCCTATTCTCGATCAATTTTGTCTCCTCAAACAGAAGACGGAATTGGAACTTTTTGCATGGATACAACTTCTAGAAAACTGTTTGATTGAAGGCTTGCCACCACAATTACATTTAGGCGAGTACGAAGCCTTAGTCGGAGGTGAAGAATACCGTGGATAATTACTTCAAAATTGAGTGGAAGGATCTAAACATAATAAAAAGGAAAGCAAAGTTATGCTTACTACCGGTAGCAAAAGGGATCATGTCTATGATAATGATAATAATTGGGTACACACTCGTCCTAAGGACGTAACATATGATGATTGTTGTGCCAATTTTATTGAACTCGCAAGTGCACGAATATATTGTAGAATAGATCAACGGTGATGAGTGTCGATCCCAAGAGGAGCTGGATTTTAATCGTGTGTAGAGTTAATTTTCTTAGTGGATTTGTGGCGAAATTGATTTAGATTATCCTAGAATTTAAATTGGAATAGCGGGAATAAATTAAACTGGAAACTATTGAAATAAAGTACTTGGGTATTTGGATTTGCATCAACATGCACCATGAGCTAGATATTCATTATTAATGCCAATTAAATCGTGAGAGAGATTTTCACTCCTCATGAACCACACTTAAATAAATATGGTGCTAAGGGCTTAACATGCCAAATAGTAATAACCTTCTACTACGTTTAGACAAGATTATTACTATCTATCGACGAAAAGTCAAAATATCCACAGATATTAGAGGGGAAGAGAAAGTAAATTTACCAAATAAAGCCCATGGAACATGTTGAGACTTCACCTTCAACCTAAGATTAAAAGAAAATTAGTTACTCATAATTAAACTAGGGGTAAAATAAAAATTTATTAAAATACATAGAAAATACAAGATGGAGAAGGAATTACAGAAAATGGAGCTCAAAAATGGATTCAGGGGTGTCGAATTAGGGGGGAGATCCCCCTTTTTATAGATACAATGAGTAAATCATGGCCACGGATTAAAACAATTTGGACGCTCAAGATTGAGCCATATGGCAAGTTCTGATTGGATAGAACACATCATCAAGGCTGTCATTTCGTGTAATGCATGTATCGTATGCATGTTTCTTGGTCCCCTAACAACATACCGTCACATCACCGATCAACACCGCATCAACATTTTAGTTCAATAGGATCGTGACACATCAGCGGTCAACGCCAACTCATCAGTCAACGCTACATAAGCAGTGAATGCCACATCATTTGTCCAATCGAATGCTGCCACATCATTAGTCGGTGCCATGTCATCGGTCAATGTCACTTCATCGGTCAACACAACAGTACCGTACATGTGAACAGTGTCGTTTACCCTTTTATACTCCTCCTAAGGTTTTCGACTGTCCTGAATTCAAAATTGCCTTCCGTTTTGCTATCTAATCTCTCGTGTATTGTGAAATGACCATGATGCCCCTAAAATACACAAAATACTTAATTAAAATAAAATACACATAATTAAATCACAAGGGACTTAAATATATTAAAGTTGGGATGTTAGTGAGACTTGAAGTGTAAAATGACGATTTTCTCCTTTATAAATATAAATTTTCTAACACTCAACACACCCCCAACCAACTTATTGTTAGTTCCTAGCAAATAAAGTGAAGACAAAATTCAAACCCAAAATATTTTTTTTTAAAAAACAATCGTGTTTATTCAATTAGCCTAATGATAGCAATCAAATAAAAGTATAAGCATTATCTTCAGTCTAAACAAACATCACACCCACATCAACCATCCACATGCATCAGTCCAGCAAGCTTTATCACAGCTATAGTAATCAAGCCACTTTCAAGAATGATATGTCAAACCCCAAAAGCTCATTGGTAATAATGACACTCTCACAAAAAAAAATTAAAGCCAATAAATATAATCGCTTCAATGAATGGTAAATTGAGAGAAAATAATAAATAAGTGATATCACACACTCTCACCAAGATGAAAGAAGTATGCCCACAGCTTAGAAATAACACAATCTTAGT
This sequence comes from Citrus x clementina, assembly GCF_000493195.1. Lineage (NCBI taxonomy): Eukaryota > Viridiplantae > Streptophyta > Magnoliopsida > Sapindales > Rutaceae > Citrus > Citrus x clementina. The sequence goes on along the minus strand of NW_006262688.1, from coordinate 954,322 downwards.
CAAACAAAATGTTAGTCAAACTAATGTATTTATTTATTTGTCTTTTTATGCATCACTACATCTTTTTACCCCATATAACTAGCTTCTACTTCAGACTATAGATCCCTAAAATCAAGAAGGACTTTTATTAGGACGTAACGTAGGCTAGGGACATGGCTAACAAAAGAGTGGAAATAAGAAAAACAAAATATATGTTTGAGAAAAAGTAGAGATCTTTTGGAAATTACAAGGTGTATTTCATTTATTTGTTATTTATTATTTTTTTCTCTTTTTTAAAAAAAAATAATTTTTTTTGTATGGCACAACTTTACTAAACAAACTAATTATTTATATTTTCTTAATATGAATAAGTTATGGAACTTGTAAGACATCAGGTAATACTCCAAATCGGAGTAGGTCAAGATGATAAGTTGACCAAAAAAAAAATTTTTTTTTATATGAAAGGCTCAAAAGGGTTAACTGTGGATATTTCACAAAAGGGATGGTTAAAAATGCTCAAACGGGTCAAAGATGGCATTTCCATCATCTTTTAGGGCTCTAAATAATCTTCCATATCTACTAGTTAGATAGACTTTCAGATGTAGCAACACATTTTTTTCACTTTTTATTTTATTTAACCTTTTTTTATAGGATTGACTCAAAGGAAATCTAGAGATCGTGTATAAAATAATAAACTGCTAAGCTGTATAAAAAATGGACAAAAAGGGTTACTCTCCAAGAAAAATGACAAGCTTAAAAACTCACTTGGTATTCATTATGACATGTGCATTCCTTCAAGCAACTCATATTTGTCTACGACATCAACATATAGAGTGGCAAACATGGCGTAACATCACTTAAGACCAAAGATAATACAAATACTAAAATTTGAAAGTCATCATATCATCCAATGTTTAAAAAAATCACATAATTTTTTTTTCAAACGACATTCTATTCCCCAACCTATTCTAAACATGAAAAGAAAATATGCATGCAAAAAGGTGAAAACGATGTAGAAAAACAAATTAGAAAAGTTACACTTAAAATGATAGGAAAAAAAATGTCTGAATTTTTTTTTTTTTAACTAAGAAGATGCGTTTCTAAAGTCACTACACTCCATATTCAGTCATTTTCGACTCAAAAATTTGAAAGTGTATATTTATAAAGGAGAAATTAGAAAGATGAAGTTAGAAAAAAAATAATTGTCAAAGCTTAATAAAGAAAAAAAATGTCTGGATTTTTGTTTTTTTACTTCCAAACCAAAAAGATGCGTTTCTAGAGTTACTACACTCCATATTCAGCCATCTTCGACTTAAAAAGTTAGCCGCGGTTAGTCTCTACAACAAAAAACTAATAAAAACTTAACCAAGATTGAGACATTCCACAATTGTCAACTATTCTCCCCCCCCCCCCCAACTAGAACAAAACATTGTCCTCAATGTTTTAAAAGAAAGAAGTAGAGTTTAGAAGACATCACCTATGTGGTGTAACACAGAAGAACATATTTACAAACGGAGAGTTAAATCTAATTTGCATTTCTTACTGTGGCTATTGCTACCATCATTATTTGGATACTGCAACACCAAGGTCTTGAGATCTGGCTTTGGTCGATAAGCTTGTAACAGATCAAGTAGCTCATTAGCAATGTGAGCACAAATAAAAACTTTTTTTGTTGTGTAATGAACGAAATAGTTTTTGATTGTATAGTTAAGAAATGCGATAAAGCCGTCATAAAAGTTATTGACATTTAACAAATCGATGGGTTTCTGGTGAATGTTTAGATAGACCCAAGATGCTAACATGATAAGTGTCTCTAGAGTTGCAAGATCTCCTAGTAGGAAAATAAAAGCATCAGCATGATTTAGCATTTTAGTTATTCTCTCTTGCACACCTGAGACAACTAACTCTTCTCCAATCGGTGAGTCAGACAAACTGCCCAAAGGTTTTAGGGCTCTTGGGATGATGCCTAACACTTGGCTTCCCCTGACATAAGCAGCTTCTGAGACCAATTTTTAGAACTCTCGATTACCTCCTACAAACACCAAGTATAATTTTCTCTTTATTATTCTTCGACCAAGATCTATGGCTGCCTCAACGAACTCTTTATGTTTGTCATAGTTAAATCCAGAAAGCACACAAATGTTCTTGAATTGTTTATTATGACTAGCTGCCATTGGAATATTTCTAAAAAATAATTTTTGAGTGCTTAAAAGAAATCATATTAAGGATCTTAGTGACAGTGGGTCACAGCTGTGTATGACGTAGCATGTCAGTGTCAATTAACGTGTAAAGCACATGGCTCGAGAGTCAAAAAGGAAAAAATAAACAATGATAAAATAAAATTATTAAAGACAATAATGCAAATGATAAAACAACAGTGAAGTAAAAGGATATTTAGAGGTAATTGCGATTGTGGCTTACATCTTCCTCTGATTTTTCGTCCAAAAACGACTTGAACACCCTTTATAGGTCGAGGATAGGCTTCTCATCTAGTTTTCTTATAAACTGGCAAACAGGGTCGTTTATAGTCAGATTCGTGAGACTATATCGTTCACGCTCTTTCTAGAATGATGGCCATAATTGGAGAATTGCTCCATGTACGTATCCATTGGGATGTGTTTCAAGAGTCAAAAGGATATCATACAATGACTCCTTATTCAAGCCATCCCTAATGAATTGAATCTTGTATTCCCTATAATCAGACACCATTCCTAAAGAACATGAGTTTTTATCGCATCTCATTCTGGCACACTTATGACAAGCAACAGAAATTCTTCGAGCTCTTTGTTTTCTTGCATAATTTCTTTTACCACAACCAAACATGTATGCAATAAATTTGAGATGCAACTCACCTGCCAATCGTTCTTTGGCCTCGATTAACTAGTGGATGTCAGTAGGTATGTTATTCCTAATAAGAAATCGCATGCATTCGGATCAAACTTTATAGATAGTGTGGAGGGTATTCTGAGGAAGTGAAGGGAATCGATTGTGAAGCTTTGCTAAAATCTCGTTTCTGTCTATACCTTCGCCTCAGAATATCAGTTGTTATGGAAAACTGAAGTAACCGACTTGATTGTCACGGAGTACCGTTATCCGCCACTTAACCGGGGTAACAAACAAAAACACACAAACAGAGTAAAAACTAAAACACACAAAGAAAATTACAATCGTCCTCTTATGAATTTACCTCAAGCTCCAACTGGATGTCAAAGATACCTCCCTCAATATCTTTGAGTTGTCTTTCTAAAGCCTCAACATGGGATACTAACTTTGGTGGTTGTAGATCCCAAATATAATGTGTTTTACAAAATCAAATATGGCTTCTAAGATGAGATTTTACACGTTGAAGTCGTCTAAGAATGTCCAAGAGGATCTGTTTAGCTGAGGCGCTCATGATTAACAATGATAAAAGAAAATTTAATGGTTAAACAAACACAATTATGCAAAAACAATTTCAATTAGCAAAAGAATAGTAAAAAAATAAAGAAAAAAATTAAATCATCGAAAAGAAAGAAAAATTTCAATGCAAATCTGGTGGGTCACTCAAATTTATTTCAGTGTCCTCTTTATGTGATTGGTACTCTAGATATCGCTTTCATCTTTGACCATTAACTTTAAAAGTGACACCGTTCTTTGGATTCTTAATTTCAACTGCCCCATGTGGAAAAACAGTATGGATAATAAAGGGGCCAGACCATCGAGAGCGTAACTTACCTGGGAATAGGTGCAAGCGAGAATTGACTAAAAGCACTTTCTGACCTAGGGTGAAAGATTTTCACAAAATTTGCTTGTCATGAAAGACTTTCATTTGCTACTTGTAAATCTTGGCATTTTTGTATGCATCATTGCGAATTTCTTCAAGTTCTGACAACTATAATCTTCTTTCTGAGCTAGCTTGTTGCATATCAAAGTTGAATTTCTTGATGGCCCAATACACACGATGCTCAAGTTCTATAGGTAAGTGGTAAGTTTTTCCATACACTAACCTACAGGGTGACATCCCAATCGGGGTCTTGAAAGTTGTTCTCTATGCCCATAATGCATCATCAAGTCTTAATGATCAATCTTTTTCTTTTTGGCCTCACTGTCTTTTCTAATATGTGCTTTATTTCTCGATTGGAGATCTCAACTTGGCCACTGGTTTGCGGATGATATGGGGTCGCCACTTTGTGAGTGATGGAATACTTTGTCAAAAGAGCTTTGAATGATTTGTTACAAAAGTGGGCACCACCATCACTGATTATTGCTCGAGGAAATCTAAAGCGTGACACAATGTTGCTTTTTAAAAATCCTATCACCACCTTGTAATCATTGGTTCTACTTGAAATTGCTTATACACATTTTGATATGTAGTCAACAGCAACCAATATGTATTAATGGCCAAAAGAAGGGGGTAAGGGTCTCATGAAGTCGATATCTCATACATAAAAAATCTCAACCACTAAAATTGGATTTAGTGGCATCATATTCCTTCTTGTAATGCTCCCTATTCATTGGCACCTATAATATGAAGAGCAAAAATATGAGTATCTCGAAATATAATTGGCTAATAGAAACCACATTGTAAAACTTTAGTAGTTGTTTGCTTAGCGCTGAAATGACCTCCACAAGCTTGTTCATGGCAGAATGAAAGAATGTTTTAAAATTCACTTTCTGTGATACATCGTCTGATTATTTGATATGCACAATACTTGAACAGATAAGGGTCATCCCAAAAGAAATTCTTTATTTCCGTAAAAAAATTGGTTTTGTCCTGCTTAGTCCAATGCTCTGGAAATTGACCTGTAACAAGATAATTAACTATATCAGCATACCATGGTAATACTTCCACATTCATCAATTGTTTATCTGGAAATGATTCATTCAATGGTAATAATTTAATTATTGTGTCAAAATGGAGACGAGAGAGATGGTCAGCCACAATATTTTTTGTGCCTTTCTTATCTTTAAATTCCAAGTTAAATTTCTACAAAAGTAACACCCAATGAATTAGTCTAGCTTTTGCAACTTTTTTTGTAAAAAGATATTTTTAAGACAAGCACAATATGTGAACACAATATTTTACAACCAATGAGATAAGATCGAAATTTCTCTAATGCAAACACTACTGCTAGCCTTTCTTTTTCAGTGGTTGAATAGTTCAATTGTGCATCATTCAATGTCATACTAGCATAGTAAATAACATGGGGAATTCAATCAACTCTTTATCCTAATACTGCTCCTACTGCGTAATCAGATGCATCACACATAAGCTCAAATGGTAAACTCCAGTTTAGAGGCTGAATGATGGGTGATGATGTCAACAATCGTTTTAGTTTTTCAAATGCCACAAGACATGAATAATCAAAGACAAAAGGTGCATCCTTAGCAAGTAGATTGCTTAAGAGTCGAGAAACTTTACTAAAATTTTTAATGAAACGTCTATAAAAACCAGTGTGCCCAAGTAAAGATCTTACTTCTCTAACTGTTTTAAGTGGAGGAAGATTGGAAATGAGATCCTCCTTGGCTTTATCAACCTTAATACCTTTGCTTGAAATGATGTGACCGAGAACTATACCTTATTTTACCATAAAATGGCACTTCTGAAATGCAAGTTATGCAACCCAAGAGGGGGATGAATTGGGATTTTAAAACTAATGCAATACAATTCGCACAACAAATCAATCTAACGCCTTAATGGAATAGAAAACAATAAATTCAAACAAGCATAACAATAAAGAGTAAGGGAAAAGAAAAATAAACACACGGATTTTTACATGGTACAGCAATCCCCGCCTACGTCCACACCTCCAAGCCAACCAAGCTCGAGGATTTTAATATCTAAGCCTCCCAAGGCTTTAAGTTCTTACAATTGACTTCTAAGGTGTCAACGAACCTTTACAATCAAGAGATTATCTCCCCAATCTCTTCACCCCAAGTGTTTCTCACACTTGTACACTCACAATTTGATAAGAAATGAAAATTACAACAAAAACTCTCTTTAAGAGTATATATGCAAATAATAGCACAATAATGATTTAGTCTATGATGATTTACGATTTGGAAGCTCAATATATGTTATATGATCTTATTTATGCTTGCATTAGTTCTTAAAATGAAGTTGGAGTTGAGTTTTTATAGTTAAAGCCCGAAAAGTAGCCGTTATAGACCAATTCCCGCAACCAAGCAATTAGCTACTTGATTTAACTGGCTAGCCGCTTGTAACAGTGATTTTACCTCTATTTTTGAATTTTGCTACAATAACATTGTTCAGCACAATTACACTTTGGCCCAAAACTTTTTATAATTATATTATGGCCCAAAATATTATAAAACTTTGTAAATAAGTCTAATTTCATAATTTTTAAATAGTGATTGCCATTTCAAAACTTTCTGAACTTATGAAATAACCCAAATATATTATTATTTTTCAAAGAGGTCCTTTTTCAAAATTTTAACACAATACCCATATTTTTCAAAGTTCTCAAAATCGTTCTCTTTAGTCCAAAATGTTCATAAATTATATTATGGCCCAAAACATTTCAAATGTTTGCAAAAAGGTCCAACTCCTTAATTCAAAATAATACTTATTAAAATCAAAGATTGCAAAACTTTTCATTTAAGTACAAATTACTCAAATCCACAAAATACCTTACCTTATAAAAATAAAACCTTTTAGTTTATAAAAAGTAATTGTTTAAATAAATCTCTTGAGCTTCTCAAATGTTAAATCATGCATCAATTAAATCATACCGGCTTTACAAGAAGTTATTGCAATAATTTTTCCATTGAGCTCTAAACTTTATTCTTGATTTCGCCATTGTCCGTTGAGTGTCTTGAGCTTGATTTCACTTGATTCACTTGCATAAATTTTACGCTTCAAAAACTAGTGAAAATGTTAAATACAATATTTATTAAATCACTTAATACACATGTTTGTTATCATCAAAATTACATTATGTGTAGCCCTTTAGGCTAACAACTTCTCCCAATTTAATATCAAATTCTTCTCGATAAATCTCTACAAAACTAGTGTTAGATGATGTAAACATTGATCGAATGAATCACTAAAGAAAGAAATGTCATCTATAAAGACTTCAAGGAATCGTTCAACCATATAAGAAAAAATGATTAACATGCATCATTGAAATGTAGTAGGTGCATTACATAATCCAAATGACATCGTCCTATATGCAAAAGTGTCAAAAGGGCAAGTGAAAGTGGTTTTCTCTTGATCTTTTGGTGTTATGGGAATTTGATTATATCTTGAGTAGCCATCGAAAAAGTAATAAAATTTATGACCTGTTAATCTATCAAGCATTTGATCGATAAATGATAAAGGAAAATGGTCTTACGTGTGACAGAATTCAACTTTCTATAATCAATGCATACACGCCACCCTGTAGTCACTCTAATGGGTATCAATTCTTTATCAGCATTGGTAACTACTGTGACTCCTGACTTTTTGGGGACAACTTGTATAGGACTGGTCCATGAACTATCAGAAATAGGGTAAATGATACCTACATCTAATTGCTTAAGGACTTTAGTTCTAACAACTTCTTTCATGTTAGGGTTCAACCGACGTTGCATATCCTTAATAGGTTTAGCATTTTCATTAAGGTGAATGTAATGCATGTAGTCTATTGGGCTTATACCTTTTATGTCAGTTATGGTTCATCCTAATACCCCTCTGTGTTCTTTTAACACTTCCAACAACTTATCTTTTTGTTCGTCATTTAGGGAATGATGAGATGATTACTGGCAGAGTGCTTAATTTTCCCAAGAACAGATATTCCAAAGTGTTGGGTAATGGTTTAAGCTCGCGTTTTGGTGGTGATTCTGATGATGGGTTGAGTTTCTTCTCTGACGGTACTAGTTATTCAACTCTTGACTTCCATTTATTAGTGGTCATGGATGGTGCTGAGTCAAGTAGGGCGTTGACCTCATCGATTGATCTGTCAATATCAAAATCTAAACCAAAATGAGTTAAACATGTTTGTAAAGGGTGATCACTAAGGTTTGAAAGAAAAGTATTATCAACTAATGCTTCTATTAAATCCACATCAACAATTCTATCACCTGCATTGTTAGGTTGTTTGGCAATGTTGAAGGTGTTTAGCTCCATAGCCTTATTGCCAAAGGACAACTGCATATTTCCAGTCCTGCATTGAATGGGAGCATCAGCAGTTGCCAAGAAAAGTCGACCTAAGAAAATGAGGATGTACTTCTTAAATCCTGGATTGGTTGAGTGTCAATTACAATGAAATCAACAGGAAAAGAAAACTTATCTACCTGGATAAGCACGTCCTCCACAATACTACGAGGTATTTTCGTGGACCGATCTGCAAGCTGTAACACCATTGGAGTTGGGTGTAATTCTCCTAGTCTCAGTTTCACAAATACTGACTAAGGCAACATATTTATACTAGCTCCTAAGTCCAACAAAACATTCTCAATTGTGTGGTTCCTTATGCTACATGAGATAGTGGGGGAGCCTGGGTCTTTGTATTTTAGAGGAATTTTGTGTTGGAGTATAAAGCTAACGTTTTCTGTTAAAAAAGCATTCATTTGAATATGAATATTTCTCTTTTTAGTACAAAGGTCTCTAAGAAACTTGGCATAAGATGACACTTATTTTATAGCATCAAGTAAAGGGATGTTAACAATTACTTGTTTGAAGATTTCAAAATTTTCACCTGTGGATTTTCCCTTCTTTCCTTTAGCTAACCTCTAAGGAAAATGAGCTTTGGGAACGTATTCTTATGGGTTAGTTTCTTCTTTCTCCTCCGATGATGAGTCCTCAGTATTCATAGGTACAATTTGAGTTGTTTTTGTCACCGGCATCTCTATTTTATTATCGACTTCTTTTTCTTTTCGCAAGGTCATGACGGCTTTGACCTTTCCATGCTGCTGTGGTGAACTGATACGTGCTTCATGCACTCCTTTATGATTAGGCATAGGTTGACTTGGGAATTTGTCTTTCTCAACAGTCATTGCCAAAGTTTGAACTGAAGAGGCAAGCTGTCCAACCATCTTCTCGAGGTTTGAAATTGATTGGGCTTGTGAGTTAAAGTCTACTCTCATCTCATTTTGTAGTTCATCAATGGTGCGGTTCTGTTGCTCAATCGTGGATTGAGTAAAGTTTTTGAAATTCTGGAATGCATCTTCCCATGGTTTGGGTTGAGAGTAGTTCTGGTTCTAATTGTATGGTCTAAATGGTGGCTGAGAGGCTTAAAGAACTTAAGGAATTTGTTACATTGGTGAAGCTGAAACTGCTGGTCCATTCTGTTGGAATCCTTGATACCATGAAAAATTGGGGCGGTCTCTCTATCTAGGGTTATATGTGTTGGAATATAGGTTGTAATTTGATGGTTTTCTCATTACACATATGGCATTGGCTTGATCTGAGTATGAGTCATGGTCATGTGGTTCTATTGATTTAGCAGTCGTTAACGATGCTATTTGTCGGGAAAAACCTTCAATCATCTCTTTGACTTCTTTAATTCCTGAACTTGACTCGCCAATGTGAACCTCATTCACTTCTTTAATTCTTTTAGTATTCCTGAGTGATCAACTCCGTTGTTGGGAATTATTTACTTGTCGCTAGAAGAAATCTCAAATCTCTGATGCACTTTTTTACATTAGCTCTCCTCCACTTGTTGTCATTAGCCATTCTTGCACATGCGGCAATAATCCCTCCAAAACGTATTGGCATTGGTGCAATTTCTCGTACCCATGATGTGGACACTTTAAAAGTAGCTCATTTAATCGCTCTCATGCTTCGAAAAACTGTTCGTTTTCTCTCTGGGTAAACTCTGAAAGTTCCCTGCGAATAGCATTGGTTTTACGCACTAGGAAATATTTATTCAAAAATTTTGTTACCATTTATTCCCATGTGAAATGCTATTAGTAGGTAATGTATTGAATCATGAACGAGCTTTATCCTTTAAAGAAAATGAGAATAGTCTAAGTTTAATATCATCGTCTGAAAAATTCTCATATTTAAAAGTTTGACAAACAGCATGAAAATCATTTAGATGATTATATGAGTTCTCATTTTCTAGGCCATAGAATGTTGGGAGACAATTTAGCATACTAGGTTTTAACTCAAAACTCCTAGCAGCTACATTTGCGTATCTTATGCATGATGTGCTCAAGTTAGCTAAGGGACTGAAGTAATCCTTAAATGACATCTCTGGTGGTGCTTGTTGCTGTTGTTGAATATTCATTTCAATTTTATTTTTAATGTGTTTGTGTGTGCGAAGTGTTTTTTTCAGTTCAAAGTCTATGGGCTCAAGATTAGGTAATTTCGACATTTGACCATGAATGCAAATAACAAAAGAAATGAAAACAAAACTAGTAAAAATAAAGGAGAATGAGAAATTACGATACTAATCTTATCACGTTGTTACAACTTTACTATGAAAATACATTCAAGTGCTATAGAAAAAAAAATTACGTGTAATAAATTAATTAAAATTAAAATAAATTAACAAGATAAACGAAAAATTACAAAAAAAAATAACTTGAAAATTAAATTACAAAAATTTAAAGAATAGAAAAAGAAAAAAAATTCTTACCTTAAAATGCAGATTCACTTTTTTTCTTTTTTTTTAATAAGAAAAAAATTACAAGAAAACAACTAAAAGAAATTATTTACAAAAATTAATTCTACGAATTAAAAAAACTTACCTCCCCGGCAACGGTGCCAAAAACTTGTTGTGCAAATTTTATTGAACTCACAAGTGCACGAATCTATTGTAGAATAAATCAATGGTGACGAGTGTCGATCCCACGAGGAGGTGGATTTTAATTGTGTAGAATAAATTTTCTCAGTGGGTGGTTGGATTTGTGGTGAAATTGATTTAGATTATCCTAGAATTTAAATTGGAATGGCGGGAATAAATTAAACTGGAAACTATTGAAATAAAGTGTTTAGGTATATGGATCTGTATCAACATGCATCATGAGTTAGATATTCCTTATTAATGTCAATTAAATCATAAGGGGGATTTCTACTCCTCATGAACCACACTCAAATAAATATGATGCTAAGAGCTTATCGTGCCAAATAGTAATAACCTTCTACTACGTCTAGACAAGATTATTATTATCTGTCGATGAAAAGTCAAAACATCCACAGATATTAGAGGGGAAGAGAAAGTAAATTTACCAAATTAAGCTCATGGAACATGTTGAGACTTCACCTTCAACCTAAGCATAAAAGAAAATTAGTTACTCATAATTGGATTAGGGGTAAAATAAAAATTTATTAAAATACATAGAAAATACAAGATGGAGAAGGAATTATAGAAAATGGAGCTAAAAAATGGATTCAGGGGTGTCAAATTAGGGGCAGAGCCCCTTTTTTAGATACAATGATTCAATCATGGCCACATATTAAAACAATTTGGACGCTTAGGATTGCGCCACGTGGCAAGTTCTGATTAGATAGAACACATCATCAAGGTTGTCATTTTGTGTAATACATGTATCATACGCACGTTTCCTGGTCCACTAACATACTGCCACATCACTGATCAACATCACATCAACATTTTAGTTCAATAGCATCGTGACAAATCATCGGTCAACGCCAACTCATCAGTCAACGCCACATAAGCAGCCAATGCCACATCATTCGTTCAATCGAATTCTGCCACGTCATTGGTTGGTGCCATGTCATCGGTCAACGCCATGTCATCATATCATATATGTGAACAGTGTTGTGAACAGTCTCATGTACAGTACCGTACATGTGAACAGTGTCGTTTACCCTTTTATACTCCTCATAAGGTTTTCGACTGTCCTAAGTCCAAAATTATTGTCCGCTTTGCTATCTGATCTCTCATTGATTGTGAAATGACCATGATGCCCATAAAATACATAAAATACATAAAATACTTAATTAAAATAAAACACACATAATTAAATCACAAACTTAAATATATAAAAGTATGGATGTAGTGAGACTTGAAGTGTAAAATTATGATTTTCTCTTTTATAAATATACAATTTCTAACACTCAACAATGATACCTCACTTAATTCTCAGATTGAGATTGAACTTGTTTTAGGTGATAAAATTCTCAATCAAGAAAAGGAGAAACTGAAGAATGATATCTAAGGATGTCATCCAAAATTGAGCTCCTACAAAAAAGGAAAAGGTTTGCTAAGATTTCTAAAGTGCCGGCTATTACCAAACAATTGCAATCCATAAAGAAGAAAAAACCTAAGGGTAAGAAAATCCAAGGCTAAGAAGACATTATCTAACACCTAAACAGGCTACCCTAGTCGAATTGGTTAAGTCTAAAGAGAACTGAACCGTATAGATAGGCCTTTCCACTTAAATAGTTATTTTTCCCGATTGAAAGTACTGGAAGATATGTATAGTGCCTAGTAACATTACTAATACTTAAAGATTAAGTAGTGGACATGCCTACTTGTTGATGAGTTTCGGTACTCTTGGTTTACCTTCATTTTCCGTCCTTTAATGAATAAGATCCTTATGTTTGACTAAGGACCTTTGCGCTAACATCAGTGGGCAATAGTTGCTCATATTTCTATTCTATATACGTTAATATATGTTTTTAATGAAATCGACACTCACCCACTGTAGACAAAGTTAGTAGTACAACTTCTCATACAGTTTAAAGATCGGTGAAAGGGTTGCCCTAAAAAGAGAGCTCCAAGTGAATGCCAGTAAGAGAAGGTCTCCTCTAACAACGTTAGGCCTTAGCCCTCTTTTGATCCCGAATAAGATTCCCTCTAAAATGAAAACATGTGGTTGGTATGGGCAAACTCGGATTATTCTTCCATTCCAAACGTCTCAAGGTCAGGGGGATGATGTTCAGGTAACACCAAATCTTTGTTGATTTGATATTGTCGCTGATAAATCAATTATAAGTCTGAGACGAGAAAGGAACTTAGCCTGCTTGCTATTACCACTTGGCACAGGTGCAAGACTCTAACTATAACTAGCCACAAGTACAATTACAATACCGAGACTTATACATCTTTTCACGAATCTATTGAAAACTAATTCTAGTCGAAGTACTAGAATCTCTAATTTTTGACATAATGAATATGGTTCTATGTTCTTATGAGATGCCCTAAAAGACAACTTTTATTTCAGACACTTAATTAGAAAGAATTGTCACAAGTAGACCTACTGAGAAGGAGCTATGCTATGATCGTTATTAGGAAATGGTTGAACAGTTAGGTTAGACTGTGACAGAGACAAAGACAGACACCACGAGCTCGACTGTGCCCATTGCTTTAGAGGATGTTGTTCCGGCACCTGAATTCAATACTGAAAAGTTTGCCGGTGGCAAAGAAGGGGGGCATAGCATAGTTAAATCGATCTATTAATAATGAACTTGTGGTGCCGTCCAGTACTTGTTCCTCCTCAATAAGTTGGTCCAGTACCTGTTGAAGGTTTTGGTCTTGTTCAATAAGTTGACAAGGAAATGTCATTAATCCTTGTGCATTAAAATCATGATAACTTATGTTTTCTTCTCTTACGCAATTCCTGACTAATTGTAAGTTAGCCTAAGGACCAGAATCAAGGGCTTCGGCGTATCAGGGCTTTCTAGTCTCCTATGTCTACCGGATGTCCGGTCTACTATTCCTTCAGTAAAGCTTTCCATTCTTCCAAGTGATAAATCGAGGGGATCTTTTCCTGGTGTAGAATGTTTCCCCTATGTTCTTAGTTGGCGAATTTCCTTGTGTTTAACCATCTCGAACATAATCATTTTTTCTTTAAGTTTCTATCTTTCTATCAGTAAGTCTGCTTCTTGGGATCTATAGTATTACTTAAATGGTTCTCTGTATTCACCACCATTATCTGCCCTGACACATTTTAATTTTCTTCATGTCCCTCTCTCAGCATAAGCATGGAAGAACTTAAATGTACCAAGCATTTAGTCTTTAGATTTTAAAGCAAAAGCCCACACTTTTTCTAGAACAATCATCAATAAAAGTCATAAAATAAAGTACATCTCCTATTGATCTACTTTGTATTATGCAAACATTTATGTGAATTAAATCAAGGATTTGTGACTTTCTAGATGGAGAAAAGCTTTTAAAAGCTACTTTGTGCGCCCTTCCAACTAAGTAATGAACACAAGTATTGAGGGACATACCTGCGAAGTTGGGTAGAAATCATTTTCTAGCAAGAGTTCCTAACCCTTTTTCACCAATAAGACCGAGCCTTTTATACCATGTCTCAATGTCAAAAGATTTTACAGCCATATTCACGTCTTCTTTCTTGACCTTGACTTCTATCACATAGAGAGTGTTTACTTTCCCCCCCTTAGCTAACACTAGGGAACCTTTAGTGAGCTTTCATTTTCATTTACCAAATTAGTTAGTATATCATCATCAAGCTTGCCTGTAGAGATCAAATTAAGGCGAATGTCAGGTACATATCTGACATCTTTAAGCAACAACTTACAGCCAATGTTGGTTTCCAAACAAATATCTCTGATGCCTACAATCTCGGATGCCTCATCATTTCTCATCCGAACATGGTTGTAATCACCATTAATATAAGATGTGATGTAATCACAATGTGCAATAACATGAAACGAAACACCTAAATCAATCACCCAATCACTGGTATGGCAAGTGAGATTTATAAATCTTACATCATAAACAATACCTATATCACCATCAACAATGGCTACAATGTTCTCTTTTGTCATTTTTCTGAGCATCAACCTGTTCTTTCGCCGATTCTCTTTTCTACAATTTATATTCTCTTTTAACGTGACCCATTTTTTGACAATGAAAGCATTTCATTATTCTTCTTTGGGACTTAGATCTTTCTCTGGGGGTACCATTGTTCTACAGACAGGAATTTCTGTTTTGGCTTCTCCTTCACCTTTCTTACTTTTTTGAAACAAGAGCATCTGACTCATAAGAAACTACTTAAATATTCTCTCTTCTAGATTCTTCATTTCTCAGTCTATCTATAACCATATCCAAGGTTAATTTCCTATTTGGCACTGAATTATTCATTAACACCACTAGTGTCTCCCAACTGTCAGGCAAAGAACTAAGCAACAATAATGCTTGTAACTCATCATCTAAAATAATTTTCATACTAATCAACTGATCAACCAAGCCCTAAAACTCACTAGTATATTTAGTTATATTGTGCCCCTCCTTGTATTTCAAGTTAACAAGCATTTTCATCAAATTGCCTTTGTTCTATGTTGTTGGCTGCTCATAAATTGTTTCCAGTTTCCTTCAAAGAACATCAACCCCGGATTCCTTCGCTACATGGTGGTATACACTTTGATCAATCCATGACCTAATAGTATCCACAGTCTTCTGACTTAATTGCACCCATTTCTTATCATCTAAATAGGCAGGTCTAAGCTCTTCGCCTTTAATGGGTTCATGTACGTCTCTCATGTCTAGTAAATCTTCCATTCTAGACTTCCAAATACCATAATTTCATTATTTTAATTTAATCATGCATGTCAAGGACTCCTCCATCTCAACCACACAAGTAAAAAAAATATAACTTGACACTCTGATACCACTCTATTGGGAAAGGAACTCACACAAGCAGTTGTAAACTAAGCGGAGACAAACTTCTTTCCCTCTTTGTGTGATTAAAACAGAATGTATACCACAAATAAATAGGCAGAAAAATAAATCAAGAAAATCCAAAGTAATAAATTAACCATAAAAAACACAAATTTTACGTGAAAACCCAAAATGGAAAAATCAGGGGATCGTAGTTCGATATAATCTTCCATCATATTAATGGAATTATAACACAAATTCTTCTCTTGATAATACTAGAGGCTAACAACATCAAGAATCCCAATATTCTTGGCTTACAGTAACAGCCTAATATATATCTCTCTAGCAAGTGGGTATTTCAAATAATAGCCAATGAGATGATAAAACAAAAATCAAAACTAGTAGAATTGTAGAGGGCGATGTCAGAAGCTTACCCTCAAAATTTGGAAGAAAATAAAGTTAAAATCACCTTCTGATTATCTAATCAAAAATTGAAAATCTTACTCCTAATTCTAGAGAAAACGCCATTGTTCTCTCTTTTTCTCTCTTGTCTTTTCTTCTTTTTAGTATGTAGCTACTGCTTGCTTTTTTTTTTTCTTTTATATAGCCACATGAATGACAAACCTATTTTAAAGGAAAATTTCATTTAATCCCATGTTGTTTTCTTTAATTACTTAGATGCCCAAACTAATGCAATTTGGGTTTGGACTCAACATAGTTTTCAAGTACAATAGTGTCTAACTTGAAAATCTATATAAAATTGAAGACAAGGTTAAGTCTTATGAAATAAATTTAGTCATTAACCCCTACATGTCTAGGTTATGCACAAATAAAATTATTCTCAAAAATCATTTTCAATGGCCATGATTTAATATAAAATATTCATGTTGTCCATAAAATTCTATAATATGTTTCATACAACTCGAGTTTCAAATTAATCATATATTCACACAATGAAAACATAAGCAATAAAGACTCACCAATCTAGTTGCTTCCAATTAAACTAAGATCTTTAACTCTATTATAGAAATGTAGAAGGTTGCTATGAGAGATTTAGAATTTAGAATTTGGAGCTGAGAGAGAAAGAAGATGAATAATGAAAGAAGTTAATAAATCTATATTCCTTCTTTCAAGTCCAAGCTTTCAACCAACCATTAACAAACACAAAGCAAGCAAATAATAAGTGCAAATATACATGTAAACCGAGCTTTAATGAAGTCGCTTTAATAAAAACAATAATAAATATAAAGCATGAATAAGTGTAATCATGAATACAAAGCAAACTTTAATAAATATAATAATAAATTAAAGTAAGTTTTAATAAAGAAACTTTAATAAAGCAATAACAAAACAACTTTAATAAGTGTAATCATGAATATAAAGCAAACTTTAATAAATGCAATAATAAATTAAAGTAAGCTTGAATAAAGAAACTTTAATACAACAATAATAAATATTATAACAAGCTTAAATAAATATAATTATGAATGTTCATAACTATATCTTTGAATAAATGCAAGATTTTATGATAAATGTAAATAATAAATGCATAACAAATGTAAGTAATAATGCAAGTACACATGGCCCTGCATAATTAATAAATGTAATACTAAGAAATTCTTGGTAACTCTAGTAAATTAGAAAGGTCTAGAATCATTTCTTAAAATCCCTTCATAAACCAATCAAAAGAAATAACACTTCTTATTTTCTTACTAAGATTACCATAATTATCAATAATGAGAATCTGAAGGCGTTACAAGTTAATGATTTTGACAGCTAATAAGAGAAATAGATAAATTTAGAGGAATAGACTAGTATAGGAGTGGGCACGAAAATAGCCCAAATTATGGAATGATATAAATCGTCACTCACTATTATCAAGAAGAAGATGAATGAATAGCTTCAACTTCACTCTTTTTCACCAAAACCTTTCCCGCTTTCTCTCACTTTTATTTAACTAAAGTCAAAACATGAATTCCCTTTTTCAATAAAAACAAAGCCATCAAGCCCTCACCCCTTAAATACTTTCTGTATCACATAGTATTTCATGAATAGGCTTAAATTCGCTAAAGATTGGATTTGGTACGACATAGTATTTCGCTGCTTAAGGTAGCATCTTCAAGATCTCAACATCTAATCTGTCGTGTGACTGACGAAATCATCGTTGTAAACAAAAATCTCAAAATGTGAGTGTCCCCTCAATATGGCCAACCATCGAGTCATGCATGACTTACGCTTCTCAAATATATTTTTTTATCGACTCATCTTTTTTTTTCAATCTTTTCTCATTTCACTCTCAAATTTTATCTTCTTTGTTTCTTAGTTGTGCATATGGATTCATATTTCAAGTAATT
The DNA here is from genome assembly GCF_000493195.1 of Citrus x clementina. Classification (NCBI taxonomy): domain Eukaryota; kingdom Viridiplantae; phylum Streptophyta; class Magnoliopsida; order Sapindales; family Rutaceae; genus Citrus; species Citrus x clementina. The sequence goes on along the minus strand of NW_006262688.1, from coordinate 936,471 downwards.
TATGCTTTTAGGAGCCACAATAAGCTCACTATATTCAAGAATTAAATTAGAAAGTCTGCTCATTGATGGGTTAGATTTCTTTCTTATGGATATAAAGAATTAGAATCAGTTGGGTTCATTGAATTTTTTTTGCTTCCTAACATTTAGTTTCCAACTTCATTATAGCTTCTTGATAGTGGAAACTAGGGGACTAGTGTTGGGTTCACCAAAATTTTTCTACTTCCCAACATTTACTTTCCAACAAAAATCATCGAAATTTTTTTAACTTTTTGACATTTAGTTTCCGACACCGATTATAACTAGGTTTTTGGTTCATGTTATAACTGTTAGTCTTGGCGATGTGTGCTACATTTGACCTACATCTAGAGCAGTTAGATGTGAAAACTGCATTTCTTCATGGAGAACTTAAAGAAGAAATATATGTGCTCCAACCAGAAGGTTTTGCAGAAACAGGAAAGGAAAACTTGGTTTGCAGATTGAACAAATCTCTTTACAGTCTCAAACAGGCGCCGAGGTGTTGGTATAAGAGATTTGATTCCTTCATTATGAGCCTTGGATACAACGGACTCAGTTCAGACCATTGTGCATATTACAAGAGGTTTGAAGATAATGATTTCATCATTTTGCTGTTGTATGTGGATGACATGTTGGTAGCAGGTCCCAACAAAGATCGAGTCCAAGAATTGAAGGCATAGTTGGATAGGGAGTTTGAAATAAAGGACTTGGGACCAGCAAACAAGATTCTAGGGATGCAAATTCACCGAGACAGAAATAACATGAAGATTTGACTTTCTCAGAAAAATTACTTGAAGAAAATATTGCGGCGCTTCAACATGCAAGATTGTAAGTCAATTTCTACCCCACTTCCTGTTATTTTCAAATTATCCTCAAGTATGTGTCCTAGTAATGAAGCAGAGAGGAAGGAGATGTCTCAAGTATCATATGCATCAGCAGTGGGAAGTTTAATGTTCGCTATGATATGTACAAGACCAGACATTGCACAAGCAGTGGGAGCAGTCAGTCGATACATGGCGAATCCTGGCGGAGAGTATTGGATAGTTGTGAAGAGGATTCTGAGATACATCAGAGGAACCTCAGATGTTGCATTATGTTATGGAGGATCAGAGTTTACTGTCAGGGGCTATATGGATACAGATTTTGCAGGAGACCTTGATAAAAGGAAATCCACTACTGGTTATGTGTTTGCACTTGCAGGAGCAGTTGTAAGCTGGGTTTCGAAATTGCAGACCGTTGTGGCTTTATTTACAACAGAAGCAGAGTACATGGCAGCTACACAAGCTTGCAAGGAAGCTATTTGGATACAAAGGCTATTGGAGGAGCTCGGGCACAAACAACAGAAAATTTCAGTGTTTTGTGACAGTCAGAGTGTCTTGCACATTGCAAGGAATCCAACTTTTCATTCCAGGACAAAGCATATAGGACTTCAGTATCACTTCGTTCGAGAAGTAGTGGAAGACGAAAGTGTGAATTTGTAGAAAATCCATACCAAGGAGAACCTAGCAGATGTTTTGACCAAGCCGATCAATACTGATAAGTTTGTCTGGAGTAGATCCTCTTGTGGCCTAGCAGAAACGTAGGCAACATGATTATGGCGAAGCAGAAAGGATGGTGTGGAGATTGATTGATTCTCAATCAAATCTCTAAGTGGGAGAAATGTCAAAGTCAGTGGTGGCCTAGCCAAATCTTCCTGGTTTTGGCAGCCGCCCAAAGAAATAAATAAGGGTTTGGCAGCTGCCCAAAGAAGGAAACCAAAGGAAAATGGAAAAAGAAATGTTTGAAGAAGAAAATGAGGAACACGGGTTTGAAAAAGAGGAACACGGTTTTGACTAGAGAAAGAAGAAAAAGAAGAAAAAAATAATATATAATTGATGAATAGTGCCAAAGCTTTCTCTATAAATAACGAAGAGAATGAGCAAATTCATTCCATCGAGAGAGAGAAGCATTTCCTTCCTTTAGAGAGGTGAGAGTATTAAGAGTTTAATAAACTCTTAAGTGATTAGTGTTTTGAGAGTTTGGGTGTATTGGAATTTTGGGTAGTGAGCTAAAATACCACAATACTTGTAACTCCTTTTCACTAGTAAAATATTTTCCTTCTGTTTTGCCCGTGGACGTAGGCTAAAAGCCGAACCACGTAATTTTCGGTGTCCTCTTTTGTGCTTGTTCTTTATTTTCTTCCAATTTTATTTTAGCTGCGTGTCTGCTCTACCCACCAATTTCCTAACAGTGGTATCAGAGCTATTGGTTGTATTTTTGGGGTCAGGAACTGTTCACGTAAGGGGTACTATTCACGTATACGGCACTGTACACGTATACGACACTATTCACGTATACGGTTTTGTTCATATATAAGGTACTATTCACGTATACGGTACTATTTACGTGAAACGGTGGAAGCGATCCAAGAATTTTACGGTGCAAAGCAGGGAATAGTAGTGTGAGTAAAGCAACTGTGTGGTTTTGTACATGTCTAGGAAAGTTCTGTCACAAAGGCGATAAGAGCTTAAGGAGTCTAGGTTTTAAGTGGGACCATTGTGACCCCTCCAGTCTTTCCTGAGAACTTTCCTAGTGTGCATTCTCTTACATACTCACAACTATTCAAGGTGGTACACTAGCTTGTGTGTGGTATTTATCAACAAAATAGCGGCAAAGTATGAAATTGAGAAGTTTAACGGAAATAATTTTTCATTGTAGAAAATGAAGATGAAAGTTGTATTGAGGAAAAATAATTGCTTGGCAGCAATTGGAGAAAGGCCCATGGAGATAACTGATGACAAGTGGAATGAGGTAGACGGCAACGCCATTTCTGATCTACACTTGGCACTTGCGGATGGAGTATTATCCAGTGTGGTAGAGAAAAATACAGCGAAGGAAATATGGGATACTCTTACAAAATTGTACGAGGCCAAGTCACTACACAACAAAATCTTCTTGAAGAGAAAACTCTATACTCTTCGAATGGTGGAATCTACAATGGTGACCGACCACATCAACACCTTGAAGACTCTATTTTCACAACTCACAATGTTGGGTCATAATATAAAGGAAAATGAACGTGCAAAGCTTCTACTTCAAAGTCTACCAGATTCATATGATCAACTCATCATCAATCTGACGAACAACAATCCAGTGGACAGTCTAGTTTTCGACGATGTTGCAGCCTCCGTATTAAATGAGGAGAGCAGACGGAAAAATAAGGAAAACAGACAAGCAAGTTCGCAGCAAACGGAGGCGCTATCGGTGACGAGAGGGAGATCAGCGGAACGTGGCTCCAGTGGGAGTCAAAATCATGGTAGATCAAAATCCAGAAGTAAGAAGAATGTTAAATGCTACAACTGTGGCAAGAAAGGGCACGTCAAAAAGGAGTGTTGGAGTAACCAGTAGAGAAGAGAGGGTAAAGAACCTGAGTCATCAAATGTTTAGGGTTGTGTAGCAAGTACCTCAGATGATGGCGAAATACTCTACAGCGAGGCAACAACTGTTTCAGAAGGCAGAAAACGACTGTCTAATGTCTGGTGTTGAGTGTTAGAAAATGCATATTTATAAAGGAGAAAACCGTCATTTTACATTTCAAGTCTTACTAACAACCCTTACTTTTATGTATTTAACATTCTTGTGATTTAATTACGTGTGTTTTATTTTAATTAAGTAATTTATGTATTTTAGGGGCATTATAGTCATTTCACAATAAAGGAGAGATCAGACGGCAAAACGGACATCACTTTTGAACTCAGGACGGTCGAAAACCTTAGGAGGAGCATAAAAGGAAAAATGACACTATTCACATGTACGGTACTATTCACGTATACGGGACTGTATACGTTACTGTTCACGGCACTGTTCACATAGACGGATCGATGACGTGGCATTGACCGATGATGTGGCATTGACTGATGAGGTGTCACGATCCTGTTGGACTAAAATTCTTATGTACTGTTGATGGTGACGTGGCAGCATATCAGTGGACGAAAAATCTCGCGTACGGTGCATGCATCACACAGGATTATTTTCAACCAAACCGCGTTACTGTTCATCCGGGTCAAACCGCGTTACTATTCAAAGTCGGATCAAACCGTGTTACTGTTCATCCGCGTGGTCAAACCGTGGACTGTTGACTGATGACGTGACGCAATCCTGAGCGTCCAAACTGTTTTTAATCCGATGGCCATGATTTACTCCATGTATCTATAAAAAGGGGGTCTCTCCCCCCTAATTTGATATCTCTGAATCCATTTTTGGGATCCATTTTCTGTAATTCCCTCTCCATCTTGTATTTTCTTCGTATTTTAATAAATTTCCATTTTGCCCTTAGTTCAATTATGAGTGGCTAATTTTCTTTCAAGCTTGGGTTGAAGGTGAAGTCTCAACATGTGTCATGGGCTTAATTTCGTAAATTTATTTTCTCTTCCCCTCTAGTTTTTGTGGATGTTTTGACTTCTCGTCGACAAATAATACTAATCTTGTCTAGTACCGCCTTGGTTTCACCGGCCCTCTAGTACAAGGTTATTATTATTTGGCACGATAAGTCCTTAGCACCATATTGATTAGAGCGTGGTTCATGAGGTGTGGATTCCCCCCTCATGATTTAATTGGCATTAATACGGATTATTTAGCCCATGATGCATGTTGATACGGATCCAGATACCCAAGTACGTCAATTTAATAGATTTTCTCTTCAATTTATTCTCTCCATTGCAATTCCAATTTTAGAATTTATTATCGCCATTTTAATTTAAGTATTAGCATATTCCAAATCATTTCCACCATAAATCCAACTACCCATTTACAAAATTAATTCTATATATAATTAAAATCCACCTTCTCGTGGGATCGACACTCGTCACCATTAGTCTATACGACAATAGATTCGTGCGCTTGCGAGTACATTAAAATTTGCACAACAAGTTTTTGGCGCCGTTGCCGGGGAGGTAAGTAATTTTAATTAATAGAATTAATTTTTGTGAATAATTTCTTTTATTTGTTTTCTTGTATTTTTTTATTTATTATAAAAAAAAAGAAAAAAAAAGAGTGAATCTACATTTAAAGGTTAGTATTTCTTTTATTTTTTCTCTTCTTTAAAATTCTGTAATTTATTTTTCAATTTATTTTTCGTTGTAATTTTATTTTAATTAATTTAATTTTTAGTTAATTTCTTTCACGTATTTGTTTTTGTGTATTTTTATAGAAAGGTTTTAATAGCGCAATAAGGTTAGTATCGTAATTTCTCCCTCTTCTTTATTTTTATTTGTTTTGTTCTCATCCTTATTTTTTTTTTTTATTTGTTTTGCATGCATGGTCGTAGGTCATTATTACCTAATCTTGAACCTATAGACCTTGAATTAGAAAAAAACACTTCGCACACACAAACAAATTAAAAATAAAATGGATTTACAAGCACCACAGGAGAGGCCATTTAAGGACTATTTTAGTCCCTTAGCTAATTTGAGCACATCATGCATAAGATACCCAAATGTAGCTGCTAGGAGCTTTGAATTAAAACCTAGTGTGCTAAATTGTCTCCCCACATTTTATGGCCTAGAAAATGAGGATCCATATAATCATCTAAATGATTTTCATGCCATTTGTCAAACTTTTAAATATGAAAATTTTTCAGACGATGATGTTAAACTCAGATTATTCCCATTTTCTTTAAAGGATAGAGCCCGTTCATGGCTTAATACATTGCCTGCTAATAGCATTTCATCATGGGAACAAATGGTAACTAAATTTTTAAATAAATATTTCCCAGTGCATAAAACCAATGCTATTCGCAGGGAAATCTCAGAGTTTACCCAGAGAGAGGACGAGCAATTTTTCGAAACATGGGAGCGATTCAATGGGCTACTCTTGAAGTGTCCACATCATGGGTACGAGAAATGGCACAAATGCCAATACTTTTTGGAGGGATTACTGCCGAATGTGCAAGAATGGCTAATGGCAACAAGTGGAGGAGAGCTAATGTCAAAAAGTGCATCAGAAATTTGGGAATTCTTCCAGCGACAAGCAGATAATTCCCAACAACGGAGTCGATCACTCATGACTACTAGAAGAATTAAGGGAGTAAATGAGGTTCACATTGGCGAGTCAACTTCAGGAATCAAAGAAGTCAAGGAGATGGTTGAAGGTCTTGCTCGACAAATAGCATCGTTATCGACTGCTAAATCAACAGAACCACATGACCATGACTCATACTCAGATCAAGCCAATGCCATAGGTGTAATGAGAAAGCCATCAAATTACAACCCATACTCCAACACATATAACCCTGGATGGAGAGATCACCCTAATTTTTCATGGTCTCAAGGACTCCAACAGAATGGACCAGCAGCTCCAGCTCCACCAATGCAACCAATTCCACAAAATCCTCAAGCCTCTCAGCCCCCATTTAGACCATACAATCAGAACCAGAACTACTCTCAACCTAGACCATGGGAGGATTCATTCCAGAATCTCAAGAATCTTACTCACTCTACGATTGAGCAACAGAACCGCACCATTGATGGACTACGAAATGAGTTGAGAGCAGGCTTCAACTCACAAGCTCAATCAGTTTCAAGCCTCGAAAAGATGGTGGGACAACTTGCTTCTTCAGTTCAGACATTGGCGATGACTGTTGAGAAAGGCAAATTTCCAAGTCAACCGGTGCCTAATCCTAAAGGAGTGCATGAAGCAAGTACCAGTTCACCGCAACAGCATGGAGAGGTCAAAGCAGTCATGACCTTACGAAAAGGAAAAGAAGTCGACAACAAAGTGGAGATGCCAGTGACAAAAGAAAACCAAATTGTACCTGTGAATGTTGAGGACTCATCACCGGAGGAGAAAGAAGAAACTAACCCACGAGAATACGTTCCCAAAGCTCCATTTCCTCAAAGGTTAGCTAAAGGAAAAAAGGGAAAATTCACAGGTGAGATTCTTGAAATCTTCAAACAGGTAAGTGTTAACATCCCTTTGCTTGATGCTATTAAACAAGTTCCATCTTATACCAAGTTTCTTAAAGACCTTTTTACTAAAAAGAGAAATATGCATGTTCAAAAGAAGGCATTTTTAACAGAAAACATTAGTTCTATACTCCAACATAAAATTCCTTTAAAATGCAAAGACCCAGGCTCCCCCACTATCTCATGTAGTATAGGGAACCACACAATTGAGAATGCTTTGTTGGATTTAGGAGCTAGTGTAAATCTGTTGCCTTATTCAGTATTTGTGAAACTTGGATTGGGAGAATTACACCCAACTCCAGTGGTGTTACAGCTTGCAGATCGGTCCACAAAAATACCTCGTGGTATTGTGGAGGACGTGCTTATCCAGGTAGACAAGTTTTATTTTCCTGTTGATTTCATTGTAATTGACACTCAACCAATACAGGATTCAAGGAAGCACATCCCCATTATCCTAGGCCGACCTTTCTTGGCAACTGCGGATGCTCACACTCAATGTAGGACTGGAAATATGCAGTTGTCCTTCGGCAACATGACTATGGAGCTGAACATCTTCAACATTGCCAAACAACCTCACAGTGCAGATGATGGAATTGTTGATGTGGATTTAATTGAAGCATTAGTTGATGATACTTTTGTTTCAAACCTTAGTGATGATCCTTTACAAACATGTTTAACTCACTTTGGTTTGAATTTTGATATTGACAGATCGGTCGATGAGGTCAACGCCCTGCTTGACTCAGCACCATCTATGGACACTAATAAATGGAAGTCAAGAGTTGAGCAACTAGCACCATCAGAGAAGCAACTCATTCCATCATCAGAATCACCACCGAAACTCGAGCTCAAACCATTGCCCAACACTTTGGAATATGCGTTTTTGGGAGAAGAAAATACTCTATCGGTAATCATCTCATCATCCCTAAATGACGAACAAAAAGGTAAGTTGTTGGATGTTTTAAAAGAGCACAAAGAAGCATTAGGATGGACCATAGCAGATATAAAAGGTATAAATCCAGTAGACTGCATGCATTACATTCACCTCGATGAAAATGCTAAATCTACTAGGGAAATGCAACGTCGGTTAAATCCTAATATGAAAGAAGTTGTTAGAATTGAAGTCCTTAAGCTATTAGATGCAGGTATCATTTACCCAATTTCTGATAGTTCATGGGTCAGTCCTGTACAAGTCGTCCCCAAAAAGTCAGGAGTCACAGTAGTTACGAATGCTGATAATGAATTGATACCCACTAGAGTAACTACAGGATGGCGTGTATGCATTGATTATAGAAAGTTGAATTCTGTCACACGTAAAGACCATTTTCCTTTACCATTTATTGATCAAATGCTTGATAGATTAGCAGGCCATGAATTTTATTGCTTTCTAGATGGCTACTCAGGATATAATCAGATTCCCATAGCACCAAAAGATCAAGAGAAAACTACTTTCACTTGCCATTTTGGCACATTTGCATATAGGAGAATGCCATTTGGATTATGTAATGCACCTGCTACATTTCAACGATGCATGTTGAGTATTTTTTCTGATATGGTTGAACGATTCCTTGAAGTCTTTATGGATGATTTTTCTGTCTTTGGTGATTCATTTGATCAATGTTTACATCATCTAACACTAGTTCTGCAGAGATGTGTCAAGAAGAACTTGGTCTTAAATTGGGAGAAATGCCATTTTATGGTAAAACAAGGTATTGTTCTCGGTCACATCATTTCAAGCAAAGGTATTGAGGTTGACAAAGCCAAGGTGGATCTCATTTCTAATCTTCCTCCACCCAAAACAGTCAGACAAGTAAGATCTTTCCTTGAGCATGCTGGTTTCTATAGACGTTTCATTAAAGATTTTAGCAAAGTTTCTAGACCCTTATGCAATTTACTTGCTAAGGATGTACCTTTTATCTTTAATGATTCATGTCTTATGGCGTTTGAAAAATTAAAACAGTTGTTGACATCATCACCCATCATTCAGGCCCCGAACTGGAGCTTACCATTTGAACTCATGTGTGATGCATCTGATTATGCAGTAGGAGCAGTATTAGGACAAAGAGTTAATCGAATTCCCCATGTTATTTATTATGCTAGTATGACATTGAATGATGCACAGTTGAACTATTCAACTAATGAAAAAGAAATGCTAGCAGTAGTGTTTGCATTGGAAAAATTTCGATCATATCTCATTGGTTGTAAAATAATTATATTCACGGATCATGCTGCTCTTAAATATCTTCTCACAAAGAAAGATGCAAAAGCCAGACTAATTCGTTGGGTGTTACTTTTACAGGAGTTCGACTTGGAATTCAAAGATAAGAAAGGCACAGAGAATGTTGTGGCGGACCACCTCTCTCGTCTCCATTTTGACACAATTACAGAATCATTACCATTGAATGAGTTATTTCCAGATGAACAATTAATGAATGTGGAAGTATTACCTTGGTACGCTGATATAGTTAATTATCTTGTTACAGGTAAACTTCCAGAGCATTGGACCAAGCAAAACAAGGCTAAATTCTTTGCAGAGATAAAGAATTTCTTTTGGGATGACCCATATTTATTCAAGTATTGTGCAGACCAAATTGTTAGACGATGTGTCCCAGAAAGTGAAATTCAGAATATCCTTTCATTCTGCCATGAACAAGCTTGTGGAGGCCATTTCAGTGCTAAGAAAACAGCGACTAAAGTTTTACAATGTGGTTTCTATTGGCCATCTATATTTCGAGACGCTTACACTTTCTGTTCTTCATGTGATAGGTGTTCAATGAATGGAGGAGCATTACACGACGGAACATGGATGCCAGCTAAA
>NW_006262688.1:886528-926600 GCF_000493195.1 Citrus x clementina | reverse complement strand
TGGCCATCAATACATATTGGTTGCTGTTGACTACGTATCGAAATGGGTAGAAGCAATTCCATGTAGGACCAATGATCACAAGGTGGTGATAGCATTTTTGAAAAGCAACATTGTTTCACGCTTTGGATTCCCACGAGCGATAATCAGTGATGGTGGTGCCCACTTTTGTAACAAAGCATTCAAAGCTCTTTTGACAAAGTATTCAATCACACACAAAGTGGCCACTCCGTATCATCCGCAAACCAGTGGCCAAGTTGAGATATCCAATCGAGAAATAAAGCACATATTAGAAAAGACGGTGAGGCCGGACAGAAAAGATTGGTCATTAAGACTTGATGATGCCTTATGGGCATATAGAACGGCTTTCAAGACCCCGATTGGGATGTCACCCTACAGGCTAGTGTATGGAAAAGCTTGCCACCTACCTGTGGAACTTGAGCATCGTGCGTATTGGGCCATCAAGAAATTCAATTTTGACATGCAGCAAGCCAGCTCAGAAAGAAGATTACAGCTGGCAGAACTTGAAGAAATTCGCAATGATGCATACGAAAATGCCAAGATTTACAAGCAACGAATGAAAGTCTTCCATGATAAGCAAATTATGAGAAAATCGTTCACTCCAGGTCAGAAAGTGCTTTTATTCAATTCTCGCTTGCACCTATTCCCAGGTAAGTTACGCTCTCGTTGGTCTGGCCCATTTATTGTTCATACTGTTTTTCCACATGGGGCAATTGAAATTAAAGACCCAAAGAACGGTGTCACGTTTAAAGTTAATGGTCAAAGACTAAAGCCATATCTAGAGTACCAACCACATGAAGAAGACACCGAAATAAATTTGAGTGACCCACCAAATTTGAATTGATTTTTTTTCTTTTCGTTGATTTGATTTTTCTTTCTTTCTTTTTATTATTATTCTTTTGCTAATTGAAATTGTTTTTGCATAAGTGTGTTTATTTTACCATTAAGTTTTCTCTTATCATTTTTAATCATGAGTCTCATACTTAGACCGTTCCTCCTGAACATTCTTAAACCACTTCAACGTGTCAAAACTCATCTCAAAAGGCAGATTCAATTTTGTAAAACACAACGCATTTGGGCTCTACAACCACCAGAGTTAGTAGCCTATGTTGAGGGTTTAGAACGCCAACTCAGAGACATTGAGAGAAGTGTTTACGACATCCAGTTGGAGCTTGAGGTAAATTCAATAAGAGGACGATTTTAATTTTCTTTGTGTGTTTTAATTTGTTTTTCTGTTTGTGTGCTTTAGTTTGTTACCCCGGTGAAGTGGCGGATAACGGTACTCCGTGACAATCAAGTCGGTTACTTCAGTTTCCCATAATAACTGATATTCTGAGGCGAAAGTATGGACAGAAATGAGATTCTAGCGAAGTTTCACAAGCGATTCCCTTCACTTCCTCAGAATGCCCTCCTTACGATCTATAAAGCTCGGTCCGAACGCATGCGATTACTCATGAGGAATAACATACCTGCTGACATCCGTTGGTTAATCGAGGCTAAAGTACGGTCGGCAGGTGAGTTACCTCCAAAATTTATTGCATACATGCCTGGTTGTGGTAAAGGAAATTATGCAAGAAAACGACGAGCTCGAAGAATTTCTGTTGCTTGTCATAAGTGTGCCAGAATGAGTTGCAATAAAAACCCATGTTCTTTAGGAATGGTGTCTGATAACAGGGAAGATAAGATTCAATTCATTAGGGATGGCTTGAATAAGGAGTCATTGGATGATATCCTTTTGTCTCTTGAAACGCATCCCAGTGGATATGTGCAAGGAGCGATTCTCCAGTTATGGCCATTATTCCAGAAAGAGCATGCACGATATAGTCTCGGGAATCTGACTATAAACGACCCTGTTTGCCAGTTTATAAGAAAACTGGATAGGAAGCCTATCCTCGACCCATAGAGGGCGTTCAAGCCGTTTCTGGACGTAAAACCAGAGGAAGATGTGAGCCACAGTCGCAACTACCTGTAAATATCCTTTTACTTTATTATTTCACTATTGTCTTATTGTTTGCATTATTGTCTTTAATAATTTTATTACTGTTTGCTTTTTTTCTTTTTACTGTTTTCTTTTTGACTTGCGAGCCACGTGCTTTACGCGTTATTTGACACTGACATATTACCTCATACACAACCATGACCCACTATCACCGAGATTCTTAAATGTGATTTTCTTTTTGTCAAGCACTCACAAATTGTTTTCGAGAAGTATCACAATGGCAGCTACTCCCAATAGACAATTCAAGAACATTTGTGTGCTTTCTGGATTTACCTATGGCAAACATAAAGAGTTCGTTGAGGCAGCTATAGATCTTGGTCGAAGCATAGCAGCGAGAAAATTACACTTGGTGTATGGAGGAGGTAACCGAGGGTTATCAAAAATGGTCTCAGAAGCAGCTTTTATCAGAGGAAGTCAAGTGTTAGGCATCATCCCAAGAGCCCTAAAACCTTTGGGCAGTTCGTCTGACTCATCAACTGGAGAAGAGTTAGTCGTCTCAGGTATGCAAGAAAGAATAACTGAAATGTTTAATCATGCTGATGCTTTTATTTTCCTTCCAGGAGATCTTGCAACACTAGAGGCACTTATCACACTAGCATCTTGGGCCCATCTGCACATCCACCAAAAACCCATCGGTTTGTTAAATGTCAATAACTTTTATGATGGCTTTATCACATTTCTTAACCATGCAATAAAAAACTATTTCATTCCTTCTAATGTAAAAAAACTTTTTATTTGTGCTCACACTGCTAATGAGCTACTTGATATGTTACAAGCTTATCGACCGGAGCCAGACCCCTGGACCTTTGTGTTGGAGCGTCCAAATAATGATGGTAACAGTAGCCGCAGTAAGAAGTACAAATTAGATTTAACTCTCCGCCTGTAAATATTTTCTTCTGTGTTGCACCACCTAGGTGATGTCTTCTAAACTCTACTTCTTTCATTTCAAACATTGAGGACAATGTTTCGTTCTGGTTGGGGGGAGGGAATAGTCGACAATTGTGGAATTTTGGTTAAGTTTTTACTAATTTTTTGTTGTAGAAACTAACTGTTGCTAACTTTTTGTGTTAAAGATGGCTGAATATGGAGTGTAGTTACTCTAGAAACGCATCTTCATTGTTTAAAAAAAAAAATTAGACATTTTCTTTTTCTTTATTAAGTTTTGATGTTTATTTTTCTTCTTTTTAATTTCTCCTCTATGAATATACATTTTCCAACTTTTGAGTCGAAGATGGCTGAATATGGAGTGTAGTGCCTCTAGAAACGCATCTTCTTAGTAAAAAAAAAAAAAAAACCATTTTCTTTTTCTATCATTTTAAGTGTACTTTTTCTAATTTATTTTTTGCATCATTTTCACATTTCTGCATGCATATTTTCCTTTCATGTTTAGAATAGGTTGGGGGGTAGAATGTTGTTTAAAAAAAAATTGTGTGATTTGTTTTAACATTGGATGACATGATTAATTTCAAATTTTAGTATTTGTATTATCTTTGGTCTTAAGTGATGTTACATTATGTTTGCTACTCTACATGTTGATGTCGGAGACAAATATGCGTTGCTTGAAGGAATAAACATGTCATAATAAGTACCAAGTGAGTTTTTGAGCCTATCATTTTTCTTGGAGAGTAACCCTTTTGCCCATTCTTTATACAGCTTAACAGTTTATTATTGTATACACGATCTCTAGATTTCTTTTGAGTTAACCCTTAATAAAAAAAAAAAAGAAGAAAAAAAAGAGAAAAAAAAAGAAAAAAAAAGTGTGTTGCTACATTTGGAGGCCCATTTAACTAGTAGATATGGAAGGTTATTTAGAGCCCTAAAAGACGATGGAAAGGCCATCTTTGATCCGTTTGAGCCTTTCTAGCCATCCCTTTTATTAAATATCCATAGTTAACCCTTTTGAGCCTTTAAAAAAAAAAAATTTCTTTGTCAACTTATCATCTTGACCCACTCCGATTTGGAGTATTATCCGATATCTTATAAGTTCCATCACCTATTTATGTTTGAGAAAATGTAAATAATTATGTTGTTCAGTGAAGTTATACCAAAAAAAAAAAAACAACAACAAAACAAAAGTTGTTGTTTCAAAAGAATAAAAATAACAAAAATAGGTGAAATCCACCTTGCAACTTCCAAAAAATAAAAAAATAAAAAAATTCTTTGCATTTTTCTCAAACATACACTTTGTTTTCCTTATTTCCTTTATTTGTTAACCATATCCCTAGCCTACGTTACATCCTAATAAAAGTCCTTCCTGATTTTAGGGAACTATAATCTGAAGTAGAAGCTAGTTATATGGGCTAAAAAGATGTAGTGGTGCATATAAAAAAAATAAATAAATAAATTGGGTTGACTAACAATTTTTATTTGACTTGAGATCGTATTATTTTTAAGCTGAGGGCATATTTATTTCATCTTGGTGAGAGCATGTGATATCACTTCTTTATTATTTTCTCTCAATTACCATTCATTGGAGTGACTATTTTTATTGGGTTTAATTTATTTGTAAGAGTGTCACTACTTCCAGTGAGATTTTGGGGTTTGACATGTCATTCTTGAAAGTAGCTATAACAAAGTCTACTGGGCTGATTCATGTGGATGGTTGATGTGGGTGTGATGTTGCTTTAGACTGGAGATAATGCTTATACTTTTATTTGATTGCTATCATTAATCTGATTGAATAAACACAAGTGTTTCTAAAAAAAAAAAAAAATCATTTTGAATTTGAATTTTGTTTTTGCTTTATTTGCTAAAGACTAGCAATAAGCTGGTTGGGGGGTGTGTTGAGTGTTAGAAAATGCATATTTATAAAGGAGAAAACCGTCATTTTACATTTCAAGTCTTACTAACAACCCTTACTTTTATGTATTTAACATTCTTGTGATTTAATTACGTGTGTTTTATTTTAATTAAGTAATTTATGTATTTTAGGGGCATTATAGTCATTTCACAATAAAGGAGAGATCAGACGGCAAAACGGACATCACTTTTGAACTCAGGACGGTCGAAAACCTTAGGAGGAGCATAAAAGGAAAAATGACACTATTCACATGTACGGTACTATTCACGTATACGGGACTGTATACGTTACTGTTCACGGCACTGTTCACATAGACGGATCGATGACGTGGCATTGACCGATGATGTGGCATTGACTGATGAGGTGTCACGATCCTGTTGGACTAAAATTCTTATGTACTGTTGATGGTGACGTGGCAGCATATCAGTGGACGAAAAATCTCGCGTACGGTGCATGCATCACACAGGATTATTTTCAACCAAACCGCGTTACTGTTCATCCGGGTCAAACCGCGTTACTATTCAAAGTCGGATCAAACCGTGTTACTGTTCATCCGCGTGGTCAAACCGTGGACTGTTGACTGATGACGTGACGCAATCCTGAGCGTCCAAACTGTTTTTAATCCGATGGCCATGATTTACTCCATGTATCTATAAAAAGGGGGTCTCTCCCCCCTAATTTGATATCTCTGAATCCATTTTTGGGATCTATTTTCTGTAATTCCCTCTCCATCTTGTATTTTCTTCGTATTTTAATAAATTCCCATTTTGCCCTTAGTTCAATTATGAGTGGCTAATTTTCTTTCAAGCTTGGGTTGAAGGTGAAGTCTCAACATGTGTCATGGGCTTAATTTCGTAAATTTATTTTCTCTTCCCCTCTAGTTTTTGTGGATGTTTTGACTTCTCGTCGACAAATAATACTAATCTTGTCTAGTACCGCCTTGGTTTCACCGGCCCTCTAGTACAAGGTTATTATTATTTGGCACGATAAGCCCTTAGCACCATATTGATTAGAGCGTGGTTCATGAGGTGTGGATTCCCCCCTCATGATTTAATTGGCATTAATACGGATTATTTAGCCCATGATGCATGTTGATACGGATCCAGATACCCAAGTACGTCAATTTAATAGATTTTCTCTTCAATTTATTCTCTCCATTGTAATTCCAATTTTAGAATTTATTATCGCCATTTTAATTTAAGTATTAGCATATTCCAAATCATTTCCACCATAAATCCAACTACCCATTTACAAAATTAATTCTATATATAATTAAAATCCACCTCCTCGTGGGATCGACACTCGTCACCATTAGTCTATACTACAATAGATTCGTGCGCTTGCGAGTACATTAAAATTTGCACAACATCTGGCTTATAGACTCAGGAGCTACCTGGCACATGACTTCTCAGAGAGAATGGTTCCACACATATGAACCTATCTTAGGAGGATCTGTATATATGGGAGATGATCATGCCTTGGAGATCGTTGGTATTGGTACTATCAAAATAAAAATGTTTGATGGTACAATTCGCACAATTGGGGAGGTACGACATGTCAACAGCCTGAAGAAAAATCTATTGTCTTTGGGACAAATAGACAATTATGGGTGCAAAACTCATGTAGAGAATGGAATTATGAAGATTGTTAAAGCAGCGCTTGTATTGATGAAGGCAAAAAAGATCGGTGCTAATCTATTCACGCTTAAAGGAGAAACACTACAGGAGGCTGATGCGTGTGTTGCATCAAATGGAGAAGAGTCAACGATGATGTGGCATCTCAAACTTGGCCACATGTCAGAACAAGGTTTGAAGATTCTTTCTGAGCGAAAACTACTTCCGGGGCTCAAATCGGTAAGTTTACCATTTTGCGAGCATTGTGTTACAAGTAAGCAACATAGATTAAAATTTAGTAGATCTATTGCTAGAAGTAAGTGCATTCTGGACTTGATTCATTCTGATGTTTGGGAATCACTGGATATATCCATGGGAGGTACAAAGTACATGGTGACTTTCATTGATGATTATTTCAGAAGATGTTGGGTGTATCCAATTAAGAAAAAGTCAGATGTATTTCTAGTGTTTAAAGAATAAAAAGCGCGGGTGGAACTTGAATCTGGTAAAAAGATCAAGTGCTTAAGGACGGAGGCTAAAAGCCGAACCACGTAATTTTCGGTGTCCTCTTTTGTGCTTGTTCTTTATTTTCTTCCAATTTTATTTTAGCTGCGTGTCTGCTCCACCCACCAATTTTCTAACAGTGGTATCAGAGCTATTGGTTGTATTTTTGGAGTCAGGAACTGTTCACGTAAGGGGTACTATTCACGTATACGGCACTGTACACGTATACAATACTATTCACGTATACGGTATTGTTCACGTATACGATTTTGTTCAATGAAGAAGAAGAATTTTGCAGCAAGTTTGAAAGAAAAAGAAGCACATGGCTTTGACAATAACCCATTCGGGTTTAAGAATTCAACCCAAACAAATTGAAAATTATTTCAGTCGATTCAGTTTAGTTCAAATACAGTTTGGGTGTTACAAAATAATTTGTGTTACAGTAACTATTGTCAAAAATAATAAAATAAAACAGATTTTGACCTACAGTTATATAAAAGCCAAAAGTGAAGAAAAATATGCATCACAGAGTAGTAAGTTGCAGGAAATTGATAACCAAGATAACTAATTTCAACAAAAAATACTCATCACAGAGCAATAAATTGCAGGAAATTGATAACCAAAATAACTAATTTCAATAAAGTACGTTGCATGCAGAACAACATCTACTTCCAAGCTACTACCATAATAAACTATGATCTATCTATATCAAAATGGAAGACAAAATATAATATGAACAAACATTTCTCAAATGTAACATTTGGAAGACAAAACATTTACAAATCATTATTACTTAACAGGAGCAAAGATTTCTAGCTGGGGACCAAAGTTCTCCCAAGAGTCGATAGCCTTCTCAGTTTTGACCCCTTAATATCGCCAATTACTTCCTCAATCTCATGAGCCGCTGTGGTCAACTGAGGATGCCATGATGCGATTATTGTGCAACTGTGGTGCGGCTGTTATGGGATGACGTGACGTTGATTTAAGAGAGGAAAGATGAAGGCTATTGCAATCTATTATGTCCATGTCAGCTCTCTCGTCGTGTGGTTGTGTTCTCATTCCGACATAGAGTAGTGTAGGGATAGCCAACTGCTAGTAGCTTTACACTTGATACAGAAAAGATGTGGTAATAAGGATTAGGGTTTTTTTTTAATTTGATTTTAGGGAGTGGATGTGGCTTTGTATTTAGAGTTTTTTTTTTTTTTTGTTTAAGGTAAGCTTTTTTTCCCATTACAACTCGTTCGATTTAACAATTAACCCAAACTGAATTATAAAACCAAACAATTTTATAAGTTTAAACCATTTAGTTTTTAGGGTAAGGGGAATCAAACCGAAAACCGAATAAAAATTCCAATTTGGCTTGGTTTAGTTTAACTCAAACTAACGCCCACCCTAAACTAAGGGGCTAGTATTTCGGGTTGGATTTTTCCAATATCACTAAGGGGAATAGCAAAGAAAGTCTAACTTGAATATCTACTAGTTTGAGCCTCTTAGCTCAGCCTGAAAAAGTAATAGCTCGACATAGAATTTCTCTTATATCACTAAGGGGAATAGCTAATCCAGTCCGACCTTAATATTTACTAGTAAGACCTAGAAGCCTATTAGCTTGACATGAAAATGTATTAGCCCAACATAGAATTTCTCTAATGTCATCAAGGGGAACAGCCAAGCAAGTCCGACCTGAATATCTATTAAATCTAACTTGGAAGTCTACCAACTCGACTTGAAAAAACTTGCCAACTTGACAAAAAATTTTATTTATCAGAATAAATGTGGCCTATTTTTCAGGAAAGTTAAGTGTCATAATTTTTTAAACCACCCTCAATTGATAGTAACTACGTGCAACTATTAAGAGAGTGTGCTGAAATCAAGGAAGTAACCACCCATGACCAGGAGCCTATCCAAGCTAAAGAAGGTATCATAGGAGGGTTTTAGCAAATTAAAGTAAGAAATTCTATAAGAGATCAACTACTTGAAGATTCTAAAAGATCTTCAACAACACCCAAAATCCTTTAAACTTCAACTTAATTTCAATTTTTCCAATTAATTTTCCTCTCCTTATAAATCAAATATCTAACTAGGCATCAGAGGATCTGCACCGAAACTCTATCTGGCATATCCTAATCGTGATTTATGGTTGGTAGGTATAGAGAGTTGTGTTCGAATTAGCACTTGAGTTAGGATTCGTGTTGTTATCTCCCAAAAAATAACTCCAGTTGTTGAAGTTATTTTTCAGCATCAATAAATCATAAAATGTTGGAGTACGAATAAGTAATATGTATAAGTAATTGATTGATGGCTCCCAAAAGAAAGAATCACTATCCATGGTTTTGAAACAAGAAATTAAGAAAGAGGAAAAAAAACTTAGGGATTTCAAGAGCTTGTTCAATATGAGATGGTGCTAAATATATGTATAGTAAGTAGTAGAAGAACTTTTTTATCAAATTTTATCAACATGTAAATTGCACTGTGTGCACTTTCATTAGTTCCAATATGAATGATTAATTGCTTTTGATTCGTTGAAGGTCAATCAATCTTGTGAAATTACAAAGAAAATGGGTAGTGGATTAGTTTAGTGAGTAGCCGAGGAGATAAAAGAAAGTCTACGTGTCAATTTTTTTATTTAAAATAATATTAGAAAAAATCTAAACTATTAGATGAACTAAAAGTGGAAATTAAAAAACTGCATGATAAGTTATATCCCGATACCTAGAAAATAGAAAGCTTAAATAAATAAATAAATATATATATATATATATATAGAATAATTCTTATTTTATCTAAGTTAGAATGTCATTAAAATTTAAAAAAAAACACAAATTTTAATATACCTTTAAACAAAAATACAGAATCTTACATGTCAAGTTTGATATTGTAGCTAATTATACATCTTTCCACAATTGTGGCAGATTTATGAGATGTCAAAAACTTCTTATTTTTTAAAATTCTTGGGTAGAAATTATTCTTTTGAATAAAATGACAAATTTTAATTCGACTTTTGGTATTAGTGGTCCCAATTGGATGTATAAAAGAATCAGATATGTGGTTTATTGTAATGGAGCTAATGTTATTTGAAAAGAATGTATCACCTGAAATGAGTTAAGAGGAGGTCAGTATTGAGTGGATTTTATAATAGACCATGATATACCCTAGTATCATAGAAAACTATTATAGAAAAATATGAGACCTTAGTACAGTGCTAATGGAAAACGACCATTTTGAGGACTCAAGTTAGGCACTATAGTAGTGATTAAACTAGAAGATGTAGAATACCAGGGATATGTTTTTTAAAGTATTGGTATTGTAGAGGCCAGCCACCACCCTTAGGATTACAAAATGATGAAATGGAGATACCAGGATATTTTTTTTGGTATCATGGTCCCAATTGGATGTATAAGAGAGTCAGATATGTGATTTATTGTAATGGAGCTAATGTTATTTCAAAGGAATGTGTCACCTGAAATGAGTCAAGAGAAGGTTGGTGTTGAGTGAATTTTATGGCAGACCATGAATACCTTAGAATTATAGAAAACTATTATAGTAAAATATGAGACCTTATTACAGTGCTAATGGAAAACAATCATCTTGAAGACTCAAGTTAGGCACCAGAATAGTGATTGAACTAGAAGATGTAGAATACTAAAGATGTGCTTTTTTTAAAGTATTGGCATTGTAGAGGCCAACTACCACCCTTAGGACAACAAAATGATGAAATTATGGTTAATGTACATTCTTAAATCACCAATTGATTTTAGAGGAATTTGACAACCTTTACTTTAAAACTTCATAGTTAAGTGTGTCAAAGGTAGAGTAATTCAATGATGGGTGACTTGCTCGGAAGTTGCAACAAGCACCTCGATCCAACATAAAGAGAATTTATTATAACATGTGATTCATTCCGCATGTGCTAAGTGACCTATAAAGAAAATGAATGATTAAATCCTTATTTTCTCATCGCATAAGTTTATGAGTGGCGATAGAGTGGGCAAGGTTGGGGGGGGAAGGTCTTTCTCTATCATCATTAAAGAAGAACGACCCGACTACACCGACTTTCTATACCAAGACTCCCAAGACCCATGGGAAGACTTCCTTCCCCTCAGCCAACATCTCCAACAGTTTCCACAACCATCCATGAACAAACCAGGATCCTTATCCCAACCTCCCAAAGCTAACACGACCACTAAACCCTCCAAAGTTGACAAAGCCACTCAAACATCACCTAGGCCAGGATACTGAAGAGTGGGTATCTGGATCTGCATCAACATGCACCATGAGCTAAATATTCCTTATTAATGTCAATTAAATCATGAAGGGGGTTTCCACTTCTCATGAACCACACTCTAATTAATATGGTGCTAAAGGCTTATCGTGCCAAATAATAATAACTTTGTACTATGGAGCCGGTTAAACCAGGGCGGTATCTAGACAAGATTATTATTGTTTGTCGATGAAAAGTCAAAACATCCACAATAATTAGAGGGGAAGAGAAAATAAATTTACCAAATAAAGCCCATAGCATATGTTGAGACTTCACCTTCAACCCAAGCTTAAAAGAAACTTAGCTACTCATAATTGAACTAGGGGTAAAATGAAAATTTATTAAAATACGTAGAAAATAAAAGATGGAGAATGAATTATAGAAAATTGAACTCAAAAATGAATTCAGGGATGCCAAATTAGGGGGGAGAGCCCCATTTTTATAGATACACTGAGTAAATCATGGCCATCAAATTAAAAATATTTTGGACGCTCAAGATTGCGCCATGTCATCAGTCAACAGTACGCGGTTTGAATAGTCAGGCGGCTTGAATAGTGACGTAGTTTGGTTGTAAATAATCTCGTGTATATGCATGTACCGTACACACGATTTTTGGTCCATTGACATGCTGCCACGTCACCGATCAACAGTACATAAGAATTTTAGTCCAATAGGATCATGATACCTCATCAGTCAATGTCACATCATCAGTCAATGTCACGTCATCATTCCGTATATGTGAACAGTGTCGTGAACAGGAACATGGACAGTACCGTACAAGTGAACAGTGCCATTTTTCCTTTTATGCTCCTCCTAAGGTTTTCGACTGTCCTGAGTTCAAAAGTGATGTTCGTTTTGCTGTCTGGCCTCTCGTTTATTGTGAAATGACTATGATGCCCCTAAAATACATAAAATACTTAATTAAAATAAAACACACATAATTAAATCACAAGACTTAAATACATAAAAGAAATGGTGTTAGTAAGACTAGAAATGTAAAATGACAATTTTCTCCTTTATAAATATACACTTTCTAACACTCAACATTCAATACTATTTAGAATTTGGCATCCATTTCCTAATAAATTTAGTTTGGCTGGCAATAAAGAATCCCATGTGAGGACTAATTTCCACATCCCTGCCCTACCATTATCCATTTTATACATGTTAGATCTTTTATATTTTATTTTCGTGAAATAAAAATTAAAATGACTCAAATAAAATCACTCACCACATATTGTAAAATATTTAAATTATTAAAAATAGAAAACATCTCCAACATATTGATACAATTTCTTGAATCATATAAAAATGTAAAATATTTGGATAAATAATATTTTAAAAAAATACATTTTTAAATTTATGGGAATTGGGGTGGTGGGATGGGGAGTACAAAACCAAATTAAACCTTAAATAGTAATAGAAGTATCTGTAAATGTTGTTATGAAAATCAACTATGTTTTAAAATATTGAATTAATGCTCACTACTTTAACATGTTATCTATGACTTTGATTCAGTCTATGAAATACATTATCTGTGATTTAATATGAATCAATCAACTATGTTTTATGTTGTTTACATCTTGCTTATGGATTTACTGGTACCAGTCCTACAATCTACTGAGGGATTGATACAATTATGAATATATTGAGTGGTCAAGAGTAACTTCTTGATAAAAGAATTGAACTGTGTTTTGACGTACATAACAAATTATCTAGGACATGATAAACCAATGAAGAGTCTCTTCCATATGGTTACAATCGAGATCACTTAGCTCTAATATAATTTTATCTTTGTTAATGAATCAAATGGCATATTGACCTATATGAAAATTACATTACATCAGGTAGGCCATGGTTCTCTAATTGTTCGAGCATGATATGTTTGGTTCTTCGCCAGTAATATCGCGTTTTGGTTATCACAAAAGATCTTAATGTCCTCTAGCATTACTCCCAAATCACCTAACAAGCCTTTCAACTAAATAGCTTCTTGTACAACCTTTGTTGTTGCCATTTATTATATTCTGTAGTGGAAAGGGCAATTGTCAAATGTAAAATCGACCTCTAACTAATCAGACCTCCACCTAATATGAATGCGTAACCCATTATTGATCTTCGCTTTTCAAGGACTTGGGAGAAATCAAAATCACAATACACAATACATTGTTGACCACAATCCTTCTTGAACAATAATCAAACATTAATTGTCCCATACAGATATCGGAGAAGTCACTTCGCTGTAAGTCAATAGTTTTTGCCCCGATTATGCATGTATCTACAAACCATACTCACGACTTGAGATATGTCGGCCCTTGTGCACACTATAGCATATATAAGACTACCTACAACACTAGCATATAGAACACGAGCCATATAGTCGCGCTCTTCCTAAGAAATATGACATAAAGAAAAGCTTAATTTAAAATGAGAAGCTAGAGGAGTATAAATTGGTTTAGTTTTGTCACTCATACCAAAACTTTCTAGCACCTTCTTCAAATAAAACTTTTAAGTCAACCATATGCTTTCATTCCTTTTGTCTTTACAAATCTTCATCCTAAGTATTCTCCGTGCATCACCGACGTCTTTTATCTTGAACTCAAAAGCCAGCTGCTTCTTTAATCTTTGAATCTCACCTCTATTCTTCAAGTTATAAGCATATCATCGACATAAAGTAATAGACAGATGAAAGTTCTATCTTGTAGTCTTCTAAAGTAAACAAAGTCATTTTGTTCACCTTTAGTGAATTATGCCCTTTCATGAATTGATCAAATCTCTTGTACGACTGCCTTGATGATTGTTTTAATCGGTACAAAGATTTAATCAATCTACACATATGATTCTCTATTCCACCAACTTTGAAACCACAAGGCTGAGTCATATAGATTTCTTTTTCCAAATTTCCATGTAAGAATACCATCTTAACATCTAATTGAGGCACTTATAATTTCATATTCAACTACTAAGGCAAGTAGGAATAGAAGTATATTTTACAGCTGAAGAGAGCACTTCATTGTAGTTAATACTTTTTTTCTGAGAAAAATCTTTTCCTACAAGCCTTGCCTTGTATCGAAGAGTTTTTTGATTTGGAGAACCTTGTTTCTTGGTGTAGACCCATTTATTGTTAATATCCATTTTCTTTTTAGGTAACTCTACAAGTTCTCAAGTCTGATTTTGATGAAAAGATTTTATTTCTTCTTCTATGGCTAACTTGCACTAACTACTTTCACTACTGGACATAGCTTCATTAAAAATGTTGGGGATATTATCATTAATAACTGAAAGTGCATAGACTACCACCATGTCATTAGTAAGCCATCTAGGTCATCATCTTGTCATTATATTGTCATTATCATCTTCTACATCTTTAGTTGTTTCTCTCTCTTATAAGACATCAACAGAAATGACTTTTTCTTCAACTCTTGGGGTCTCCTCCAAAGTTGAACTTTTTCTAATGTAGAACTAATCGGTACATATGGAGTTGCATCAAACTACATTTGGTGCAATTTCTCATTAATCTTATTCTCTACTTACTAAGAAGTTGAAGCTTTCAACATAGAAGCTTCATAAAAAATGACATCTCTGCCATATAAAAAAATTTTAACTTCGAGATCCCAAAGCTTAAAAACTTAACTCCACCTTTGATCCTATAAAAATAGCTTTTCTTGCAAGAGGATCGAGCTTATCATTGTTTACATGATAATAAGCTGGACACATAAATACACGAATGAAATCATAGTCTTATGCATATTTTCCAGACCACATTTCCATAGGAGTTTTACCTCCAATTGCAGCAAAAAACTGCCAGTTTATTAAATGACTTGTGTAACTCACAGCCTCAACCCAAAACTTTTTATCTAAACTAATATTAAATAACATATGTCGTACTTTCTCCAGTAAAGTACGATTCATATGTTCAGCCACACTGTGCTATTGCAGAGTATGTCTCACTGTAAAATGTATTTTTATACCCTCACTCTGCCATACTTGTAAGAATATATCAGAAGTATATTCACTCGTATTATCAAAACGCAATACTTTGATCTTTCTGCCAATTTGAGTATCCACTAGTTTCTTCTATTTCATGAAAATCTTTAAAATCTCATCCTTTGCTCACATAGTGTATACCCACACATGTCTAGTGAAATTATCAACAAATGGCACAAAATAATAGTTTTCATCAATTGATGCAATCTTGGTTGGTCCTTATACATCACTATGAACATATTCAAAGATCTCATGAGTATCGTGATTACAGTACTGAACTTGACCCTTGTTTTCTTGCCTGCCACACAATACTCACATAACTTTATTTTACATGTGTTGGTACCTTTCAAAAGTCCATGTCTCATCAAAGTTTAGAGAGATTTTTCTCCAGCATGTCCCAGTCGTACATGCTATAGCTTTGTGGTGTCACTGTGCGCCTTAAAAATATTAGTTTTATCAGTTGTACCTCCTTTCAAATAGTATAAATTGTGACACCGAACCCTTACAAAATCACCATAGGTATGTATGTGAACTTCATTATACAATTTTCAATGTTAACCTTGTAGCTTTTAGCTTCCAAAGTACCTACGAAAATTAGATGTTTCTTTAATGCTAGAACATATCTAACTTCTTTCAATTCTCTGACTATTCCATCGAACATCTTGAGCCGAATTATTTCTATCTCCATCATGCAACAAGGTTGATCCTCTAACTAACAAAATTTCAGACGATGCTCTTTCGAAATGTTTATCCTTATTCTAAATTTCTAAATTAGTCAGTGTTGTGTAGACATCTATGAAGATGATCACATTTTTACTATATAATAAAGTAGTCATAAAATGGTTATATTCCTCTAGAAGTAAGTGCAATAGAGTCATAGCCTTGACTTCGTCCTTAATATCTTCATCAAGATTCTTCAAATATGTATGTAACTTTCCAAATCTTGAGATATGGTCGTACATTGACACATCGGGCTTTATTTGAAAGCCATATACTTGGCTCATTGTATAAAGACAATTTTGAAGACTTTTCAACAGGTACTTTTCCTCTAATGTATGCCACAAAGTCATCGCACACTCCTCATCTTTTACAAGATATTTCATCTCTTTGGTCAAGCAAGATCTTATCTGACCACAAGTTTTCTCATTCATACAATCTCAAGTTTTTTTGTCATACAAGTATCTTTTACTTTTCAGAACAACATCGAAACCAATTTGAATAAGGGCATCCATAACTTCATGCC
The DNA here is from genome assembly GCF_000493195.1 of Citrus x clementina. NCBI lineage: Eukaryota > Viridiplantae > Streptophyta > Magnoliopsida > Sapindales > Rutaceae > Citrus > Citrus x clementina. The sequence continues at coordinate 910,181 of NW_006262688.1, read as the reverse complement.
TCCACATGCTGAAGTTGATTTTCCAATCAAATTTTTCAAAATCGATCTTCTGGCTTCCTATAACAGGTGTTGCATGGCGATGTGACAAGTCTTGCTTCCCACTTGAAATGTCTCCTAAAGTATTCTGGGTAGATCTCTCCCCACTTCTGAAAGTTTCACTTTCTACCATTCTTCTCGATAAACTATTCTCACCTGAAAGATAAGCACGTATGAAAAATGCACCAAGAAAGTTCCTTGGAAAGAAAGAAGGGGTCACACTAGTCCCACTTAAAACTCAAATTCCTTAAGCTCTTATCACCTTTGCGATAGAACTTTCCTAGACATGCACTTATCTACACAACTATACTATAAGCTCTTGATACATCCAACAACTAATTGTTGTCTCCACCGTAGTTGTGAACAATACTACATATGTGAATAGTACTATATATGTGAACAATACCATACAACCCAAGTATGAACCTTCAACTCTAATACCACTTGTTGTACTCTGACACTAGTTGTGCGCAAAATATGGAATCAAACGCACCATATAATCATAGAAAAATAAAGGACACAAGAATTTAATGTAGTTCGGCGATTATGCCTACATCCACGAGAGCAAGAGAAAATAATTACATTACTAACAATTATTTTAGTATAATATTTGAATAAAAAAAAAACTCACTTCCCAAAACCCAAGTACACCCAGTACTCTTACACACACTTGAAAAAAAAAAAAGAATCTCTCAAATACTCCAATTGCTCACTCTCTCAACAATTCTTCACTTGAATTGTTACTCTCAATTTTGGGATGATATGGAATGAAAAAATGCCCTATATTTATAGGTTTCAAGCTTGCACCACTGTACCTAACCCTTTAATTGCATTTCAACGGTTTCAGCCATCTCCAAATGCATTTCAATAATTCCGGGCACCTCCAAATGCATTTCAACAATTTCGGCCATTGATTTAAAAAACTCTTTAATATTATCCAAAAAAAAGTCTTGCATCCAACAAGTGTTCATAATTTTGCGAAAGTCTTCATGCCCTTTTTTGTTTCAACATTGTTGACCCTGGTTCACTCTCATGTGTTACATTTTGCTTATGAATACACTTCTTTTGTCCATTGAATAATAGTAATAAAATTAAATACACACACTCGAATAGAGAGAACTGTGAAACCATTTGACCATATGAATGTTTGACATAGTGAGTATTCATTGAACTGTAGCTGTTTACCTGTTCTTCTCTAGCAGCATTTATATATACAGAGTCCCAGTACATTGTTTAATCCCTTATGATTTGTCCTTCTCATGCAAAACTTAACCACTTCTTGCTTCTGACATTTCTAACAATCACTTTTCTTTATTCGAAAGATGGCTACAATTCAGTTATTAAAGAAGGCTGGACGCCCATAAGAGCATCCGGTGAGCCACATGAGAATTGCAAATTTAAGAAGCCAATGAAGCATGAGTGCGTACGTATCTTGGAGATAAGAGAAGTTGCTGGGATTGAAGAGGCAGATGCAGATGCCGAGTATGATAATGCATTGAAGGAAGCCATTAGAGGTGTGCAGGATGCCATGACTGCCATTAATGAACATTTAGAAGAAGTTAGATATGAGATTGCTGCACTTAAAGCTGAGTGACTTTACCAATGTAAGATTTTTTGGCAAGAAATTAACTTAAAATACAAAACATCGGGATAATCCATATGGTACCATGATTGCTTGGAAGATTGGGTTTTATTCATAATCAATAGATTGTATTGGATGAAGAAATGTACATAAGATTTTCTATTTGGTATACATTGTCTTCAACAATTACGGTTTGATAATCATAAATAGTCCTCCTGCCACTCCTCAATTACTGTCAAGAAGCTCCAGGAGTAAAAACTTTATAACAATCACGTTAAAGAATTTGTGCTTTAATTAAACTCCACAACTTTTTCGTGTATAAATTATTTAAACCAATATGTCAAAGATTATATTGGCACACATTCAGAATTTAAGAAAAGAAAAGAACTAAGCAAAGAAGAAAAAAATAGTTTCAGAGTTTCTTATATTATTAGCATGACAACAGATAAGCATATTAGAAAGATTGTAGGTCTCAGAGTTTTCTTATTTTTGTTCGAGATAAAAGTTTCCAAATATAAAATTTAGTTCTATTTGGGAGTGCTCTCCCAATATTCTTCCACTGGGGCTTTGCCATGCTTTTATCGTAATGGTGCGAAATTGGCTTTAAAGAGTTTTAACAGCAACGCCAAGCTATTCTGCCTTTTCGATCCAAGAAATGCATTGTTGGAACTAGGTTAGAATGTCAAGTGGCTCTAGATTCAAGGGTTCCCGATGGTCTGCTACACTCAAACACAAGGGAAGAATCATTTATACAGACAAGATTGTTTTTTTCTAGGAGCGGCAAAACGAATAAACTAATCGAATTCAAATTGAATCTTAAACGAATTGAGTAAAAATTCTGTTTACTCAATTTGATTCATTTATTAAATGAATTGAAATATAAAAAGTTGGATTTGATTCATTTATTAAATCAATATTCGATTCGATTCGATTCGTTTAATTCATTTAGTAGAATTAATAAATAAATTAGATGGAATCTTGATCATTTACTATTTATTTATCCCATAATATATGAACGCATAACGAATTGAATTGGATATAAATTTTTTTACAAATCCTTTGAATAAATTTGTCGCTGGTTGGGGAGAAATAACAACAAAATCAAACGAAACCCATCTCGGTGATGACGACTTTAAGAACTCAAGGTGAGAGATTTCTAGGTAGCAACTAATCCGCGACGACTAGTATCCCAACCCACGAAACGGTTCTTCTATTCCCTCCCTACCCCCTCCCCCTCCTCGCGTGCCTGTAGCTGTGAAGAGGAGGAGGTTTTTGGCTTTGAGTGAAGAAGAAGAAAAGGAAGTTGTTGTGAAGAGGAAGCTAGTGAATGATTTTGATAGAGTTGCTAGTGATGATTTGATTGGAGTGATAGTGAGAAGCAAGTTATCTAAAGGGAGGGATGAGATCGAGGAGTTGAGTGTGAGTCTTGAGAAGACCACCAAAAAGGCCAATAACATGAAAACTAATATTAGAACTTTCCCAAGATTAGCTAAGTGTAGATAAAAAAGAACTAAATTCGTTTGATCTTTTGTTATCATTAAAGGGTGGATAAACGCTATGCCTGAACCTGCTTATATATTGTCTTATTATCGTTAATAATTACGAAATTAATTATTTAAATTTAAAATTTTTTTATATAAATTTAAGGATGAAAATATAATTTAATTAAATAAATAATAAATGAATTTTAAACTAATAGACCGCATTCAATTAATTACGATGCATTTATTAAACAAATCCTAAATAATGAATCAATGTCCTCAAACTCAAATTTAATTCGTTTATTTAACAAATGAAATCGAGTTCGCCCATTTATTAAATGAATTAATTTTTTTCGAACTCATACTCATTTAATTCATGTCAAATTGAATCGAATAAACGAATCTTCACCCAGTTTGCCACCCCTAGCTTTTTCAGGTCGATATTCAAACAAAAATACTTGTATGCACCAAAATCCCCAAGTTGGGTGGTAAAATACATTACAAAGGTCCAAATTTTAGCAGATTAGTTACAAATTCGTGGCAAACTCGCTTTAGGAGAAAAAAATATTGATGGCTCAAATGCTATAGGAAGGTTTCAAATTTTTTTATAGATGCAGTACTAATTAGCAAACATCGGATTTTTTAATTCATTTAATAAATGAATTAAAATATTTGGTTGTGACAACCACACTCCCAAACGGGCATTTAGTAAGCTTGCGAAACCCAATGGCAATAGGTATGAGTACTGAAGCGGCCCATCAGGCCCTATTTTGTTTCACATATTGTGTCCGTATTGCATTTGCTCTTTGTTTTCTAGGCTCTTTTACGCCTTTTTGAAGTCAGGTTTGTTTGTTTGGCTCAACTTATTGCCAATTGTATGGGTCAATTCACTTCTTCACCCTCATCATTTTTCCCTGTCAAGCCAGCAATCACTAACATGGAGACTATCTTCAATTAATGAATTCATTTGAAAACAAAAACAGAAACACAAAAATCAAAGGGCATTATCGATTTCACATCAATAACAATCAAATTCCATTACAATGATTTCTTACATGTGATTTGAATCACCAGAAGTTCTTATCCCAAAGGAAGAATCTTCACCTGCCCAAAATCAACCCCTTCTCAAATGCAATCGTATTGAGTGGATTCTTAAACTTCACTATTGATTTCTGTAGCTTTCTCAGATTGCTTCCTTCAAAATTTTGCAGTATTTAACATAAAAAATAAAAAATGAAAAGTCCATCAACAATCACCTTTTATGTGCAATTGCCTCTATTGATCAATGTGTGATATTCCGAATCCTCAATACTAACAGAATCGAAATGATCTCTCAATTGACTTGTAAACTTTACAAATGTCCCGACCGTCTTCTATGTTACAATGATCAGGATACAAGATTATTGATTAGATTTGTTACCATCTTTCTCCACTTCCGTCCCAGTACAAGTAATTAAAATTTGCAACTCAAAATGCAGCCTCCAGAAGAAACATCAGCCTGAAATGTACTGTTTTTGAAAATCCTTAGTTACCTGAGAAAGGCAAGAGTGATATGTTCATGCTACCAGAATCTTGAGTCATCCCAACCGAAAAGAAACAGAAATTGAGAGGGAAAAAAGTATCAAGATGAATCAATCCAGAGCTTCTTCTGTTTACTGAATTTATTCTAGCTGCATAAAATTGAAGAAAATGTAGAGAAAGCACTCTCACCCAGAAGCAGAAGAAGCTTTGACCCATGTACTGTAGATCCCATAATCTTTCACCCTATATAATGCATCATGCATACAAAAAATTACAAAATAAAAATGAAAGAACGGATTCTCAATGATGATAGAATCGATGAATGAAAATGAAAAGAATATGATCACCTTCAATATCTTTAAAGTGATCAAACTGAAAAACAAATGACAAACAAAATTTTCAAATCATAACAACCAATGAGAAACTTCACTTACAAGAACAAATCATCAAGAATGATTTCAGAAAACAGATTGATATAAAAGCGAAAGCCATCAGGGCTGATATCTCTGCATAAAAGACCTGCAAAGGATATTCAATTACATATTAGAGATCCAAAAAGTGCCAGTTATATTCTAAGAAAGCTGCATGACAATGTACCTTTGCCCTCAGCAGTCAGAAGATGCTCCTTGGCCATGGCAGGTGCAATCCCTAAGGTCATTGCAGCATCACTTGCACTTATACCATGTCGAAGGGCTTCAGGCTTTGTCACTAGGGCTCTAAGTCTACCAAAAACCTGCATTATCATGCCAATTAATTAAAAAAGCAGGAAATGTACTATTTTGATAATATTATTTTTGTATTGTTTTATAAAAAGGAATTTAAATATTTATTTTGGGGTTAAATTTAAATATCACCTTATAATTAGGGAAGTGCGTTATTTCCCTATTGGAAAATGGAAATCATGTATGTGTGTCTATATAAATACATCATAAATAAATACATATATATCACCAGCTTTATTACAAGTCTCTCTCTCTCTAAATGGAACTGATACAATAAGGCTTAAGACTAAAATTTCACTAATAATTCTAAGCCTCATCTGCAAATTGACACAAGAAAATGAGGGAACCTTATAATCTATTGGTGAAGCTTGATATGAGGGCATTCTACGATGATATAACAACTAAAGTAGATGCTCAGCCAAATTCCAGGAGGAGTGACATCAGAGGTATTGCGGTAGTGGTGCTTGATGCGCTCACGAAATGACAATGGGTTAGAGAAGAAGATTTAGCAAAGGAATTGACGGTCAACTGCTTGCAAAAGCAGTTTTAACGGACTTTGCAATTTTTGGAAGAAGAAAAACTTAGTTGCTCGAGATCAGAGGAAAGAGACTGTTAAGGGTGCAAAGATATATAGTAACACCGTTGCTAACACAGTTGACGGTCAACTGCTTGCAAAAGAGGGAGAATAAAAGATTAAACTGCACACGCACTCTTAATGTTCTCTAGATTTTACACATATACATATACATACATACAGTCTCTAGATTTTATTTATATGTATATGTGAGTGTGTGTGTGTGTGTGTATCGAGTGGGAGAGAGAACTTTCGCATCCACAGACAAAGGTATCTAAAACCAATCATAGATTGGGGGGGTTAAAGCGCCCAACTCATAATTGGCGAATTCGTAGGTTCAATTCCTACTGGATGCACGCCAATGGGACCCGTTGATTCTCTCCCAATTGGTTGGACCGTAGGTGTGATGATTTACTTCACGGGCGAGGTCTCTGGTTGTAAGTTAATGCTAGATGAAAAGGATTTCGGTTATAGTTTTCCTTGCGACGGTCCGGGACGCCAAGAGGGGAAACAAAATCAAGGGGACTTTCCAAAGGTCAATAACTAATGACTTTATACTTCATCAAAGATTGTTAAATAGCTAGATAATTTCATTTAGAAACTGTTACTATAGAGAAACCAATGACAATGAATGGGGTATACAGCCTACTATAGAGAAACCAATCAACATCAATGAACATAAGTATTAAAGCGATAAAGCTAAAAGATAATTGAGATTACACTGAGAAGATAACTCCCAAAAACCTAATCCTCTCCATCATCGACTATAAAAAAAATAACAATAAATAACAAATAAATCCATTTCGAAGTATAACTAGTAAAAGATTTCAACGATAAGCAGTACTTTAAGATGAAAGTGATCACCTCCTCATCACTGTGGGACTTGCTCTGGATGGCCATGACCCCGCTATCAAACTTCCGAAGCATTACCGGACTGTTGAACAGAGTATAACACATAAATGACATTAAATGTTATCTCGCTATAAACACAGGAGACAGATTCCAACATAAATTCAGCACCAAATTTTTTGCGTCACAATCTCATATATGTCAGCCCACTACAAAAAGGTGAGTGAAGAAAAACTGCACATACACATCAAACTTCTCCCAAAGAGAACACGCTTGCGACAAATCGTCTGGTGAGATCAAGGCTGTTTATTTGTTTTAAAAGGGCGGAAAAAAAAAAGAGACAATATTAATAGGATAAAATGAAGAACTTTTCAACCTAGGCTAGCAACAAATTCTCCAGCAAGACCAATTCTGTGTAAAATGAAAAACTAGATAGAAAGGGAGGTGGGGGGGGGGGGGGGGGGGGGGGGAGGGGGGAGATCACTCCAAGAAACAAACCCAAAAAAAAAAAAAAAAAGAAAGAAACTAAACCTGTGCCCCGTGCACGATTAAAGAGACAATAGACATCTATAAGATTGATCATTCCTCCAGCTCTCTCTAGGGGAATTTTGACAAAATCTGCCAACTATACATCAAGAAACAATAACTAAGTATCAAAAGCAGTCTGTTTCAGGTGAAGGAAAGTTACCAACTAACAAAAATAATTGTCCTGTATTTAATACAAAACATGCTTAAAGAATTCAATCACTGCCTTTTAACTTTTTACTAGTGTTATTTAGTTTCAGACATCTTCCTACTTAACTGTCATTTAGTCTGCTCGCAGTTATTTAAAAAACTTAAATTAAGCAATCAAAAAAAAGTTGAAATCTATTTCATACATAACCACAACTACTTTTTCAAATTTTAAGCTCTATATTTTTTTATAATAGTGTATGTTTCAAGGTGGTTTAGTTAACACGTATTTATTATGAGGCCAATCAATTTTTTTCTTCAAATTCAGTGGGGTTTATAAGAGGAATGAAATTGATGGTAGCAAAGGCAAATGGTGTCAATCAAGTCCAAATATTTTCTTGGAGACTCTACACTGCTTCTAATCAATGACATAAAACCACAGACTGACAAAACAAGCAAAATGGCTAGCCATAAGCAGTGATTTAACATAAACTTCAGCATTTTGTTCAATGCATAGTGATTTTTTTTTTTTTTGGAATAAGAAACAAAGAAACTTTTAAAGAAAATTAGAAGGGAATAAATATTACAAAAGTGAACCAGAGGTTCACAAACTAAAATCTTCCCTATAGTGTAGAACACCAAAAATCTATACAGAACTTTGAAAAAAGAAATCCTTGAAACCCAAGACATAGGAATAAGAAACCATACCAACAAAATTAACCCAAAACTGCATCCCAATCAAGCTGAATGAAAAGGAATGAGGAATCTTGAAAATCCTTGGAAGTTGACGCCCAAAAAGAAGAAAAGAATTGAATCCTGTCCATAACCCATTAACATCATCCTCTTTTTCGCCTACAAAAATACGGCTAATTCTTTCTTCCCAAGTCACCCAAAAGAGAGCTAGGACAACACACTTCCATAATGTTCTAGCTTTCCTTCCTTTTCTAAAGGCAAAAATGTTAACCATAAATACTGCCTTACAAGAGGTTGGTGCTGCCCAAAGAATATTAGCTGCAACACATAAACGACCATAAAGAGAGGCAACATCACAATGAAGAAAAGGATGGGTGCTGGTTTCTTCATTCTTTCTACACATAACACACCAAGAAGGAGAAAGACATGTCTTAGGATTTCTACTTTGAATCTTCTCTCTGGTATTAATAATTCCAAGCGCTACTGGCCAAGCAAAAAATTGGACTTTGGGAGGAACATTTGCTTTCTGGACCATCCCAAATACATTACAATCACTATTAGAATGTCTTCTACCAACCAAGAAAATAAAGACTCGCAAGAGAACTTGCCAGAGCCATTTAACTTCCAGATTCTCTCATCATCTTTACTCTCATAAAAGGGGGAAAAAGAAAAGTCCATCAAAGCTTCAAGGCAGTGTACTCTTGAACCTCTATATCATTCAAATTCCTCCTCAAATTAAAATTTCAACTCCATTCTAGGAAAAGGGATCCTTGACTATTCTAGATTTGATAGTCACATTCTTAGAAAGACATAATCTACACAATTGAGGAAACTGCTCACAAAGAGAGAGGTCCCCTACCCACATATCTTCCCAAAATCAAATTTTCTCACCATTTCCCTCTGCAACTATGATAAATTTATGTATATTGAATCAATCATGAATAATCCTTGCACCCATTTGGTTTTAGTAAACATCAAAATAAATACTCTCTTCACTTGTGCTTTTCAGGAGTTTAAGAAATGTTTACAAATGTCACTAATTGAAATCGACAAAAAATTATATACAAGATGCTTTACACCGCCAATGTCCTCAAAGGAATGATTTCAGCAATTATAATATTAGTTGGAAGGAATTGTAGGACTTCAGAAATAGATTCATTGAGGTAAATAAAGCACAATGCTTTGGTTTCCATATGATTGTTGGTTGCAATTGTTATTGGAAGTATGATCACAACGCATCACATACATTTTCTATTTAAAGCCAGAGTGTAAAACCTACCAAGAAATTCTAGGTTCTATATGTAACATTTCAGCTGAACTAGCTCAAATTACTCTCCTAAACCTAAACCCTGCAGTGCTTTATATGATTCTTAATAAAAATAATAGGACAACAACACTACTGATGTCAAAGATGAAAATAATAACAATAATAGCAAACCTGGCGAGACAGTTGTTGGTGATACAAGGCACCTGCAGATTCTTTGGTAACGGGGGATACAATACCGACACTTAGCAACCAATCTTGCATCTCTTCTTTAGAACCCAATTCCTCATCATTTGCTGAATTGGATTGAGAACTCGAGCCAGCCAGAAGTTTTTGCCTCATTTTCTCAGCTAGCATTACCATCTCTTTAGCTTTATTCTGCAAATCCAAAAGAGTGATTAAACTTAAAGCACCTAAACAAAAAGAATAACAGTGGAATCAATAAACAAAGTTTGGAAGAGAAAAATGCATCAATTTTTCAACAGCCCCATATAAAGAATCTTCAAGGAAAAGTGTACCATGAGAGCATTCAAGTCCTGAAAAGCCTCCTGCAAGCTTCTATCAGTACTTTCCCACATCTCTTGTTCTTTTCTAAGTAAACCCCCAACCCCCACCATTCGCACCGACCCATCACTCGCATACAATGAAGCTGAAGCCGAAGCTGAAGCCGGGCCAGTCTCCGACGGCGTCGTTTCCCACGCCCACGCCCTCCCCCTCCAACACTCCCACATCTTGGACAAAAACAACTCCCAATCCCCTTTCCCCCTCACAACCACCGTAATCACAACCGACCGCAAACCTGTGACCCGGCCAGGGTCCGAGTCGAAGATCCGATTATCGGGAGTGGCGGAGACCTGGAATCGAAAGCGAGGGGAGTGGAACACGGACTTAAGTGATCGCTTGGAGGAGAAGATGTGGGTGATGGCGGAGAGAGGGATGGCAACGGCGGTGGAGGAGCAGGAGGAGGAAAGGAAGAGGAGGCGATGGGTGGTGAGAATAAAGTGGCCGGATTTTAAGGGAGGGAATGAGACGGCATCGTCTTGGTCGTGTTCAATGTCGACATTTGAGAGGAGGTTGCATTCTACTTCGTTTGGCACGAGAACAGGCCGACCGCTGCTCGTGACGGAGGCTGGCAGGAAAAAGTTATTACTGGCCATTTAATTGAATTTACAAAATTAAAAACACATAAATAGATTTGTTCGTCTCTGTGTTTCTTCGAGTGGGTGATCAGATTTTGAAGACACGGGCCTAAAAGGAGAAGGCGAACTAGTTTTTGTTAGTTCACAATTGTTATATGTCATATAAGTCTCCATAGTTTAGGTCTTCTTAAATATGGGCCTAAATTTGTACATTTGCATTAAATAGGTCCTGACATTCTGCTGAAAGACCGAAATACCCTTTTGATTATAAACCTTGGTCCTTTAAACCCTACCTCTTGTGCCTCTCGTGTGTGTTATTAACTTCACTCTGGAAGAATGCAACCTCTCTTCAATGCTTTTGCTAATCAAACCCAGTCCAATTCTTCCACTTCTACGCTTCCTCAGATGGTAATTTTTTTAATACTTGGTTTTATTGTTTATGAACTACAAGCTTTTATTTAGTTTAATATATTTTTTTGATAATTCAGCAGGCTTTTAGACCTAATATGTTACAAAATTCAGTGCCAATGCAACCTCAAACGGGTATAATGAACCCTCAAGTTCCATTTCCTTTGAGTAATTCCAATATGCCGGCAACAGCACCGTTGATGAATCAAAATAATTTCATGAATGCTTCTAACCCTCTTCTTATCGCACAAAGTAATCATCTGGGTTTGCCTCAACTGGGTCATATGTTTCCTGTACATGGGAATTTCGGCAACATGCCGCTGAATGTAAGTCAAGGACAGTTACTTGGTCCTAATTTGTCGAATCTGCCTCAACAGTTTAACCAAAACATGGGTTTCTCAAATGGGCAAATGTGTCTGCAAAGTGTGAATCAACTTTTGTCTATGCAAATGTCAAATCCCTGCTTGTTTGGGAATCCACAGTTTGGTCTTGTGAACCAAAATCAGCAAAACTTTGTTCAGCCAATAAAGGATGTGTCAGGAAATAATACCCTTAAATCTTGTTCAAGTGAGCCTCGTCAAGGTCAGAACTTGCAACCTTCTGCTTTCATGAGGTCACAGGTATCACTTTTACTCTCTTCTTACTTGTATTACAGGAACTCATTTCATGTGGAAAGATAACTTAAATTATTGTAGATAGTACAGCTGTATGGTCTTCTTCTTTTTTTCTTTTTTCTTTTTTCCTTTTCTTCACTTTTATTTTTTTAACTGAACAAGTTAAAAAGAGGATATTAGGGTAAGGATGCGTTTGGAGCTGAGGTTGGGCAGTTGTAGCTTAAAAGATTAAGTAATATGTTTAGCAATAATGTGTTTCATAAACACTAGTTGCTGAAGTTTGAAAGTTATGTTGATATGATTTTTTATTCGGATAATGAAAAATCTATTATATATTTAATAACTTTGTCAAAATTATTATTTAAAATTTATATTTATTATATATTATTAACTTTTATTTCATAGTTACAGTTTTTTTCCAGAGCACCTCAATGCCAAACAGAACCTAAATTTAGTATTATTAATATTACACTTCCTAATTGTGCATACGACGCATATTTTAGGTGGTGAATTTAGTCCTGCAAAATTGTGACCCTAAGATGGTGCTGAAATTGTTGATATCTAAACTACACAACAAGAACTTTTTCTTATTGTTTCTTGAACTATTGTGCTGTTGTGAGTCCAATTTGAGACCAAAAGAATTGATATGCAAATGATGGTTTGTTTTTATGATTGAATTAGCTCATCATATATCAACTTTTAGAGTTGCTTTGGTCTATGGTGCAATATGAAGGAAGGAGGGCCTGGAAAGAGGGTTGGTGAAAGAAGATTTCTTAGCTCAAGATTTTTCTTCATATTTTCTCAATCATTGTTACCTCATTTACTATTTGCAAAGAATTATTGATAGGATGGGAAATGAATTTTATTTAGGGCAGCACCATTTCATGCACTTTTTGGCCAGCACCAAACCTGGTTTAGCAGTACAGCTGCTTTACAATGCTGACTATTTTTCATGATTCTTTAGCCAACTTTGCTGTCAAAACCTTCTTTGAAATTGTTATTGTGCATGAATTTTCTATTGATCTGCAGCTGCCGTTGGTTAATTTATGTCTTCTCTTGTTGTTGCAGAGGAACTTTATTCAAAATGGTCAGGGTAGCATTTCAAAGAGCAATTCTAAAAAAGTTTCAGGAAAAAACTTCATCAAAAATCGAACAAAAGAGTTTTCACAGGGGTTGGTCCTGCCTTTCTGGTTTCCTGATTTCAAAATAGTTTTACAAGTGCTTTTTCAATTGGTTGATTATAAATGTTTAATCTGTGCAGGTTTCAGAAATCTCACTTTCATCAAATGCATAATGGGAAGAGAAAATTTGGGTTTTATAATGATCAAAAACCTAAAGGTTTGTGATAATGCAAACATTCAAATTTCTAGTCAGAAGAACAAAATAATTGGAGTTTGATGTGATCGGCATGATATAGTGTATTGGATTCCCCTATGTTAGGAAGCAATTAAAGCTTGTGGGTGGGGTTAGGATAGAAGCTATTTTGTTGGAAACTGTTGGTGAGAGCCAACTGCATAACGTAACAAGCAGCATGTCTTTAAGTACAAAGTGTACTTTTAACCTTAATACTGTGAGTTTGTGTGGCCGATCTGGTGTTAATTCTCATGTAGGTGGAATTGAGTAACTTACCTAGGCCCATTTCAGGTTGACGTGCTGCTTGAGGTTTTCGTTACTCAAATTTTGCAGTAGTATTACACGTGTGTGGATTATGTTGTGTCAAAATAAATTGGTGATTTTCCTAAAGGTTAAATCAATTAGAGATTATTTAAGAATGATTAGGGTTTTAGAGTGAGACAGAAAGAATAGTTCAGTTTAGAACTGTCATAAAATTTTACAAAAGCCTGGAGGATTACAGATATGTAAACCTTGAGTGCATGTCATTATCTTTCTTCTCAAGATTTGATGGTTATGTTTTAGAAAGGTTTCCAATTCTTGAAAGACCAGATTGGAATAATCTGTAAGAGAATTGATTTCAATATAGATGTGATCCAGTATGCTAAAGGATCAATCTGACTCTGGGGCTATCACTATTATTCTTCAAAATTTTGGGGATATGCTTATATTTGGGAATAATAATCCTTCATTAACTCGTCCGCATGGTAAGATGAGAAAGCAGTCTGTATAAATAATACATGTTTATCATGTGACTGATATGCTGCATAGGGAAAACAAATTATGCATGAAAGATATATGTTGCATATTAATTATGCATGCTCTGCATCCTTTTTGTGCCTTTTAGAGTCTGTGTTACTGACTGATTTCTCTTTTCAACAGGACATGGCAATGGAAAGGCAACAAAATTTGGTCTGGCTAATCAGATGAACCAACCTCAAGAAAAGAAAAGGTAATAATGTACCCCTTCTTTACCAATTGAGGAGGAAAATCTTATGAAATTAGTACCATATGGAGACTCATAAGAAGTGAAGTTTGGACTGGCATGTGTAAAGTATGACATGAATTATTTTTTGGAACAAGATGGGCAATTTAATTTATAAGTACTATTTTAATATTGTTTCAGTTGAGCCTAAGTTTTTAGCTGGCAAATAAGAGCTTTACACTGAACAGTTATGAAAAAGATCATAAAGCGTGGTTTCATTTTTCAATATGCCTTTTCTTTTCAATTTACACGACTATAACATAGCTCTAAATATTTTGCCAGTTTTTCTCAAGTAGTGAAGCAATTATGAAAATTTGATTACCTTTGAACATTCAAATGATGGTCTATCTGTAGGTTTTTCCTTTTCTTTTCTTTTTTTGTAGATTCAAACCACCTTTTCATTATCCTTTAATGCCCAAGGATGCAGATGGTAGATTTTGATTTCTTTCTTTGGTCTCTATATGCTGCTTCTTATGCATCTTTCTAATGTGCTCAGATGGGCTTGTTTCTCATTCTATCTTTTGCAGAAAATCTCTTGCTTTGACCTATACGGAGCAAGAGGTCAAACAGTGGTGTGAAGAGCGTAGGAAGAACTATCCAACAAAAGCCAATATAAACAAGGTTAGATTAATTGTTCTGTGTGTCCTCAATGATGCTCTTTGATATTGATTTTATGTTAATTTAGCTTCACATCTGCAGAAACTGACTGAAAAGCAATCAAACTCTGATGTTATTGATAAAGAGGCCAAAATGCGACGTGAGGTACATTTATTTGGTTCTAACCTTATTCTTTAATATGAATGATTTTTGCTTAAATTTTGCTTGAATTTTGGCAAAGCACATTTTGTCATCCTCACAGCAATAAGGTTACATGATCTAGAAGTTATTGGAGTGCTTTTCCCATTATAAGATCACTTTTCTTGGCAGTTCAATAGCTTTGACTTGTGTGTTTGTGTATTTACTTTTGACCTTGTGATTAATCACTTTATAATATTCATCGTCCAAAACCAATTCTTGGAACTATTTGCCTCTTAATATTATTTGTCTTTTATTTCTTTTTGTTATGATGTAATATTACTGTTACTTAGTTCATATGAATCTTCATGATGTAATGATGAATGAGACACAGGCGAGCTCAACTCATCCTGATCTCATGGATTTTAGCCTGTTCATTGCAGAAGTGAGCCAATGAATTGTATGGCAACTTTTTTTATGTTGAAGATTACAATGGTGATTCCAGTTTCTTTAAGTGCCTGTTTTTTGAAGTTTATACAAATTGCGGCATTTAAAATTATTTGAATTTAGAATTTTCTGTACGGAATGCATAATTGGTTTTGACAGACAGCTAAAGGTACATATCAACCATACATTATAATTCAATTAAACTTTTTTCTTGAAAGGACTAAATAAAGAATTGCTTCTCAAAATGAATTGTTCTCTTTGAATAATTTCAATAAATAATGGACATATAGCTTCTGTAATAGAAGGAATCTTTTTTTATTGGTAAAGAGCACGACCTAGGTTCACCATCCGTTGGGTTATCCCTGTTTTGCATGTTGATATGGATCAACATATAAACAAGACCCTTATACTTTTTACTTTGTTTTTTTCTTTAATTATCAAGAAATTCTGATAATATAATTTGTTTGCAGCAACTCAAGGAGATCTTGGCAAAGCAGGCTGAGCTGGGTGTTGAAGTTGCAGAAATTCCATCGTATTATCTTTTAGATTCAAAGAAACAAGTTCGTGGAAGGGTGGAGAATACAATGCCATTGAATAAGAGGGGGAGATTTCACAACAATTATGATAAAAGAGGAAGAAATAAAAGAAAAGATCAGTTTTCAAAGGACCAAAAGTTAGCAGATAAGGATTCATCCAACACCTCTTCTTTCAACAAGAAGAAGCCAACACTTCTGCAAAAGCTTCTGAGTGCAGATGTAAAGAGAGATAAAAGCCATTTGTTACAGACTTTTCGGTTCATGGCATTAATTCATTTTTCAGGATTGGCCTGAGAAGCCCGTAAACTTTCCTTTGGTTATGGTCAAAGATGGTGGGGCTGCTGGTGAGGTGGTTGAAGAGAAATCCTTGCTTTTAGGTGAAGAAGATTCTGAAGGAAAAGGCAGAAGGATGGTTGAGCATTTTGAACATGATGAGAATAGGGAAAGAATGCACCATAACATACAAGGTTTTGAGGATGAGAATGATGATGAGGAGGAGGATAATGATAATGGAGAACAAATGAAAGTTTATATTGCAGGAAAAGGTAATACTAATGACGAACATGTGAGGCTTGAGGAAGAAGAGGGAGAAATTATTGACTAGTGCTGCTTATATTTCGTCATCTCTAAAATGTATGGTAATCTGTATTGCATTTGTCTGTTATTCTCTTGTTTATAAAAGCTTTGCCGGAATATTTCTTTGAGACTCCTTTGAGCAGGAAGACATGCCATCACCACGTCACCGGTTGAGAATTGAGAATGCTCAGGAGAAAACGAGTGTCGGGAATTTTTAAGTAAATTTTACATTTATCTGGTCAAATGAGTCTTACCATTTTGAATTTTATGTTCAGTCTTGGGAGATTCAACCTCCCGAACCTCTACATCTTATAGATAAGGGAAAGAGGTGACCCTAACTCAACTAGGTAGTTATTACCAAAATCATGGGAAAACTTCTGCTTATTTCCTCATGAAGTGACAATCTTCAAATCACTTCGTTTACAATTGAAATATTAAGTTACTCTTCAAAATTTGTCATCTCTCTGTTATTTTTAACGGTTAAAAGGATAAAATAGTATTTATATATTTTCTTAACAGTCAATTAACAGAAAAATATCAAATTTAAGTAGACTAATTTTCATGGATCTAAGTCTTTTTAGATTTTTCAAAACACATATAAATATTTTTAATATTTATAGTATGCTCCTTAATACTTTAAAGTATTTTTATTTTGTGCTTATATGACTATTTTTTTAACGGATTAAATTTTTCCTTTTCATATTTAAAAAAATTATTTTAAAAATAAATATATAAATTAATAAAAAGCTACAAATGGAAAAAAAATAATATTTTACATTTTTTCCTATTTTTTATTATTATCATTATTAATTTTTTTCATTTTGTAAAGGTATTTAAAGAATATATATATAAAGAGAAGGAAAATCAAAGAACAAAAGAAAAATGTTACTGTAGTTTTACCAAACAAATGAAAGGAGTAAGGATGAAAAAAATGAAAGAAAAAAAAATGTTACAGGAGTCATGTAGGGATGGCAACTTAACGCAGACCCAAATGAACCTAGATAATTCGATCCAGATTTAATCCGTACATGATTAAAATAAATTCGGTATTCGAATGCAATTTTGTTGAGTCATATGTATTGGAGTCCAATTTTGGGTTTGAGTGAACTCGTAGATCCAGAACCCGAACCTGAACCCGGATATCTTATTTTGAAATTAGTTTTTTAATTATTTTTAATATAAATACAAATAGGGGTGGGCATAAACCCACAACCCATGGGTTTATCCAAACTCAAACCAAATTAAATGGTTTGGGTTGGGTAAATCATGAAAATGGGTTAGATGTGGGTTTTATGTAGAAAACCATTTCATTATGGTTTGGGTATGGTTTATCTATGGGTTATAGACAAAACCCCAACACTCAAAATTTTCAAATGAAATAAATGAAAACAAAATAAATGAACACAAATAAGTGAAAGACCACTATTAAATTTTTTACAATGTGATCAATTGTCAACAGTTATAAAATGAAAATAACAGTAAAAATAAATTTAAATTAAATAAATATTGTTGTAAATAACATAAATTTTTTTTCTTATTTATAAAAATAATTCCTCCAACATGGAAGGATCATCATAGAAAGAGCAGGAGACTCTACTAAGAAGAAATTTATTATTTATCTTATAGTAAATTTTTATTTGTCATTCAAGTTTTCTTATAATAATTTTTTTTATCATTTGACTAATAATTTTCTTATATATTTATTATAAGAAAATTTTTCAAAAAAATAAATAAGTATAAAAAAAATTTTATTATTAATTTTTTTTGTTCATATCAAAACATATATTTCTTATTTTTAAATGCTTTATTTTTTATTTGGTTTCTATTTCATGTGATTTAATTTATTTAGAATAAATATAATAAAAGAAGTAGTTGAAAATAACGGTAATATTTGTAAAATTATTACTATTATGGGGGTTTTTGGCCATTATAAAAGCAGAAGGGGAAAAAATAATATATGTTGATTACTGTAGGGGGGAAACTGCCAATCTCCCTAAAATTAAACATATAAGTAGATAACATAACGCAAAACTACCAAAACGATAAATAAAAACAAATATTACATAACTAAATAAATAACAAGTGGCAAAATTTATTATTAGATTGTTAATGTCATGTTTGTGAAAGTTTATTATTAAAGTGTACGTTCTTATTTATTGAGAAATAATAATTTTTGTGATTAAACTTTATTTTGATTTTGTAGTATTCTTTAATTTAAGGATTAAGTTATTGTAAAATTTATAATTTTTATCCACTATATTTTTTTATATTTTAATATCAATTTAATAATTAATAACAATTAATAATTATTATAATTTTGATATAATTAAATTTTATTAAAATAAAAATTATTTTGATAATAAAATTCAAACCAAACCCAAATGGTTTGGTTTGGTTTGGGTTAAAAATATTTGAGTTGGTTTGAGTTGGATCCAAATTTTTATGGTTTGATTTTGGTTGATTTAAAATCCAATCCAAACCAACCCATGCCCACCCCTAAATACAAAGATTAAAAAAATGGCCTAGTTTCACAGATCACAGCCTGCCTTCGCACATTTCCTTTCTCTTCAACTCTTCTCCTCATCAAATCAAATCATTGTGCTTTGCCAATCGCTACCTTCACGATTCTATTCATCATCATCAGCCGCCATTTGTCCAGCTATGATACGATTGAAAATACGACATTCGTCATCATCGGTGGCATCAGTTGAAAACAGCACTAAAACAGCGAGATATCCGATTGAAAACAACACCAACGATATCCGATTGAAAACGACAGCATCAGCTGAAAACATCCTCTTCATCATCATCATCAAGGCATGGGTTTTGCTTTGCCTTTTTCAGCCTTTTCTGCCTCTTTTTTCCTCTGATATGGCAGCAAAGTGAGATCTACAAATGCATGATAGTTCCCACAATTTCTCTCTCGTTATGATTTGTTTCCTCTGCTTTTGATATTTTTTCTTGCAAATGAATATTATTCTTATTGATGATTATTGTATTTGTGGATGTTTTATTGCTTAGAAACATTGAAATTTAATCCATATCTGTTTATTTTATTTTATTAGAATATGGATTTATTTTTATTTTTATTTTTTTTACTTGATTCATTAATCCAAGTTCAAAATATGGAATCCAAAAACCCAAATTTTTTCTTGATTAAACTCGAATCGGACCCAGATGAAAAAAAATTAGGTTTAAATCTGGATCCGGTATAAGAAAATCATATACGAAACTGGAAAGGCTGGATTCAAACTTGGATTTTGTCATCCCTAGAGTCATGTAAATGAAAGAAAAGGGAAAAAAATGAAGGAGTAAGGATAAGAAAAAAAATGAATGAAAAGAAAAGATGAAACAGTAAGGATGAGAAAAAAAATGAAAGAAAAAGACGAAGATTGTATGGCTTTTTAATTTTGAAATTTGATCATGATGACATTATTGCGATTTACATATGATGATATGTCTTGTAATTTATTTAATTAACATATTTAATTTTAAAAAATTATTAATTTATTTATGTTCATTAAGTCATTTCAATAGTTTATTTTTTAATGACTAGTTATACATCAATTATTTTTTTTATTTTTCAATAACTAGTCATATATAACTTTTTTTTTTGCCTTACAATGTCATTACAAAAATATTATGTTAAATTATGAGTACTTTGGTATTTTTATGAGTCAACAACGGTCAATAGTTAAAAATAATGAGTTTTTGGAGATAACTTGATGTTTTTAATAATAAGAAGGGCAATTTGAAGATTGTCACTTCATGAGTGGATAGATCAAAATTTTCCCCAAAATCATCTAATTTGATGGAGTGGTATTACATGTGTAGAGAACATTGTAATGGTAGGATTATGAAATGTGAAAACAATCTTTTGGAAAAGAAAAAAAAAATATGCACTTACCAAACCCCATCTCACCCTATTAAAGTTAATTGTTACGGTTACTCTGTTATTAATCCAAATTTCAATGGTATTTATTAAAATACTTTAATTTTTATTTATTCTTATGTGGGATAGAATTAAACTCTGTAATATATATATATATATATATATATATATATATATATATATATATATATCTTCAATGTACATGTAAACCAAAGTTTTATGTTGGACACACGTCTCTGAGCTGCCGCATATACGGTTGCTTTTCTAAAGTAACACGTAGAGTGATAACCTAAAGTCTTAATTATTTTTTGGGAAATTATACATGTATGTATATGTGTGTGTATGAATGTAAGTGAGTTTTTTGCAGATCTATAAATTGATAAGATCGATTTTACAAGTGGAGTAACATGAGAGGGCCACGCACGGTGGCAAATGCAGTGACCCAAACTTATCGTCATTGAATAGTGGCAGTTAGGAGATTGCGGTCCCACGTGGTGACTCTACTGAAAACAGTGACATGTGTCATCATTTGATTTGCCTTATTCTTTTTATTTTTGATATATAATTAAATTTAAATAATTGCATTAATAATAGCCATTCCTATAATTTATGCAATCCAAAATTTATTTTTTTATCTTAATTTTTTAATAAAAAATGTTATAAGACATTTGTGAAACATATTTCTAAATATATATAATGTCTATTCGGTATCCTGAAAATTTCCAACACATCCAAACATTTAATAAGATAACAAAGATCATCATCTTAATCAATGGGTATCTACACGGCTGCTTTTTCTCTTTGAAGACATATATAAACTGTGAAACTTTTGTTCGTTTAAAATTCTCTCGGTCAAGGAATCAATAAATTAAATGATTTTATTTTGACTGGTCACGCCCATCAGGTTACTCGTTACGCCCATCAAATCAACGTGGATAGATAGATATCATCATCTAGGTCCATATATGTAAAATTCTTCAATAAACCAAATGTATCGAAGATTCGGATGAGAGATCTCATCATCTAGCAAGGACTTTTTTTTTTTTAATATCATATATCATAATTAATTATTTCTCTCTTCCTGTATCAAAACTCATTAATTTATGTGCTCAAAGAAATTTGTTAATTTTATTACTCATAATTTTTTTTATTAATTAAAGGTAGATTTTGCTGGGGATAAAATAATAAAAGAAACAAAAAAAAATTAGAAGTAAACTATTTTTTTGACAGCTGTTAATAACTTACAGCAACTCAAAAATATAATTCAATATTAAAAAATAATAATATGTGAAGCAAGGGGAGGTTATAGATAACTATTTTTTAATTTATTACAATTTACATATGATTTAACTTAACAAGATATTTTTTTATAATAAAAAGATTTTGTAACATGAGAAAAAAAAATTAATTTACTAAAACAAACATAGAGTAATGTTCATATATATTGACGTGTAGTATGGTTTTAAATTCTATCTAGAAGCAATTACGTGACCGATATGGCCAACTTTCCTTTATAAACATTCTCCGCGCAGTCTCTCTAGATGAATACAATAATTAATTAATCTTTTTTAATGTAACTACTCCACGGCAAGATAAGTTTAATAAGAAATTGTCCTTTCCACGTCCCAATGTCACAATTTTATTATAAGTATGCTTTTTTAATTTTTAATTTTTTTCTTTTACTCAAAAAATTATGACAATCTTGTTTTGATAGGGTTCTTGATTTTTTTTGGATCGGGGTTCTTGATTGGGGGTCGGGCTGTAATGCAGTGCTGCATGTCATGCAGCTGCCTTTATTATTTTTTTAATAATGCGGATGTAACCGGCCACCGATACGCTCCTTTTAATCGCTTAAAGCAGCAAATGTTAAAAGAAACTATCATACAGCTCCCTCATTTTAGGAAATATTAAGATAATCAATTCAAAACTAGTAAATTATCAAAGACCCCCTCAACTTTACACCAAAAAAATACTTCCTTTTTCTTTTGATTCATGGAAAATATAGTTAATATATTTAACTTATATCCTAAAAGAAACATAATTAAATAAAACTAATTGGACTAATATATTTAAATAAAAATAATTATATTATTTTTCTTAATATTACATTATAAATTTAATGATATTTTGCCTTAAAAAATGTAACTTATGTACTAATGAGAATACTATTTAAATATAATAAATGGAAATAATTATATATTAATTAAAAAATTTAATTTATTAATTGCACTATTTTTAATATTATGTAATAAATATAATGATATTTTGCTTACAAAACTATCAAAATAATTTTATCAACTTTTAATTACATTAGAATCCGAGTATCTAAACATATAACGAAATCGATTTATTTCCAGATATTTAGAAGAAATCAATTCCAGGATCTCACGATTCACATTCAAGGACTTAAATCCCTACCTACTAAAATGAGGACAATATTTATCCAACTATCAAATAATTATCATTCCAAACATCGTAATTACCCCTCAAATGTTGTTGTTGTTATTATTAGTGGCCAATATTAGTATGTTTTATGTATACCCTCTAAAACAAATATTCATATATTACAAAAATATAAAGCATCTAATATTTGATATTTTTAAATAAAACTCATAATCAATCTCTTGTGCAAATTAATTCATACTATCTTAAGTGAGATTAATTATTTTATTTAATCCTTTTTGCTATAATAATTTTTTTGTTAAACATTAATCAAATTCATAATGGTACATAACATGGATAATTACAATTTGAATGCAACTAATATTGAATAATGTTGTATTATGTTATACTTATAGTTATATAATTTAAGCATGACAGTTATATTTCTAAATTAAATTAAATTATTTGAGTAACATTGCACTCACTATATGGGTACATGATTTGTCTACTAAATGATGTGCAAGTATTATAAAATATGTTCAATCTTAAATTTATATCTATATTTTTTTGAAATTAAGTTAATTTATATCACAACCAAAAAAAATTAAATTATTTAAAAATATGAAAAATATAAATTCATTTTCACAGTAAGCAGTATGTTTTACTAAATTTACTTTTAAAACATTTTATGCCATTGGGGAGAAATATAGTCTTTTAAATTCATTTTTATTTATACGTCTTAAGCTTGTTATAATCTTTGCCACATGAAATATGTTTTCACTGTAATTCTCGCTAAATTTAATTTATATACTTTTATTCTAGTGGTAAAAGAAATTGAATTTGAATATAATTTTTTCAATTTAGTTTTTTTTAACTGATTAAGCATCATGTTACTGTATTACACAGATATTTACAACTGTTATAACAGCAGATTATTACACTGATATTTACAATTAGATATACAAACTGAGACTTATATTATTACATTTTAAATTCTATGAAGTAAGTGCCCAGACAAATAACCCTCACGGAGGAGGAGTGTCTCCACTCCACTTGTATTTCGTAAGGGAGAAAAATTTTACAAATAATCTCCATATAATTATGTTTAATTAAGGGAGTTTGAGTCTATGAGGACTCGAACTATTGCCCTCAT
>NW_006262688.1:878821-881357 GCF_000493195.1 Citrus x clementina | reverse complement strand
AAAAGTGGTGGAAAAAAGAGTTGAAGAGGTTAACCTAAAATTTGGAAAGAGTTACCAAGAATATGATAAATCCAACAATAATTAGGGATCAAAAAATAAACTTGAAACATTCACGAAAAATACTTAAATTAAATGAAAAGAGTAGAAATATAGAACAAAAAAAATGGTGAAAACAAGAGTTGAGGAGCATAACCTAAAAGTTCGAAGAACTTAAGAAGAATATGATAAAGTTTAACAATAAGTTGAGATCTATAAAATGAACTTGAAATATTTAACCAAAATATTAGAAATTAATTAAAAGAATTGGAATACAAATACAAAAAGTAGTGGGAACAAGAGTGGAAGAAGTTACCCAAAAGTTGAAATAACTTAACAAAGATTTGATAAATTCTAACGCAAAGTAGGGATCTAAAAAGTAAATTTGACATATTTACCCAAAATTTGAAATTCAATAAAAAGAGCAGAAATATTGAACCACAAAGTGCTGGAAAAATAAGTTGGAACAACTTAACGATAACTAGATAAAGTCTAACAGGATATAGAGATATAAAAAATAAACTTGAAAAATCAACCTAAAAATTTGGAATTCAATAAGAAGAGTGGAAATATAGAACGAATAACCGGTGGAAAAATAAATTGAAACAACTTACTAAGAATTTGATAAATTTTAATTGAAAGTGGGAATTTAGAAATTTAACTTGAAATTTCCAAATAAAATGTTGGAATTCAATAAAAAGAGTAGGATATAAAACCAAAAAGTGGTGGAAAAAAGAGTTGAAGAGGTTAACCTAAAATTCGGAAAGAGTTACCAAGAATATGATAAATCCAACAATAATTAGGGATCAAAAAATAAACTTGAAACATTCACGAAAAATACTTAAATTCAATGAAAAGAGTAGAAATATAAAACAAAAAAAATGGTGGAAACAAGAGTTGGGGAGCATAACCTAAAAGTTCGAAGAACTTAACAAGAATATGATAAAGTTTAACAATAAGTTGAGATCTATAAAATGAACTTGAAATATTTAACCAAAATATTAGAAATCAATTAAAAGAATTGGAATAAAGAACCAAAAAGTAGTGGAAACAAGAGTAGAAGAAGTTAACCCAAAAGTTGAAATAACTTAACAAGAATTTGATAAATTTTAACAGAAAATAGAGATCTAAAAATTGAACTTGAAATTTCTAAACAAAATGTTGGAATTTAATAAAACGAGTAGGAATATAGAACAAAAAAGTGGTGGAAAAATAAATCGAAATAATTTACCAAAAACTAGATAAAGTTTAACAAATTGTAGAGATATAAAAATAAACTTGAAATATCTATCAAAAAATATGGAAGTTGATGAAAAGAGTGGAAATATAGAACCAAAAGCTAGTGGGAAAATGAGTTGAAACAACTTACAAAAATTTAGATAAATCATTACTAGAAATAGGAATTTGAAAAGTAAACTTGAAATATGCATTATAAATATTGGAATGTGACAAAATAAGTAGGAATGTAACCATTTTGTGATATGTTTATATTTTTTGTACTATTTTTAAATTTTAAATTATTACAATCTTTTTCCTTATTTAATTAAAATTTTACTCTTTTTTTTCCAAATTTTTTCATAATTTTTTCACATTAAAAACAAATAAAAATATAATTTTCATTATATTATCCGGTTAAAAACCGGTTGTACCGGTTGCATGCATGTGCTGTATGAGATACAGCGCTGCATGGTAGGTTGACTCCTTGATTGGATGTTGCTTATTAATTACGTAACATGGCCAACTTTCTTTGAAATTTTCTTGGTCTCTAGCAAGACACTAGGGATGAATTGACTAAACTATTTAGTCCTAAAGTTTCAAGTTTGGCTCTTCAATGTGAAAGTATTCGCAACAAAACAAAACTAGCTAGTTATTTATTGGTCATATAATAGAGTATGTATTATTTGTCTAGTGCATGCTTCAAATTTTATTATTTGTCTAGTGCATGCTTTAAATACTAACCAACACATAAACGTTTTTAGTGGATAGTCGTATGTTAAACACAAAAAATTATCCGTTCTTTCTATTATTTCGTAATAATAATTGTCAAGATCATTATTAACGTGACATAATTTTAGAGTTACGAAATCTTTACACAAATTATTAATGTGACATACTGTCAATGTTTGGATAAAAATATCACATGACATACATTTTAATAGCGAAATTTAAGTTTTATTATTTAAAAAAAAAAAGAACGCGAAATTGAGAGGTTGAGAAAACTAAATTATAGCATATAGCTCATGAAAAATGCAAATGAAATTGCAATTCTAGGAGCCGTGTGGATGTCAAACTAGCAACGAAATCACACCAATCAATAATGTAACGATCAGTTTCGTCAATTTTATATCATATCTGTTTCCATTGTATACTACGTTAAAAAAATAATAATATTAGGGATCCTAACATTTGGATCAAAATTTACATTTCAACTATATGTGCTACTCATTAATTAGAGGATGAGTTTTAGAGAGATTATCAATTTTCTCCTACTAAAATCAGT
>NW_006262688.1:778148-878721 GCF_000493195.1 Citrus x clementina | reverse complement strand
TCCTGACTTTAATAAACTCAGAGATTAACTAAAAAATAAAAATAAAATTAATATACTATATGATAGTGCATTTGAGTTTGTGTTTATTTTATTTTTTAACTAATTCCTAATTTTATTAAAGTCAAGATCTCTGATTGAAAAATTAATCATATTATCAATGTCATATATCAAATAATTATCAAAGACCAAATTATTTATTTTTTTAGAACTTACACTATGGACATTTTATCAATTTAAAATTTGAATGAGTGCGTCTAATTCCAAATATCTTAAACACATCAACTTCGCCAATTCTTTTGGGCAGATAGGTGAAATAACATATTTCGAGGACATTTTGGGAATGTAAACCCAACAAAAACCTAGAAGGGAACCATCAACGAAAACTTACTTAAGATAGTAATAAATAAATAAATAAATAAAAATGTAGGTTAAAGTCATTCAGAATCGCAATCAAAGCATCTGCAAAAAAGCAAGCTATTAAAACTGAAGCAGGGACGTGCCGGCTTGTAGTGGTTGAAATCATAACTAAAATAAAATTAAACAAAGTGCCAAAATTAGACACTAATAAAGAAAGAAACATCAAAGAAGGTATTCAATTATCTTTTAGAGGGAAAAGGAGATTTTTTTTAAAGCACTAATATCACCTGGACCCTATAAGTTTTTGAAATCACAAATATATACTATTTTTCTTCTTTAAGTCAATGCTTATGTTATTTTGGAGTATAAGACCAATCCCACAATTTCACTCTCATGCATCTCATATGTGGTTGAAGTCTTCCCTTATAATTTTGTATTATATTTGGAAGGTTAGAAATAAGTTAAAGTTTGAAAATATTCAACCTTTAGTTACACATATTAAACATCAGTATTTGAGTTAAATCTCTCATTTGAATAAATTATGTCCGAGTTTTATAAGCCTTTTTGACTCTTTTCTTATTTATAACTTATTTAATTTGAGCAATTTTCTTTACACTTCTCTAAAGATCTTTACAATTTTATGATATCTTTTGATCTTTTTCTTCGATTAAAGCAATTGATGATCTCTCTAAGGCAATACGAGTCCTGCTTCTTGCAGTGTTATTTACAGAAGATAAAATAGAACATTTTTTGGGTGCTTTACTATGTCAATTGAGAATCAAAACTTCTTTTTATGCATAACTTTATGTCATTACTTATGCTATTAAAATTTGTATTGTGGTTAGAATATGACTCAATTGCTGCTTATTCTTACTTGAAAAGTAACATTTTTTTCCTCATTGACAACTTTGCACTAAATGGCTCAATTGCTTAACCATAATAAAATTTATGTGATTTCATTATTTCTATATCTATAGAGAAAGTAACGGCGTTTTAGCCACTGTTAGTTTGAGTTTTTTGAATTTGACATGGTGGTATTTTCCCACATCAGAAATTAAGAAGTCTGTACTTGATTATTCTTGGGTAAA
Source organism: Citrus x clementina (assembly GCF_000493195.1). Lineage (NCBI taxonomy): Eukaryota > Viridiplantae > Streptophyta > Magnoliopsida > Sapindales > Rutaceae > Citrus > Citrus x clementina. Next base: position 877,276 of record NW_006262688.1, on the reverse strand, counting down.
GCTCAAATACCAATTTGCTTAATCTTGTTATAGTTTGCTATTTCAAAGACTATCTGTAGGATTGTATTTGGCAATGTTATTACTAAATGAACTCTATACCTTATTTTTCATTTAATGTATTATACCTCTTTCGAGTTTTTATTTTTTTTAAATCCCATGTTATAATAAAAAAAATTACACACTCTAAGGTTATTTTGTCTTTAATGCATTGGAGTTCACGTTTATATGTCTTTTAGTTTGGTTATTATTTCATTAAAATAAAGGATCCGCCATTAGAAACAAGCTCATAATAGTCAAAGTTTCTATAACTTGACTAGCATTACACACCAGTAGAGATCCAGGAAGACATTCCACAGTTGCTTGTAAACTAGACTTGCCTATCTAATTAAGATTAAATTTTAAGATGAATCAAGTTGAAACTCTCAAGATGCTCGCTATGTCTTAGTCATTAATTTTATTGATAATTAGATTAAATTTTAAGATGAATCTTAATTAAAATGCACCTGAACAAATTTGAATTAGATATAAGGAAATTTATACGAGTGATCTAGAAGTAATTTTTTTTCCCCTTAGACATTATCTTTCAACATGATTGATTTGTTTAGATTTTGGTCTATAATGACCTTTTGTAGACTATTATTATCATGTGCAATGGGAGTTACCATGAGTCCTACCCATATATGCACCTAGCTTTAGTACTATATAAAAATCCATACGTGTACATATACTCAAACCTTCTGTATTGAAATTCCATTATCATTTGTATTGTTGGGGAATATTGGACTGATGTGAAGGTTTCAAAGAAACTAGATTCATGCGAGTGATTTTAACAAAAATAAGAAACCGATTGTTATTACCCAAAAGAAAAATGAAAATGAAAATGAAATGAAGACCCTTCTCTCCATGATTCATTCAACTGGTCAAAATCAGACACCCATGAAAATTATTGTATGAGATATCATATAATAAAATATTATTTAAACAAAAACAACTACCAAAACATAAGCAAAGCGGAAATGGAAAGCAGACAAGTCCAAGTGCTTCTAGAAACAGAACATTTTGTTTGATTTTTGACATCAAAGATCAAACTACTAATTCTTCTGTGTATACTTTTTCTTTATGTTTGATTTTAAAAAAAATTCTGAAATCAGACAACATGTGTTTTGTTTTTGTTATTGTCGCCATCCCATTACGACTCTTCCTCATTTCTTGTAAACAACGAGTATCCTGTATGCCTTTGCCTTTGACTTTTCGCCATTTTAATTTCTCCTCCATTTACATTTTCATTCGCAAAATTCAACAACTATAAAAGAACCTGATAACAACTATCAGAATATTGACGTATTTCTTTTCTTTTGTAACCTGCTTTACACGCAAGTAAGTTCTCGCAACCCCTTTGTTTTTGTTACTTTTTTGTAATCTTGCTAAAGATTTGTTACTTGGGTTAGCTTTGTTCAGTTGTTTGAGTTCTGGGATTTGTTTGTATTTAGCAAATCTGCATCTGGGTATCTCATGATTTTGTAGATTGTTGACTTTTGAGTTGTTATTAATGAGGTCCTTGATCTCTAGATCACGACCTCTCTGTAAGTGGCTGATTCTCAAGAGCTTGTTGAGTCTTTGTTTTGTTTTGGATTTCTAGTGCAATCTTCTCTTTTTGAGGTGGAGGGGTTGGGGGTGCGAATCTTGATAGGCATCTTGGGATGGATTTAAATAATTCGACTGAGAGCACTGTTCCACATTTTGAGATAAATACCAGTTCATCATCCCGGCGAAGCATTTCTTCTAGTCAATCCAGGGCTTCCCGTGGGAATTCGATAAGGGAAGTGACTTTGGGTGATTTAGGATCAAAGCCTGTTAGGTATGGATCACGAGGTGGTGATTCTGAGGGTCTTAGTATGTCGCAGAAGGAGATCAGTGAAGAGGATGCTAGGTTTGTGTATATAAATGATCCTGTGAAGTCGAATGAAAAGTTTGAATTTGCTGGGAATTCAATTAGGACTGGAAAATATTCAATCCTTACATTCATTCCCAGAAATTTATTTGAACAGTTTCACAGAGTTGCATACATATATTTCCTTGTGATTGCTGTGCTTAATCAGCTTCCCCAGCTTGCAGTTTTTGGACGGGGAGTTTCTATTTTGCCATTAGCCTTTGTCCTGTCGGTTACAGCAATCAAGGATGCTTATGAGGATTATAGAAGGCACAGGTCAGATAGAATTGAGAACAATAGACTGGCAAATGTTCTGGTGAATAATCAGTTTCAAGAAAAGAAATGGAAGGATATTCGGGTCGGGGAAATTATTAAAATCAAGACAAATGAAACTATTCCTTGTGATATGGTGCTGCTCTCTACTAGTGATCCCACTGGGGTTGCATACCTGCAGACAATTAATTTGGATGGGGAGTCGAATTTGAAGACTCGGTACGCAAAGCAAGAGACTCTTTTGAAGGTTCCTGAAAAGGAGACTATCAGTGGGTTGATTAAATGTGAGAAGCCCAACAGGAACATATATGGATTTCATGCTAATATGGAAGTTGATGGGAAACGGCTGTCCCTTGGACCTTCAAATATTCTTTTACGAGGCTGTGAGCTGAAAAATACCTCTTGGGCTCTTGGCGTAGCTGTTTATGCTGGCCAGGAGACAAAAGTTATGCTTAACAGCTCAGGAGCTCCATCCAAGAGGAGCTGGCTTGAGATGCATATGAACTCAGAGATCATCAAGCTCTCTTTTTTCCTTGTTGCTTTGTGTACAGTTGTCTCCATCTGTGCTGCTGTTTGGCTGAAACGTCACAATGATGAATTGGACTACATGCCTTACTATAGGAGAAAGGACTTCTCTGAGGAGGGTGAACCAGATAACTATAAGTATTATGGATGGGGATTGGAGATTCTTTTCACCTTCCTCATGTCAGTTATAGTGTTTCAGGTCATGATCCCCATTTCTTTGTACATATCTATGGAACTTGTCCGGCTTGGCCAGGCATACTTCATGATCCAAGATTCCCACATGTATGATGAGGCCTCGGGTTCAAGATTTCAGTGCAGGGCTTTAAATATAAATGAAGATTTAGGACAAATAAAGTATGTATTTTCGGACAAAACTGGTACCCTTACTGAGAATAAGATGGAATTTCGATGTGCAAGCATTTGGGGGATAGATTACAGTGGTGGCAATGCACGTTCTCACAGTGAGGAAGTTGGTTACACTGTGCAAGGTAATGCAACTTAAGTTTTGGCAGTATATCTATAGTCATAACTTCTGATTTATTTATTTATTGTTATTCTTTACAAAATCTGACTATTTTCTTTCTTCTTTATGTTCTTTGATATTCAGTGGATGGAAAAGTTTTGAAACCAAAGCTGACAGTGAATGTTGATCCTCATCTTTTACAATTATCAAGAAGTGGAAAGAACACAGAAGAAGGCAAACATGTCTATGACTTCTTCCTTGCATTGGCAGCTTGTAATACTATTGTGCCTCTTGTTGTCGACACATCTGATCCGAATGTTAAATTAGTAGATTACCAAGGGGAGTCTCCAGATGAGCAAGCGTTAGTTTATGCTGCTGCTGCATATGGTTTTATGCTAATAGAAAGAACTTCGGGTCATATAGTTATTGATATTCAGGGTCAAAGGCAAAGGTAATTTCTGACACTATACCTTAATTTATTGCTACCCTTATGTAATCACCATTATCATCACTGAACCTACTTTCACAATGACCACTACATCTAAACTCTAATTTTGCATAGCATTAACGTAATTTGTCTAAGTACCTCAGAAGATGGTAGCAAGAATCATTATTGTAGCTTCAAGGTTAGCATTTAAGGGGGGGTTGGTGGTGGGGGGGGAGGGGGGGAGGTCTCACTTCAAACAGACAAAATAATCTATGTATAATTGTGTAATTGTATAAATTTCATCTTTGTGGGAGCCTGATAGCTGAGTACAAAATCTTTCCCTATCATGTGAAAATGTGTTATAAGCCCTTTTGTTTTTTGGGAGGGGTTTTGGGTTGGGTGGGAAAACGTTGGAGTTCCAGGTGGGATCATTCCAGGATCTTCTTTTTCTATTTGTCCTTTGTTGGACTGATGGATTGAGATCCTTTTTTGGTGGTGGACTCTACAAGCTAACTGCAGGGTAGTAGTGTTTCTAATTTTGTACTACATTATAGTTTATTACTGTTTCCAGTTTTTGTTTTCTAAAATTTATTCAAGTTATAGGTCTTATTGTATTTTGCTTCATTTCCTCTTATGGGCAGAGCAGGTTCAATGTCTTGGGTTTACATGAGTTCGACAGTGACCGGAAGAGGATGTCGGTTATTTTGGGGCTCCCTGACAAGACTGTGACGCTCTTTGTAAAAGGTGCTGACACATCTATGTTTAGTGTGATAGCTAAAGCTTTGAATATGAATGTAATAAGGGGAACTGAAAGCCATCTCCATGCTTACTCCTCTCTGGGTTTGAGAACACTCGTTGTTGGTATGCGAGAACTGAGTGCTTCCGAATTTGAGCAGTGGCAGTCTTCCTTTGAGGCTGCTAGCAATGCTTTGTTTGGTAGGGCTGCTTTACTTCGCAAGGTTGCTAGCAGTGTGGAAAACAATCTCTGCATACTGGGTGCCTCAGGTATTGAAGATAAACTACAACAAGGGGTGCCAGAAGCTATTGAGTCACTTCGAGCAGCTGGTATTAAAGTATGGGTTTTGACTGGTGACAAGCAAGAAACTGCCATATCTATTGGCTACTCGTCAAAACTCCTAACAAGCAAGATGACACAAGTTATAATTAATAGCAACTCAAAGGAATTGTGTAGAAAGAGTTTAGAGGATGCCATTGCCATGTCTAAGAAGCTAAAGACCGTGCCTGGTGTCTCACACAACTCTGAAAGAAGTTCTGGAGCTGGTGTTGCACAACTGGCCTTGATTATTGATGGTACCAGCCTTGTTTATATTCTAGACAGTGAACTTGATGAACAGGTATGGAACGACCATCCTTTCCATTTATTTGTGTCTCCATGATATCTCATATCCTGATCCAGATTTTATCATCTTGAACTGCAGCTTTTCCAATTAGCTGGAGACTGCTCTGTTGTACTTTGTTGCCGAGTAGCACCGTTGCAAAAAGCTGGGATTGTTGCCCTTGTAAAGACCAGGACATCAGACATGACCCTTGCGATTGGGGATGGTAATCAAAATTCCCTTCATTTTCTTAAAACCATCAGCTCTCTATACAATATTACAAATTTTCAGCTCACCAATTGGTGGTTTCGGCTGATTTGAGAATGTCTATTGCAATATTTAACAGGTGCAAATGATGTTTCAATGATTCAAATGGCTGATGTTGGAGTTGGCATAAGCGGCCAAGAGGGTCGGCAAGCTGTAATGTCATCGGATTTTGCAATGGGGCAGTTTAGATTCTTAGTTACACTTTTGTTGGTCCATGGGCATTGGAATTATCAGCGGATGGGCTACATGATATTGTACAACTTTTACAGAAATGCAGTGCTTGTTTTTGTTCTATTTTGGTGAGTAATTTTATGACAACTTTATGATCTTGCTACTTTCTCTATCCGCAAATCTAAATATCAAGAAATTCTGAAAATTCATCATAAATCTTCATCTTCGCCTGAATTTCTTGTGTTAATAAGAAGGAATAATTTAATTATTTCAGTTGTCTACTGCTCAGTTTTACATAATAGGCTTTTTCTTTCCTTTATAGGTCCATAGGTTTCTTGTACCCCTTCTCCTTGTCTGCCATATTACAAGAATGAATGTTACAATTAATTATCAGGCTTTGTGAATAATGTCATTTATAATAAGTAGTTCATGGCTGCTAATATCCTCATCTGTTGTGTAGGTATGTGCTATTTACTGCTTTCACTTTGACAACTGCAATTAATGAGTGGAGCAGTGTGTTATATTCTGTGATCTACACTTCTTTGCCTACAATTGTTGTTGCTATACTTGACAAGGACCTTAGTAGAAGGACTCTTCTACAGAATCCCCAGCTCTATGGGGCTGGGCACAGACAAGAGTGCTATAACACAAAATTGTTTTGGCTGACAATGGCTGATACATTGTGGCAAAGTGTGGTGATCTTTTTTATTCCTTTTGGAGCGTACTGGGACAGCACCATTGATGTATCAAGTATAGGGGATTTGTGGACACTTGCTGTTGTTATTTTGGTTAATATACACTTGGCTATGGATGTCATCCGGTGGACTTGGATTACTCATGCAGTCATTTGGGGATCTATAATTGCAACGTTGATTTGTGTCATGATAATAGATGCTGTACCTTCATTACCCGGTTATTGGTATGCCCTCTTTCCTGCTATTTGGAATATACTGTTAGGTGTTTCCTTTCAACATATGCATAATTGCGTGTACCATTTGTGTTGTTGCACTCTTAAGACATCAACAGGAAGAATCATATTTTTTCATAGATCTGGAAGAAAACTGTTAGGTTTTCTCTACTTCTGTTCTGATTGTGTCAAGAACATGTGCTCGTGTAGAGCTTTAGGCATTGGCCACTAATTTCGTACCAATTGCCAAGAACGACTGGTTCTATGGCGGATTTCATCGTTATGGCTGGTTAGGTCATTAAGGCATTAACTAATGTTGACTATCCTGGGGCAATAACTGCACTTGGCACCAGCTCAGAAGTAGACTGTCCTTTCCTTCTCATCCATCTCAAAGACTCAGATAAAAGAAGAAAAATAAGTAGTTAAATTCTTTTAAGAACGAAAGCCAAGGGGGGAACTCCAGTACTTGATCTCGTTTGTGAATTCTCCTTTTTCCTAATATTTGAAACCTCTACCACTGTTTACTTAGTTTCACTCATTACATGCATTTTACTGTATCCTTAATAGCCTTCACTTATGCATGCTGTGAATTTTGTTCAATTTTTTTTCACATCACCCTTGTATATAACAACTGAAGTTTCGACTCCTGCATAATTTGACAGGGCATTCTTCGAGGTTGCAAAGACACGATTGTTTTGGTTTTGCTTGATGATTATTCTTGTAGCAGCACTTATTCCACGTTTTCTTGTAAAATTTCTCTATCAATACTATTATCCATGCGATGTTCAGATTGCAAGAGAAGCCGAGAAGGTAGGGAATCTTAGGGAGCGTGGAGCCGGAGAAATAGAAATGAATCCAGTATTAGATCCTCCCCAAAGATAAAATTTGATTTTGCCTCCTCCCCCCTCCCTTTTTTGTAACATATCATATTCTTTTGGCTTCTTCAGGGAACCACTCTACAGTAGCCGGTTTTCATTATTTGCTATCCGAAGGATAGAGTTCGAGTTTGTATACCTAGGTTGTATTTTTGGCAATGTTGTATCACAAAATTTGTTGTATCACAAAATTATTCAATGTATATTAGCATTGTCTACAACCAACCTTGTAGATGAAGTTGAAATTATGTGCTTCAAGTTGCTTTTGATATCCTTTCGTCCCTACAAATTCTTGTATTAAACTACTAATTTCTTTCAACCAACCAGCTGTATCTAACTAGGAGATGACATGCAGACTGATAGCACAACAGATTTCTTCTTCTGAACGTCTATTGCAGCAAATGGACATTTGAAATTGCTTCCGTTAAGCTCCGAAAAGCTGCCTTAAATTCCGTTTATGTTGTCATTGGAAGTATATTTGCAACACTTGACAGGAGCATTAGAAGAAGCTCATACAGATGCTTAAATATGCCTAAAATATTCACGTAGGTCTACATATGTTGCTCTTCACATTCTCTGATGCATAGATCCGAGTTCATAGTTACAGTGCCTCCTGATTGTTCTCTTTCAGACCCTGAATCTGGGTGGCAAACTGCAAATTCCACAAAGTATCTTCAACAGAAGGTCTATCCTTTGGCTCATTGGACAGACATCGCAGACACAGCTCCATCATTCTCTTCAATGACTCGTCCGAGCATTCATTCATAACTGCAGGATCCACGATACTCTTTCGAGCTTCATCAGTCCCTATGTTTACTTGCAGCTGCATAAGAAACAAGAGTTTGCTTACAAGAAGTAAAATTAAAATTTAGTTTCAAAGAACTGATAGGAGAATTAAATTGTAGAATCACAAGCACTCACAAGATCTTTTACAAGAACAACAACATTTTCGGACGTGATAGGCCTTCCCACAATGATTTCGATTAAGATTATTCCTATGTCATAAACATCACTTTTGTCATCCTGTTCTGTCCTGCAGACACATAGACACAAAGTAACAAAGTAAATTCTAGGCACTGTGATAAACACCATCGTATATGCAAGTTGGTAAAAATGTATTATGCACCTTGCCAAGACACTTGTTTTTTTTGCAGGAGAAGAAACTTCAGCACTGCCCTGAAATTTTAAGCAGCATATGATCAACTCAAAAATACTGATATGAACGGCAGCACGTGTGGTGAATGAGACACAAACATATTAATATCTTATCCATACCTTGCCTCTAGCTTCAGCTAAAAGAGGAAGGTTATAGCTGTTGATTTTTACATGAAAATTCTCATCTAATAAAACATCTGTTATCTTGAGATTATTTGAAAAGACTCCCGGCACAATCCCTGTATGCAGGAACTGGACACCCTTTACAATTGCTATTGCAGCTGCTATTCGTTGGACCCAAGTAAGCTTGTAGCCTGCCAAACAAAGTTTAGATAAAGATGTAAAATGTGTTATTGTCAGGGTCATCGACAACAGATAAGGGGAAGGAAAATCAATATCACATTACCAGGTCCAGATATGGAGCTTCTTAGCGTCTCATTTGGAGCATACTCAAATATAAGATATATAATGCTTATGCTTGGATCATCCAAACTGAAGTCCAAGCAGTGTCCAAGAGCACTAACTAAATTGGTATGTCTGAGTTTTGAAATCAGCTCAATGTGGTAGGTGTACATATGTGGACTGCTCTTTTTGCTCATTTTCAAGCTTCTAATAGCAACCAGAGTGCCATCAGTGAGCTTTCCTTTGTAAATCTGATGTTAAAGGTGCATATAACATTCAGAATAAATAAGTTAATCTTATAGCAACATCATCAAAATGTAAAGACACTTGATCTTTCAATCCAATACTTCGGATGAAATTTGAAATACACACCTGACCATGTGAAGCATCACACATGAAACTTGAAGAATCAAAGCAATCAGTGGCCTCCTTAAGCTCATCGACAGTAAAGGTTCGATAAGCAGGGAGGCTAGCTCCCATCTTCATTGTTTCCGATATATATCCTGCAAATATATACAAGTATTAGAAACCATATATGTCAAATACATATAATGAAACATGCATAAAAGAAACAGAAGGAATTAATGGATTGGAGATGTAATTACTGGCATCTGAAAGCAGCTTCACTGTGTTAATTGTTGACACATTCTCCAGTATAAACCTTGTTGAAGTTGTTTCTACTTTATTATTATTCTTATTGTACACCTTTTTCACAACCAAAAGAACAGCCCCAACAACTGCAATGCCACCAACAGTCCCTCCCACCACACTTGATGCATAAGAGCTTTTGTTCTTCTGTTTATGCGGCAAAACTTTGACAGCCAGAGCTTCATTTTGGCAGAAATTAGAAGGATGCTGCTCTTGTTCTTCATTTGATAAACAGTTTTTGGAATACAAGACGAGCCTGGTCTTTGCTTCCACTTGTAGACAAGAAGGTAAATATCCTGTTAAAAGATTTGAAGATAAATCCACAAAGGCAAGTTGCGGATTGCATGACATGTTTTGCAGGAGTAATCCTGTTAATTTGTTTCCATGGATATCAAGATAAGTAATGGAAGGTAACGATAACAATGATGGTATAAATGGCCCCACAAATCGATTTAGAGAAATGTCTAGCTTTTGAAGCTGATTGTAGGAGCGTAATTCATCAGGATTAATACCAAACTGAAACCTGTTGTTTCTGAGAACAAGAGTGACCATTTTCTTATGCAATCTGGGAAAACGAGGACCAAAATAATTGTCTTGCACATCAAACACTCGAAGATTTTTCAAGTTGCGAAGATCAGGTATTTCCCCAGACAAGTGATTAGCTGAAAGTGACACAACTCTCAGACTTTGTAAACCTGTTAGAGAAACTGGCAAGAATCCACTTAGAGAATTGTTCTTCAAGCTCAACACAGACAAAACTTGGAGTAAACTTAGTTCACTGGGGACTGCCCCAGTAAACTTGTTATCATCAAGAATGAGTGTTTGTAAGTTTCTCAAAGAAGAAATTTGAACTGGGATGGAACCACTCAAATAGTTTGAACTAAGATTCAATATTTCCAGGGAAGATGAATGAGCAATGCTGCCAGGAAGTGGACCCCATAAGCCTAAAGAAACCAAAGATAAGACTTTCAAGCTGGAAAGACTTCCAAGGGTTGAAAAGAAAGTGTCAGTTGAGAAATTATGAGCAAGTCCACCATTGATGTTGTTGTTGTTGTCACCTGCAATGTGAAGCTGAGTCAAATTATCTTCATAACAAACTAGAGTTAGTGAAGGAGTTGGTTCAATGTTGCAGAAATCAGTGACAGTGGTGGTGTTAAAGCTGCTTGAAACTGAAGGATAGTTGAGCAGCTGCTGGATTCTCACAAGGGTTTGATACTGAAAGAGTTGAAGCTGGTTTGAATGGGGAGCAGAAACAATAATGCTGAGAATTATAAACACAAGAAGATGAAGCTTATCAACTGGTTTTGCCATGGAGACAATACTGAGAATAATGAATGTGCATTCATACGCATACAGTTTTTAAGAGATTTGTGCGTCAAAGATAGTATCTGCAGACACAACTTTCAATACAAATCAAGTCATGTTTTTGTTCTCACCCTAGTGTGTGTAATCGTGTTCTTGCTCATTGGAAACATAAATTGCTTTGCTCCAGATTCCATTCCGTGCCACTTAGTAGACACCTACAATTGTCAATTGACAATTACTAAATACACGTAAATCTTGATTATCTGGAATTAATTCATTAAATTAGCCCCGCAATTTAGTATTAAGTGCACAGATTCATCTATAAAATTATTTTTTAAAACAAAATAGTAATAATAATACTTAACCAAAGTTTGATACAAAATTTATATCTCAATTAAAAATATATATATCATAAATATGACTAAGATTGCCGCACGATCTTAGGTGAATAAGAACAGATTAATCTCAATTATATACCATCGTCCAAATCTTCCTTAGATTTGGTGGTGGAGTGCTTCATGCTTTATATTATCTATGGGGGTAATTTAGCGTCTACCCCATATATTTTAACAATGTGCCCTGAGCACCCAAATGTTTTGATCATGTGCAACACGCCCTTACTTCCGTCAATTTGGCATTTAAATATAATGGTATCATCAATTTGACAGTTAATTTTGACTATAGATGTGTTTGAAATTGAGGTTGAGCAACTGCAATTTAAAAGTTACAGTACTAAAGTATTTTGTAAAGACTAACTGTTGTAACTTGAAAGTTATATTGATATGATTTTTCACTTGTATAATATAAAATTTATTATATCTTTAATAATTTTGTCAAAATTATTATTTAAAATTTATATTTACTACATATTATTAATTCTTGTTTCATAATTATAACTTTTTTTTTTCACAACAGTTGTCTTTTAAAAGTTACAGCACCTTAATCCCAAACAGGACCTAAATGCCTACAACGCCATAGATAAATTAATGGTAGATTACAGTACATATCACAAAGTAATTCCAATCCACTAATATTCAACCTCCTTTCGGAAAATGCATTGATCCTCTAAACTCAGCTAATCTGATTCATATGACCAATTAATAGAACAAATCACCAATTAATAAAAACCTTATTTCAAATACACACACACAACATAAATAGTGTTAAAATGAATATGTTAATAATATTGATTTTGATGATAACAAACTTTAAATGGTTTTTGATGGAGTTATTCCTTAATAAACGAAAGCCTTATAATCATTCCAATCATATTCAGAAAAGATGGACTTTCAAATTAGAAAATGATTCTCTGTAAAATCTGGTTTAAAATGTGATTCTGGAAATAAACGGTGAGGTTAACCGATTAAAACCAGAGAGCAACATATTGCTTAAGCTCTAACCGATTAAGAAAAACGGAAAACACAAAAAGCTGGGAAGGTTACTAGAATTTAATGGTAAACCGTTTATTTAACCGATTAACCGATAAAATCTAGAATTAAAGATTGTACTCTTCTGGCACCGTTTAACAAAACCGGATAAGGCTAAATTGTTTTGCAGGTTACTGGAAACAAACGGTTAACCATTTATTACAAACGGTTAACCGATAATTTTTAGAGAGGTCATTTCATACAAATCCTTAACCGTTTAATGTAAACGGATAACTGATGTTCATCTTGCAGGTCTCTGGAATTTAACGGCGAAAGGTTAACTCTAAACGGCAAACTGTTTATTTCAAATTTGGCCCAACGGTAACTTTTGACCAGCCTAAACGGTGAACCGTTAATGGTTAACGGCGAACCATTTTCGGGCAGATAATTTGTAACGGCTAGTTTTTCAGCTCCAACTATAAATAAGCTCATTCAAATTCAAACAAGATTGATCACAACACGACCATTGAGATTATATTCGAGAATACAATCTTCATAGAGCTTTAAAAACACATTCTTGCTTCATCTATTCACACATTGGACATTGATTTGTAATCTTAAATATTGTGTGAGGGAAGAACAATTTTTAATCTTTTACTTTGAGTGATTGTAAGTGTTGTGATACACTTGAGTTAAGAGATTGATGATAATCTCTTGTTGTAAAGGTTCATTGACACATTGGAAGTCAAGTGTAAGCATTTGAAGCCTTGGAGGTGTGCTTAGTGAAATCCTCAAGCCCGGAAAGCTTGGAGGCGTGGATGTAGGCGAGGTTGACCGAACCACGTAAAAATCTTCGTGTTTGAATCTCTCTTCCCTTATCTTTTTATATTGTGATTGATTTAAATATTTTTCCATTAAATTCATTTTAGATTTGGTTGATAATTTGTTTAGAATCAAATAATTTTTTAGAATCCCAATTCACCCCCCTCTTGGGTTGCACACTTGTATTTCATTTGGTATCAGAGTTTGGTTCTCTTGTTATGACTTAACCGTCTAGAGTAAAAGATCCATGGCAACCCAAAATGACTCAACCTTTAGGGAAGGACAGTCCACAACTAGACCACAATTCTTTGACGGAAATGACTACCCATATTGAAAAACTAGGATGAGAATTTATTTACAAGCACTAGATTATGAAATTTGGGAAGTTGTATGTGATCGTCCGTTTTTGCCCCTAAATAAAAATGAAGTCGGGGACGATATTCCAAAGCCTTCAAGGGAATGGAATGAATTGGAAAAGAGAAAAATTTCTCTAAATTCCAAAGCTATGAATGCTTTATTTTGTGCACTTGATAAGAAAGAATTTCATCGAGTCTTTAGTTGTGAAAGTGCCAATGAAATTTGGCACAAACTTGAAGTAATCTATGAAGGCACAAATCAAGTGAAATAGTCAAAAATCAGTAGGTACACTCGACAATATGAGTTGTTCCAAATGGAACAAAATGAGAGTGTGTACTCTATGTATACGAGATTTACGGACATAGTAAACACCCTAGGAGCCTTAGGAAAGGTCTTCTCAAATAGCGAGAAAGTGAAGAAAATCATTAGGTCACTTCTAAAAGAATGGAGACCTAAAAGAACCGCTATTGAAGAGTCCAAAGATTTAAATGCTTTACCTCTTGATGATTTAATTAGTTCTCTCATTTCATATGAAGAAGATTTGGCAGCAGAAAAAGGGCATGAGGAGAAGAAGAAAAGCATTGCTCTCAAAGCTTCAAAATATGAGAGTGATCGGGAGAGTGAACCGGATGATGAAGAGCTGGCCATGCTAGCAAGGAGGTTCAAAAAATTCTTCAAGAAAACCAGAGAGCGAAGAAATTTCATAAACTTCAAGAACCAAAGGGAGAAGAAAGAGGTAATCACATGCTATGAATGCAAGAAGCCTGACCATATAAGATCAGAGTGCCCACTCATCAACAAACTCAAGAAGAAAGCCATGGTTGCAACTTGGGATGATAGCGAGGAAGATTCAAGTGATGAAGAAGGGTCGCAAGAAGTATCAAACCTAGCACTTATGGCAATAGGAGGGGATGATGATCTCAATGAGGTAAGTGATCCCACCTATGATGAATTGTATGATGCTTTTAAAGAATTGCATAATGAGTTGATAAAGATTGGTAAAAAGAATGTATGTCTTAAAAAGAAAATGACAAAGTTTAAAAATGAAAATGAATCTCTAAATGCAAAAATTGCATGCCTAGAAGTAGAGAACAAAACATTGCATGATGAAATTGCATTATCAAATGAGAAACCTAGCATCTCACATAAGCATTTAGAATCACACATAGATGATTTAAAAAATGAAAACCAAATGCTTAAGAAAAAGAGTAATGAGTTGAATGAGATTGTCTTGAAGTTTACAAATGGGCAAAAGATGTTGGACAATATGCTTAACTCATAAAAATGTGTTTTTGATAAAGGAGTATTTGGGTATAAGCCTAACTTGAAGCAAAAGTATTATAAGAATTTTTTTGTTAAAGCTACCTCCACAAGTGATCATAAGATTGTATGTCATTTTTGTAATCAAGATGGTCATATGAAAAATAGATGTCCAATAAAAAGAAATGCATATTATGGTATGAAATGCATTTGGGTTCCAAAAGGAATCACTACTAACTCTCAAGGACCCAAAAAGCTTGGGGTACCTAAAACTTGAGTTTTTCTTTGTAGGGCTTGAAGAAGAAGAAAAATAAATGGTACTTGGACAGTGGTTGTTTAAGGCACATGACCGGAAACTATGCATGGTTCTCAAGGTTCACCAAAATTGAAAATGGTGGAGACGTATCTTTTGGAGACAACTCAAAAGGAAAAATTCTTGGAATTGGAAATGTTGGTAAAGTTTCCTCAACTCTAATTGAGAATGTATGTTTGGTTGAAAACTTGAAACACAACTTAATTAGTATTAGTCAATTATGTGACAAAGGTTATAAAGTTATCTTTGATAAATTTAGTTGTGTTATTGAGAATTCATGTAATGGCAAGATCTTATTTGTTGGGAATAGATGTGATAATGTTTATATCATTGACATAGAATGTGCATCTACTCTTGATAAATATTTTTCGGCATTGCATGATGATAGTTGGTTATGGCATAGAAGGTTAGGACATGCAAGTCTGGATTTGATTTCAAAAATTTCGAAAAATGATTTAGTTAAAGGTCTTCCAAAAATTGGTTTTAAAAAAGATAAGATTTGTGAAGCTTGTCAATTTGGAAAACAAATCAAAACTTCTTTCAAAAATAAAAATCATATTTCTACTTCAAAACCACTTCAACTTCTTCACATAAATTTATTTGGGTCTTCTGGATATGCTAGTCTAAATGACAAATGTTATGCATTTGTGATAGTGGATGATTATTTTAGATATACGTGGGTATTATTCTTAGCCAATAAGGATGATGTTCTTGATGCCTTTAAAGTGCTTTGTAAGAAAATACAAAATGAAAAAGGGTATGGTATTGCATGCATTAGGAGTGATCATGGAGGAGAGTTTGAAAATCATGCATTTGAGATTTTTTGTAATGATTTTGGCATTGAGCATCAATTTTCATCACCTAGAACTCCACAACAAAATGGAGTTATTAAGAGAAAGAATAAATTCATTCAAGAAATGGCTAGAACTATGTTGAATGAAAATTCATTGCCTAAGTATTTTTGGGCCGAGTCCGTCAACACCGCTTGTTATGTTTTAAATCGTGTGTTGATTAGACATAACCTTAACAAAACTCCATATGAGCTTTGGAAACATAGAAAACTCAATATTGGTTATTTCAAAGTTTTTAGATGCAAATGTTTTATTTTGAACACAAAAGACAATCTTGGCAAATTTGATCCAAAATCTAATGTTGGTATTTTTCTTGGATATTCAAATTCAAGCAAAGCTTATAGAGTTTATAACAAAAATACACTAGTTGTAGAAGAATCTATGCATGTTATATTTGATGAGTCTAACTCCTCCTCTGCGGAGAAAGGAATAAATTATGATGATGTAGATGGAGAGTCACAAGAAGAACCATCAAAGGATAATCAAGAGAATGCACCACAAAGAAATCAAGAGGATGAACAAGAAGAGCAAACAAATATGGAGCAACATGAATGTACTTCTCAAACACTCCCCAAGGAGTGAAGGTATGTTTCTTCTCACCCTAAAGATGTAATTTTAGGAGATCCCCCACGAGGTGTTACAACTACATCATTGCTTAGGAATACTTGTGAGCATAATGCATTCATTTCGCAAATTGAACCAAAATCCTTTGCGGATGCGAAAAATGATGAATCTTGCATTATGACAATGCAAGAAGAGTTGAATCAATTTGAAAGAAACAATGTGTGGGAATTAGTTCCTAAACCGAAACATCAATCCGTCATAAGTACTAAATGAATATTTAGAAATAAAATGGATGAATCTGGTGTGGTTGTAAGAAATAAAGCTAGATTAGTGGCTCAAGGTTACAACCAAGAAGAAGGAATTGATTTTGATGAAACTTTTGCATCCGTTGCTAGACTAGAATCAATTAGAATGTTGTTGGCATTTGCATGTCATAAAGATTTCATCTTATTTCAAATGGATGTGAAAAATGCTTTCTTAAATGGGTATATTATGGAAGAAGTATATGTAAAACAACCCCCTAGTTTTGAAAATGAAAAACTTCCAAATCATGTTTATAAGTTGTTTAAAGCCTTGTATGGATTAAAACAAGCACCTAGAGCATGGTATGATAAGCTTAAGAATTTCTTGTTAGAAAATAATTTTTCCATGGGTAAAGCAGATACTACTCTCTTCGTTAAACATAAGGAGAAAGACATACTTGTTGTTTAAATTTATGTTGATGATATTATTTTTGGTTCTACTAATGAATTATTATGTCAAGAATTTTCATCTTGCATGAGTAATGAATTTGAAATGAGTATGATGGAAGAGTTGAAGTACTTCATTGGACGGCAAATAAAACAAAACCAGGAAGGAATTTTCATAAATCAAGCCAAGTATGCAAAAGATTTACTCAAAAGATTCGGCATTGATAACTCAAAGACCAAAAACACTCCAATGAGCACAACAACCAAACTTGACAAAGATGAAAAAGGTAAGAAAGTGGATATCAAAATGTATCGAGGTATGATCACTCACTTGTTTCATGGTTTAGCAAGAAACAAAATTCTGTTGCACTTTCAACTACAGAGGCTGAATATATAGCTGCAGGAAGTTGTTGTGCGCAAGCTCTTTGGATGAAACAAACACTTAGAGACTATGGTATTAACCTAGAACAAATTCTTATTAAGTGTGATAATACTTGTGCTACAAATCTTTCAAAAAATCCCATTCAACACTCTAAAACCAAGTATATAGAAATAAGACATCATTTCTTGAGAGATCATGTTCAAAAGAGAGATATTGCATTAGAGTTTATTTCTACAGAAAAACAACTCGCCGATATTTTTACCAAACCCCTTGGTGAAGATTAATTTTCCAAAATTCGGCATGAACTTGGGATGATGAAATTTTCACATTAACGTCTCTATTCATGCTATTGAGTGTATTGAATTAATTGACTTATTGGTGATTTAATATTTATGAAATGCTTAGGCTTGATATTCAAATGATGTATTTGCTTTGTTAATTCTTGATTGATTATATGAATTAATTGCTTGAATACATGTTCATGAATCATGCATTAAAATGGCTCATAAAATATTTTTAGATCAATTACATGATCTTGGAATGTATTATTTGCTTACTAAAAATTAAATCAAATGTGCGAAATTATAGATAAAATAAACGGATAACCGTTTCCAATAAACGGTGAACCGTTTTATTCCAGAAACGAGTTTATATGTCTGTCTTTTTACTCTTTCACCGTTTGTTGCAATCGGTAAACCGATTAAAAACAGAGAGTCCTCTAACAGTTACTCCTTAGCCGTTAAGAGTTTAACCTTTTACCGTCTGCCATTCCTTAGCCTCTGGAGGTTACCCCTTAACCATTTAAATAAACGGTTAACCGTTTTCGTGAATATAAAACTGTTCAAAGGTTTTCTTCTTCCTCTTCAGTTGCCCTTTCACCGTTTCAGCCATTGTTGCGCAGCCGACGCTTCCTCTGTCCTTAAATCTTCATTTTCCTTGCTTTTCTTGCCAAATCAAACCTACAACATCATTTCTTATCACCTTTAGAACACTTTCACCGATTCAAATCTTCAAATCAAGCCTAAAATCGAAAAATCCCAAATTCAAACCGTACGTGCAGTCATTCGGGTTTCTTCAATTTTTACCTGATTCTTGCCCTTCTTCAACCAAATTGAGCCTCAAAATCACATCCTTTACTCATTCCTAAACAAATAATCGGTTCATCTTCTTCTCATCACATCTCTCCCG
This sequence comes from Citrus x clementina, assembly GCF_000493195.1. Lineage (NCBI taxonomy): Eukaryota > Viridiplantae > Streptophyta > Magnoliopsida > Sapindales > Rutaceae > Citrus > Citrus x clementina. The sequence goes on along the minus strand of NW_006262688.1, from coordinate 858,798 downwards.
AAATTTTCAAACTTCCTTATTCTTCACCATGGCTGCACCCCCTTGGAGAAATCTATGCCTCCAAGGAATCCTATACCACCACGGGAAGTCTCTGAATTTGCAAGAATTCATTTCCCCATGCCTTCCTTGGCCAAGCGGTTCGAGGATCGCTTCAATGGTCGTAAGGTACTTGACTCTTCCTATGTTGAAATAGATGATTTCAGTACCTTAGTTGTTTGTGGTAGAAGCATTAGGGATATGCTTCAGCCTTGGGAGTCTGCCATTGACTTTGATGACTGAGTTTATCCCAATTTAGTGCGAGTCTTTTATTCGAACATGGAAATCTTCGCAACTCGTCTAAATAGGATAGTTACCCAAGTCGGCAGTGTGCTTATAGAATTTGATGATGGGGACCTATCTGGCTTTCTTGGTATCTCTAGTGAGGGTCATGACATTTACACCTCTAGGAAAGCCTTTTCTTTTGACGATTTTAGTCATGTTGATGGAGTTCGTAATATTTGTCGCCGCCGAGACTTGTCTGATGAGATCTGCAATCTACATTTTTTGTCTCAACTTTTACCTCTCCAAGTTCGCATTCTTCACTCTATTTTACAACACATAGTGACACCTAAGAAGGGTCACTCGGATGAGGTTACGAGGTTGGACGGTGGCCTACTAGATAGTCTCATTTCAGGCTATCCCATTAACCTCGGCTATGTTATTGTGCGGCACATGTTGAGTACTCCCGCGGTTAACTACCGCTTGCTTCCATATGGCAGTATCATTACTAAGCTACTGCGACGCTTTAAGGTGCCTCTTCTCGATACCGGTTATATAGAGACTAGACGGATTGGTCCCGAGGCCATGACTAGTATTGATTTTTCTAGGAAGAATGGAGAGTGGATAAAGACAAACAACTCTAAAAACCGGGATACATTGATTGCCCTAGAGGACGATCGGATGCTCAATGATGTCTATCCTCTCGATAAGCTTCCAGATTTTAGATTAGGAGCTCATCCTCATCCTCTGCGTCGCTGTTTTGTCCCTCGGCCTCCAGTTGACTCTGACTTTGAGGAGCGTGCGATGGATGCTGACATTCCCTCCTCTTCCGAGCCGCCTTTGGCTCCCGAGTAGCCTCCTGCTCCTGAGCCATCTGTTGTTCCTGAGCAGTCCTCTGCCTCTGAGCCACCTCCAGCTCCAGTTCAGCCCCCTACTTCAGACGTTGTGTAGTAGTTGATTGTTGATGTTCGCCGGATTTCGGAGCGCCAACAACTAATTCTCGATCGGTTGGACACCTTTTCCCGTGACCACCAGCAGCTACGTTCTGGTTTTTAGACCTTCCAGCAGCAGAGCATTATCAGCAGCTTGAGCTTATAGCTGGACAACGCACTCTTCTTCGCTATTTTGGTTATGATCTGGGGAGCACATCTTCTCCACCTCCATAGTTTCTGAGTTCTATTTTCGCACATACATTTCATATTTTGTTTGTTTGTGTGTTGCTATTTATATTTTTATATACACTGCTACCTCTATCTGATCCTGATGGATTTTGATGACATGTTTGTGTGATGTTCTTGATGTTGGATGACTTGATATTGGTTGATGAAATTGTTGGTTTATTGGTTAATGGAGTTGTTGGTTTGTTAGATGATGGAGTTGTTGTTAATATATTTTGGAAGTGTTTTTAATCTCATTTTGTATTAGTGGTTTTGCTCAATTTTAAGGGGAAACTCTGCCAAAATTTTCGCTCGCCACAACTGGGTATCTTCTTTAACGGCTTTCTGGTTTTCCTTTCTCTATTTTCTTTTTGATGATGAAGGGGGAGATAATTATGGAGAGATTTAAAATGATTTTTAAAAATGCTTTCTTGAGCAAAAATCTTTTTATTGGACATTTCTTAATTTGACCATACATTTAGGGGGAGCATATATTAAGGGGGAGCAAAATATTGAATGAAGTTTGTCATCATAAAAAAGGAGGAGATTGTTAACATGAATATGTTAATAATATTGATTTTGATGATAACAAACTTTAAATGGTTTTTGATGGAGCTATTCCTTAATAAACGAAAGCCTTATAATCATTCCAATCATGTTCAGAAAAGATGGACTTTCAAATTAGAAAATGATTCTCTACAAAATCTGGTTTAAAATGTGATTCTGGAAATAAACGGTGAACCGTTTTTTTTAAAACGGTGAACCGTTTTCTTTAAAACGGTTAACCGATTAAAACCAGAAAGCAACATATTGCCTAAGCTCCAACCGATTAAGAAAAATGGAAAACACAAAATGCTGGGAAGGTTACTGGAATTTAACGGTAAACCGTTTATTTAACCGGTTAACCGATAAAATCCAGAATTAAAGATTGTACTCTTCTGGCACCGTTTAACAAAACCGGATAAGGCTAAATTATTTTGCAGGTTACTGAAAATAAACAGTTAACCGTTTATTACAAACGGTTAACCGATAATTTTCAGAGAGGTCATTTCATGCAAATCCTTAATCGTTTAATGTAAACGGATAACTGATGTTCATCTTGCAGGTCTCTGGAATTTAACGGTGAAAGGTTAACTCTAAACGGCAAACCGTTTATTTGAAATTTGGCCCAACGGTAACTTTTGACCAGCCTAAACGGTGAACCGTTAATGGTTAACGGCGAACTGTTTTCGGGTAGACAGTTTGTAACGGCTAGTTTTTCAGCTCCAACTATAAATAAGCTCATTCAAATTCAAACAAGATTGATCACAACAAGACCATTGAGCTTATATTCGAGAATACAATCTTCATAGAGCTTTAAAAACACATTCTTGCTTCATCTATTCACACATTGGGCATTGATTTGTAATCTTAAATATTGTTTGAGGGAAGAACAATTTTCAATCTTTTACTTTGAGTGATTGTAAGTGTTGGGATACACTTGGGTTAAGAGATTGGAGATAATCTCTTGTTGTAAAGGTTCATTGACACCTTAGAAGTCAAGTGTAAGCATTTGAAGCCTTGGAGGCATGCTTAGTGAAATCCTCAAGCCCGGAAAACTTGGAGGCGTGGATGTAGGTGAGGTTGGCCGAACCACGTAAAAATCTTCATGTTTGAATCTCTCTTCCCTTATCTTTTTATATTGTTATTGATTTAAGTGTTTTTCCATTAAATTCATTTTAGATTTGGTTGATAATTTGTTTAGAATCAAATAATTTTTCAGAATCCTAATTCACCCCCCCTCTTGGGTTGCACACTTGTATTTCAAATAGCGTATCACACTTCAAGCATGTTGTAGACAATTCCTCAACTACTCAAATTATTCCTAAAGAACAATGACCTAGCTAGGAGCATAAGCAACTTACTTGCTTATATTTACTACATTTATAGGTGCATTTGTCATCTGTTGTAAATGAATTACCTTCTGCGCTTTATATTTAGAGAGGCCTGAGAATATAAACGAGACATACTTGACACTTTCTCAAAAAGATCATATCTTACCCCAATATGCATTTTTCTCTCTTCTAATGGAGGAAAACTTGTCTCATCAATGTAATAGTTTAAAAAAAGTGTAGTAAACACATAACCTATTAGGGGTTTAAAATACATAATAATTATTGGTGAGGTAAAACCAATAAAAATTATTATCGTTCTTTTTCAGAACAAATATAATATGTAGTTAAAGTTTGTATATCTACAGCAAAACAAATGTATGTTGAATTTCAGGATAAAAAGTATATAAACAAAGTAAATAAAATCAAATAGGTACCCTTAATTGATAAAGGTACTTCCATTAGGCAATTTGTTATTGATCCTTTAATCCTTCATCTTCAATCTTTTGTCTTTAAACTTTGCTAGCAATCTTAATATTTCATAAATATAGAAATATTATAGCCATCCTTATTTTTTGATGTGCAAGTTTTAATTTGATGGCAACTATGTAGCATACGTATAAAGATAGTTTTATTGAATAAACAGATAAAATAAAGAGTATAAGGGAATAGGATTCTTCCTATACTAGAGTACAGTATTGCTGATAACCTGTTTGTAGGTTTAATTGGAAAGTATTAGACATGCATGTAAATAATATAAATGTTAAGAAGTTAAAGAAATATAATGATATTAGCCAAGAAAATAGAGATAAAGCTTTGGGAGAGCTTAGATTGCGAATATCCTCTCTTTATAAAGGTAATGTGTGTTTCACATTAATAACTTTGGAAAGTAAATTGTAAAAACAATTATATGACTTGTGATATATGCATCACATTTACTGAAAAATATTGTGAATTGTGCATCACATTAATTAATTCACAAAAGTGTTATACATCCAATACTTTAAAATTCAAAGAGTGTGTTGTTAAGTTCACGACCAATTAATATATTTGATTGGTTATAAATAGCCATCACCATCTGTAATCACATATAATTTAAAATTTAATTGAAAAATGAAATAAAACACTTTGGATTGTGCCTAAACTCACAACAATTGAAATTTCTTTATCTTAGGTCTAGAAGAGAAAGCATTAACGCATTATTACTATCTTCAACTACACAAAGTAGTCCATCTATATTCTATCACCAATGGCTTAGCTGAAAAACCAATCTTCAATTATTTGAAAAACTGCTGTGAATAGGTAAAGACATTCAGCACTGATTTTTAAAAAATATAAATTTGTATTCCTTGAATAAATACAAAGGAAAAGAAATATTGTATACTGAAGTTGTCAGCGACTCAGCATAATGCATCAGTCCAAAGCAAAGCAGAAACAGCAACATTAGATTCTAATTAATAAAGTTCATATAAAACAGGATGGACTATTAAATAGAAGATGCTGAAGTGATGTCTTTTTCTTTACACCAAAACTGGCACTTAGCACCAAGACCACCGTACAGTATCTTCTAAAATTTATATTTTCTTTTAAAAATACATAATTAATTTCTTTCACCATTTTTTTTAGATTATTTCATTTATTATTACCCTGATTTTAAATATTTGAGATTTGAACTCTTTACACCAGAACTGCAAATTTTGTTTTAAATTCTTTTTTATATTTAAAAAATTACATTATACCAATATCTACAACAAATCTATCAGAATTGCAATCTCATATGGACCCAAAACGGTAAACTATCAAATATTTAGGAAAGTAAAAAAAATAACTACCATAATGCACATAAAAGAACTGAATAAGCTATTTGTATGGTTCCCAATTCTTGCATCATTTTAGCAAAGCAATTATCTGTTTATCATAGGTTGTTATTTTTTTCCTTCTGATAAGATCATAGGTTGTTAAACAGAAAGTATAAATAGAATAATATAATGCATTTTTTCACAATAGGACACATTGTTGACAGCAACTTGTAAAATGACACAGACAAAAACAAATGAATGTAGATTCACACAGTGACTCACGGGAACAATAAGAAAAGCGTAAGATTGACTTTAAAAGTTTTGTCGTGCTCAAAAAAAATCACGAGAAGCGTTGGATTGCCTTGCCTGGCCAGATGCTTTATTTCTATTTTTGAGCTCTTTTAATCTTTTTTGTAAGGGCATCACGCGGTAGAATTTGAGCTAATGAAAGCAGATTTTCGAGTTTATTTCAAAAGACCTCTAGACTGTCTATGGTAAGTTTTTTACATTGTAATATCTGTAGATATACCCATTAAAAAAAAAGAATAATGTATTGTAATGATGCTATCTCGACATATAACACCAGTAATGAATATGAAATTAACAGTTAGTTTAGTTTAGCACCATATTCACGAATCTGTTATTTCATTTGACTGAAGATTGAATTTTGAATACCATCAATCTTAATCAGATACTATGTGATGTTACAACAAAACTCGCAATATCTGCTCTTTTGAAAGAGAAAAGAATTAAGAAACCGTTTTATTATGTTCCAACAAAGGCATTCCGTATCCAATGCTTTTCAATCTTCAAGAATATATCGGTTTCTTCTTGCACCAAAAGCAATTCTCTGCATGATAACAGAAAGTGAAAATAATGATCACCCAGAAATTTTCCTATGAGGATAATACCAAATTTGACTGTGTTTCAACCTAAAGTAACTGACTCAGGTTTTTCACATACCGAGAATATCTGTGAGTAGGCCTTCACTCCAGTGAGGAAACGAAGATAAGTAGGCTTTGTTGATCCACTGGCAGCGATTGATCTGATTTTAGGGACAAGACACTCAGCAACCTGCAGTAACAAGAAAATCCGACAAACAATGAAGACACAAAGAGCAGAAGTAATACATTCTAGTTAATTTATCCAAAAAAATGTAGATAAGCACTGACTGCATGCACAAACATTTTACAATTGTGATCCCAGTCAAAACGACCCAATATTACTGCAGCTATGTCACTTATTTGATTGGGTTCAGAAATCTATGTGTCTAATGATCTATGATTCAGCACTAATCACATATTACGAATTGGCTTTAGTGTCACACAACAATCATCCAGTACAAAAAAATAGACATCATGATGACAATTGACTTCTTGTGTCTCTATATATGTTAAGCTGTTGAACAAAATATTACCACATCAGCTGGTTCTGCCAAAACATTAATGAAGAATTTGGCCTGCAACAAACCAAAAGTTTTATTTTCAGCTTGAAATCAGAAATAAAAGGATAATGACCAAAAAGAAACATATATTTACTGTACCTACCTGCTTTGTAGTAGCACCAGACATGAGAAGATCAGTTGTCACCATTCCTGGCTGAACAATAATTGATGAAAAATGAAAAATGAAAAATGAAAACGATTGCGTATCATGGTAAGGGGCATCTAAAACAGTTACCTTAGAACCCAAAGCTAACCCCAGCATGAAATAATTGAGGAATCTATTAGCGATCCTTCAAATCTCTGTAAAACTAAAGTTTCTCATGGGTGCACAACATGGAGTAGAAGCTAGTTACATCACACACAAGGCTGCCTAAAAGAAAGGTAGTTTGATATAATTCACAACCATGAATCATTTACAAAGTGGAGCCAAGGTAAAATAATCTTAGGATCAGTGTTTCATTCTTTGGTGTAGCAATTTGGCACCAGTTGCTGACCTACGACATAATCTTACCTTCTTACGGATGGTGGATATTAATGGTCGTTGAGTTTTAACTTGCAGCTGAAAGAAAGGTCAGGATGGCCTCAAAACGAATTTGAGCAAGAACATGTTAGATGAGCAGGTGATTGAAACCTGGAGGCTAAGTTACCAGTTTCAGAGACATGACTTTCACATCAAAAGGTAAGCATTTGTATAGATCTTTTAGCAGTAGTATTTCAATTTCCCATTATCAATACGATTTAGATCTATACTTTCAATTAGGATTGGATATATAAAATTTAAACATAGGGTAACTACTTAACCATAACAAAGCTTACCGACAAATTATGCACCACAACATTTTTAACATCTTGCATCTGCAATTCTGCCTGTGCAGAGGGAGAAGAAGAAGCAAAGAAATCAACATAATTTGCATTACATAATTAGATAACTACCATTAAACATAATCGTACCAATACAGTCACACATTTTCAAAGGCAAAAGAGAAAGCTCATGCAAAACAACAAAAAAGAAATCATAAAGAGAGATTTGAAAAGAAAATTTCCCTTTTTCAATTTTAAAAAAGGGAAAATAAAAAGAGAAACACCGCACATATAATTGCATTTAACTCCTCCCATATTCTGCCATCTGCAAATATACAATATGCCTCTATGGGAATACATTGTGAACTAGTAACTTGTTTGATGAAAGATAATACAATCCTAACCTAGTTGAAATCTATTACTTCCATCCCATTGCAGCTGTGACTTCAGTCCCAAACATAACCTTCAAATGGCGAGATTGCAACTCATGCGTGTATTAAATATGATCCATTAATTGCACACATGATATTTCATCCCAATGCAATGGACCAAAAATAGTAAAATAATGTGTAAAAATTAGGTACCACCAACCCGTCTCTATATGTATAAGATTGATGTTGGGATCAAGTTAATAATCTTTTGAGCCAATTCAAGTTAACTTTTTCTGAGTTTCCTTAAAACTTGGGTTGGACGAGCTATGATTTTATTCAAGCCAAGTTGGAACAGCAAAAAATGAAGTTTGTTTCCCTCAAATGGTGTGCAATGAAAGATGAGTAGCCCAAAATGTTTTAAATTACAAGTCAAGCTATGACATCCTAAATTATGATGAGAAAGCAAGTGCAATCTATTTTTTGAATATAAATAAATTTTTTTATCAGAAAAAAAAGTAGTGGTCCTAATAATAAGGCAGTATAGAGCATTAACCATCACATAAATCTTTGTTTTGGTCAAAGTGAGTGGTAAGCCACTCAGTTACAAGGGGTAACGCAACAGGACCTGTGCAATTGTGCCTGAAACTTCTGTGCTAATAACAATGAAACATATTCTACTCCAAATATCTAATTCGACAGAAGCTTTGCTTTGCATGTTCGATGCACATAAGAAGGGACAAGTTTTCTTCCGAAATTTATTTCCCTCAAATCTCTTTACACTATTTTAGCGCATTGAGCTGTAATGTCTATTGAAAATTAATACTGCTATACTGGTTATGGTCTCAGCATAGCTCTCACATAGTAGATTCCAAAAGCACATGAACATAGATAAACATTAACGGATAGCAACAGTTTCTTATCTTGTATAATTCAATAGCTTTGTAAATTATATAAAGAAAAGGAGCATTTACCTGTAATGACTTTGTCAAATGCACTACACTACGTTTAGTTGCCCCATATGCAGCAAATCTATGAAAAAAGATAAAAAAAGGAGAAAGAACTAAAAGACTATTTGTCAGATTATATACAGAGGTAAGGCTGTAAGAGTTTGTCGCATAAGTGGCCATTAATATTGTATATTGTCAAGGAAACAACATTCCACAACACAGCATGAATGTGATAAAGATTAGAATGATTTCAAGTATCATGTTTGCTGACATTTCAAAAAGCTGAAAACTACGGTAACTCAACTTAAGCAAGTGTGACACATCAGTCATTAAGCATCAAAGATTCAACAAAGAGATCTTTCAGTAGAACAAGGCAGTACTATGGCAATGGCACTGGCCAACTGGTGCTGGTCAAATTGTAAAGCTACGAAGTACTGATGGTAACGACAATGGAGACAGCATAGCAGTGAATATGGTGGTAAAAGGAAGTGCAATTTCCAACAGATCTTGTCCCTCATCCACTACAAGTTGGTATTGAAAGACATTGACCCATCCCTAGTCTCCCCTTAAAGTTGGCATTGTCCAGTCAGGACTGTTATGAATTGGCTCGGACTTGAACCCTAAAATGATCCCCAATCTGGAGTAACCTACATATCACCACTGTTTTCATATATGCTTTACTGCAAGTGTCAGTAGTGCTACAAATGCTGGATGCACGAGGCTTTTACACAAGAGCCCGTCAATACATGTATTTTGGTAAGAAACATAAATTGTAGTGATGAGAAAGTAAATACAAGAAGTAGACAGGAGGAAATCCACTAGGGATATCAATCAAGAGTGTATTGAAGTCTGTTTAAGAAGACAGCTCTTGACCTAATATAGAAAGAGAAGCATCAGAAATATATGTATGATAGCAAGCATAAATCCTGTCATAAATCCATATCCCATTAATGTACTACGAGTCAAGCAATACCTTGGGGTGGGTCTTCCATCAGAACCTGCTCCATCAATGTTGAAAATATGACCCCCTCGAGGTTGTTCCCGCATCATTTTCATAGCCTAATTAATAGCTAAGCATCAGGATAAGCCTGAAAGTTCCACCAAAAAAGAAAGAAGGTACTTACCTCTCGACAACAAATCATTAGACCAAGAGAGTTTGTAGTGATAACTTCACTGCATAAACAGTACAAAAAATACACAACTGTAAGGATGTCTGCAAAGAGGCAAAGAAGTTTATGCTCCACAAAATTAGCAGTAGTAGTAATAATAATAATAATTAAAAAAAGAGAGTAAGAATGGTTCTTAAATGCGTACATCAGATCTTCATCTGAAGTTTCTGCTAAGGGTTTATAACTATATGCATTTGATCCTGCATTATTAATCTGCACCATTCTCCACTTAGGGTAAGAGAGTAATAGCAGAAACAAACTGCTGGAAATTGGAAATGAGCAGATCACAGATTTATTAAATTCAAAAGCAAAAAAGGTCATCTTGAAACTGATTAAACTCCACTTAAATTAAAAGCATACATGATGCATGTGTATGTGTGTCTACATGCCTTTTTTTTGTTAATCAAACCTTTGGGACTTGATACAGCACCCAGTCATACGAAAAAAAAAAATGTTGTCAGAAAGGTAAAAGTTCTAGCATCAATTAGACATTTGTAAAAACTAAAATGTTTTTTTTATGAAAATTCTGCAAATCAGAAAATGAGACTTCAACCTGCAAATTCTTGTTATGTAGGATATAAAATAGTATCCAGATGACCGAAGATCAGTGAAGTTTTGGGTCTCTCATCTTTTATCAGTTCAGATAAAGAGATAAATGAAGTATCTTTTATGCTTAAGGTGATCCAAAAAAGTAGATTGTTCAGTCAAATTTCTCAAGGAAAAAAAATACTAGTTATTTACAAGAGGGAAATTATCATTGCACCACCTTTATTTTGCCTTATGTTCATCCAACCACTACAAAATTCTAACATGTACTTTGCACTACCTTTCTTTTCACATTTGTATCAACTAGCCACTTTTGCATTAACACTATTAAATCATTTTAATAAAATGACAATTTTACCCCCAAATAAATTAAAAGACCATTTTATTTTATAAAAATTTTAAAAAATAAAAAAAATATAATGATAAAAATATCCCTAAATTTAATAAAAATAAATCCCAAAGTTAGAATTTTTATTTTTAATATAAAATTATAATTATAAAAATAATTACAAAATTTTGGGATTTAATACAAATCCCCTAAATTATTAAAATTTTAGGATTTATTCTTTTAAGAAATAAATTCGGTTATTTTAATAAAATTTTACAAAATTATAATTTTTTAATAAATAAATTCATTTATTTTTATTAAAATTTTTTAAAATTATAATTTTTAATAAAAATAATTATTAAAATTTTGTAAAATCTAAATTTAATAAAAATTAGAGGTGTTTAATATAAAATTATAATTATAAAAATAATTACAAAATTTTGGGATTTAATAAAAATCCCCTAAATCATTAAAATTTTAGGATTTATTCTTTTAAGAAATAGATTCAGTTATTTTAATAAAATTTTACAAAATTATAATTTTTTAATAAATAAATTCATTTATTTTTATTAAAATTTTGTAAAATTATAATTTTTAATAAAAATAATTATTAAAATTTTGTAAAATCTAAATTTAATAAAAATCAGTTGAACGCCTCTATTTGAGATTTATTTTTTATTAAATTTAGAGATATTTTTATGATTATAATTTTTAATTTTAAGATTTTTTATAAGATAAAATAGTCTTTTAATTTATTTGGGGGTAAAATTGTTATTTTATTAAAATTATTTAATAGTGTTAATGCAAAAGTGGCTAGTTGATACAAATGTGAAAAGAAAGGTGGTGCAAAGTACATGTTAAAATTTTGTAGTGGTTAGATGAATATAAGGCAAAAGAAAAGTGGTGCAATGATAATTTCTCTCTAAAAGAATATCCAAAATCTTGGAAAAAAAAAAAAATTGATCAACTCAGCATAAGTTTATTTGGTAACAATGTCATCACATAGTTAAACACAATTTAACCAGCTTAAGACTAATTCTATCTAATTAGATACTGAAAATATATATTCCAGATAGATATTTCTTCAACTAAATCACTCAGAAATCATAGAATAAATATCAGGATGAAGAGTGAAGATCTGACATAAATACCCAAATATCAACATATTTCAAGTTCTTTTGTGCGAACGCAACTAAATCTGCCACTTCATTCCCTTCGCTAACATCACATTTTGTACCCTGTAAAGAAACTAAAGTTCAGAACCTGCTGCAACGCGCTTGCAATCTGTTTTGGGGGAAATAAGCAACTAAACAAATATATATGCACATCATAATTGCTATATTACTCATCTTATGGTACATAACCCGCACAATCACACAGGCAAACCGCATGGTTTGGATTTTATGCATAATGCCTTGATAATGCTGCACTATGTTGCCATGTCACACACCCCTAAGACAACCCAATAAAGCAGTTCGGTACATAGATATTAAATAAGAGCTGTGAATACTTATATATAATGTTATAAGGAGTGGAAACAAGTCTTGAAGGGAGGTACCCACACATGTTGCTCCCCAAATTCTTCTCTCAGACTCTGAACAGCTGAGTCCACTCTCTCTGCTGTCAAAAGAGCAAAATTTAAGCATATAACGTTAGCTATTCAGAGTCTCAATTTCAAGTTTACTTTTAAGTTAGGTCTCCTTTTGAATCATGTTATTTTACCAGTAAAAAGTAAAACAGCAATCACACTGGAGGAGAGAAACGCATGAAGAAACTTGACTCAAAGCATAGAAAAGAGAACACTAGTAAAACAAAAGATTTACACAATACACCCACCATATAGAAATATTCACCGAAGAGATGTAGTGAGTCACTGTATCATGGATTTTTAAAAGATGACAACCGGAAACGTACTTGAGGGAGTACAAAACCTCAAACCAAAATCTTCACATGGCTGAGTATATCCCAAAGCTGAACCACAATAAGAGTTAAATGTGAACCACAATTAAGTAGTTCTACAAAAGTACACTCACCAAAAGGAAAACCCATACTTTGGGTATAAAGATTGGATTCTTAGATCACCAGATCCTAAAAAGATATCCATTTTAATAGGGATCCTTAACCAAATTCCTTCTCCTAGTAGGAAATTATTTCCTTTCCCATCAAGTACATCTGAACGTGGCCTGTGGCCCAGTCCTACAGTATAGAGAACAGATTGAGGCTGCAAGTTCAGTCACATTTGAACACATGAATCCTTCAAGTAAACTGAAGTAAGAATTATCCTTAACTCCAAGTCCTTGTTGAAATACATCAAGATAACGAACTGCGTTCTTGAGCATATTATAGAAGATACCTTCTAGAATGATATTTTTCAACAAATTCTGGGTATCCAAGTGCTAGCCATTGCTGCCACTTTTCACTTTCCTACACCTTGAAAAACAGAAGTTTTAAGGGAGGGCAGCAGAAAGTGAGGATTTTCAAGGACTGACTACTTCTATTGCTTCTCTAGTGCTCAAGCATCCCTTCATTCAAAGCCCACTCTAAGATAAAACTAAGGGAGCATTTGTTTTCTCTTTTTTTTTTTAACTTAATTGATTTAATTTTAATTAATTAAGTCATTAAATCTATTTGTTTTTTAACATTATGAAAATTTTCAATCATTAAGTTATTAAGTCAATTTTTTAGCTTTTTGCTTAATCTAAAATGTATACACGACATCATTAAAAGATATTCACTAAAATATCCTTATCTAATTAATTTACTTTCATCCTAACCTAAATAAAACTTACTAATTAGCATTATTATATATCTCCATAACTTGTGATAATATCGTGGTAGATTATTATCATCGTCGTCATCATCATCATCTTCTTTTAATATTCTTTAAAGTAGCATTATTTATTTTTACATTTTTTTATGAATATTTTTCATTTGCATCATAAACAACAATAAAATTGATTAACAAGTTCTAATTTAGTATATCAAAGAGTTGTATTCACTTGAACATAATTTGTGCTATGATAAAATACTATTTTATTATGTTCGTTAAGATGTTTATTATTTATTTAACATTTAAAATTTGTAAGGGTACAAAAGTAAAATTACTAGCTTTAAATTTTTTTAAGTTGAAAAAAAACTTAGTACTTACTATCATTTATTTAGACAAAAAAAAAAGTCATTTAGATTCAAACATTTAACTCTATTCAGAATTCAAAGTAATTCATGTCTATTTAGATTTCAAAAAAAAAAAAAAAAGGGCCACCTAAGAGTTCAATCATTTACTTTATTACTGTCCTCAACCAAAAACATGATTTAATTTAGATCCATGGAAGCTGCTTACAAAGTTGCAATAATCACATCAGATATCGATAATAATTTCGTGAACACTATTTCTCCAGTAAGTTCACTTTTTTCAATTGTTTACCAAGTTCACCAATACCCAAATAGTACCCTGCATAATCATTTTACCACTTAAGCCAACATGAACTACATTGAGATAAGCAAGCAAATAGAAGTCGAACATGTGAGCAACTTTTCCTCACAGAATGTTTTATGTAAAGACAAGTATACTATAAGTCAGAAATAAACACACACACACACACACACACACGGAGTCCATACCTGATCTTGAGCAAATTATGACATTGTCACCAGCTTTTAGAAATTCTTTAGCCAATGCATATCCAATTCCTGAAATTACAAAAGTAAAAGGGAAAAATGGGTTTCATAAAGAGAATCAGATATTAAAAAGAAAAAAACTAAATTTCTTCAGCAACAAAATTCCAAAGGTGCTTCGGGACAATTGATACTTTGTTCCTAGTCATGGCCAAAGTTAATGAAAAAATAGAACATGACTGCAATGAGCTTGATATTCTAAGTAGAAATACCACTTTCTAGTAGTAAAACAATACTACTACTAGATATGGGCAAACTTTTGTGGCACAGAGCCTTAACCCTGTACAGAGAAAAAGATGGTTGTGCAAATTGACATAGAACATTCCAAATTGATAAAACAAAAAATCAAACTGAAACGCCAAATTTCTAAAATAAAGAACGACAGAAACATAAATATCATATATCCACACTGAAAGAATCATTTAATTCAAGATTTTCCTTTTTCACCAAGCACATACAAAATCTACAATCTATAGAAGTCTAGATTGGTATACGTGCCTGCAATTTTAACATGATTTCTGCTCCACTTCAGTTATTTCCTAATTAATTAATACCCCATTATTAGTTTATTGATAAATTATAACAAATACAACCAACATAAGCATAAAAACAGTCAAGAATCCATTTCGAAATTCATATTCCACAGTCGAAAGCAACATTTAATTTATACAAGAATGGAGTAAAATTGACTCAGCAATCAACTAAAGTTAAAGCAAGCTAGGATTCGAAAAGGAATATTAAGAACTCAAAATTATTAATAAAAGAGGGAAACCTTTGGTAGAACCAGTAATCAAGACATTGTAGGGAGGGAGCATTGGCTCTCTTTTGACAGAAGAAGAAGAAGAAGAAGAAGAAGAAGAATCGGCCCTAATAATTGGAGAATGATAAGATTTGCTAGCTCTTAGACTAAAGCAGTTTCGTCGGAAGCGAACGGTCGAGGAACCGTAACGGCAATGTGGTATAGGCAGAGAGGTGAAAATCAGTTGATGATTTTTGGAGGAGAAGTCGATGATGCTGCAATTGATAGCAGCATTACTGGCCATGGCTTCTTGCTAACTTAATTCTATTGCAAACCAACGCCACTAGAACAATTGGATATACGAAAGTTAAAACGCATTTTGACACGTAGCAACATGAAAAAATATTTGGTTTATTTTTACATACCTCCCCTGAGATTTCATGTAATAACAATTTAATAGAAAGTATGACAATATTTTTATATCTATCCTCTTCTGTTAGTATAAAATTATGTATAATATCAGTATACAAGGCTAAAATCATAAAAGTTCATTTAAAATTCAAAAAAACTTAAAAAGTTAACTGTACTAGCATTGGTATGTGCAAAATACATGCTGCAAAAGTGTAAATCTTATGTTCAAATTAGTGGTTTTTAAGTTTTTGCTCACACAAAATTCATTATCTCCAATTAGTGGTTTTCCAATTCATTATATGAAAAAAAAATCCCTTCACAAAAGTGTAAATCTTTTTGCTCACACAAAATTCATCCCTCAATAGCATAAGTGTGAAAATAAGCAAGTATTATCGAGCTTGAGGATCAAGATTCATCACCATTTTGAACTTACCCATGAACAAGACAAGCTTGGGTGGTGATAGAAGACTGCCAACGAGCGAGTATAGACGACGACGTGGTTCCACGACTGGCATTGGAGCTGCGAAGAGATTAGTTAAAACGGCGAAACCGTGGCCAATCGAAGCGGCGATTCTACGGCTTTTCACGGCTTTGATCGGTGGCTTTCCGGAGGCTTTTCGGCGGCAAGGACAACATGGAGATGACCAACGGCTCAAGGGCTTCCAATCGGTACCAAGCTCGACCGAAATGGTGGCTCGAAACGGGAAATCCAACCGGGTCACGGTCGCGGGTCGGGTTAGATCCGATTCTTTTTCTTCTCTCTCCCCGTGAGCTTCTCTCTTTTCCTTTTTTTTTTCTCTCTTTATAAAGGTTTGGGCAAAAGTAAAAAAAAAATAGGGTGTGGGTGTTTGTACTCGAAATTCACTTGTAGTCATGCCCGAAAGATTGGAAAAATTGGTGTTGCCATGTTGTGGATGTTTGTTGTAAAAGATTATGGGTTTCAATGTATGTTAAATTTATAGAAAAATTAAATTTTATATTAATTGATTTAATTTTATTTCACTAGAATTGCTGGACGAAAAGGGAAGAAATATATTTCCCACAAGAATCGATGAAAAGTAAAAGTAATGTACTTTCAAACAGTGATTCGTATTTTTCCCAAACAAAAATATCCAAATGGCAAGGTACAGCTGACACGTTTACTCCTTGACTTTTGCACTCCCATTTTCATGTGCAATGGATAATGAGCGAGAGATTTGGAGGAGAAAGGGAATCTCTGCCCTTCACATGACAACAAGAACAATTTTTTTTCCTTTTCTAATTAGAGTTATTTTTTTAGCCTTGAAACTTGAAAGGGTATTTTTGTCATTTTATCAATCTACAAACAGTCAACCAACGAAAATACTAACGACGGGGGAGGGATGTACAAATACAGTCATATTTTTTATTAAACTGTTATTACGTAAAATCTTAGAAGAGGTATGTAAAAATAACCCAAAAATATTTAGATATCAAATTCTTCCGCAGCTAGAGTCTTTGTGAAAGGGCATTACAGTAATTGTACAGTAAACAAAACCCGACCCAAAACTTGCGACGAGCTGGGATTGTTCAAAGAGCAAAACTAAAAGGATAACTAAAACCCTAAATCGTTAAATCAGTGAAAACAAAATACCAAAAATACAGTAGAAATGCTTTCTTTCTCTTCACTCCGCAAAGCTACATCTCTACTCCGATACAATGGCGCATTCAATCGTCCACTCTCAGCTGATTTTGCAGGTATTTTTTAACCTTTGTTCTGTACAAATTTTGTGGTTTTACTCTTTCTGTTTCTGCTGCAAAGCTGTGGGCAAATGATGTCGATTCATTGGAAATTTTCATTTTTGATTAACAATGACACTGAACCTATGTTTTATTGGTTTTTTTAAAAAATTTTTTAGTGCCAATTTCACTTTTACCCCGTTGTATATGTTAAACTCTAGCCGACTTAGGATTCAACGAGATATGCCATTTCTGCATTAAGGTTTAAAACTTGACAAATATTTGTGGAGTATGTTGAATGCCCATTTGAATTTCGGTTGGGCAAATTTTGATAAATCTTTTCGTTGTTAATGTATAAATATGTTTTTTTAAATACTCTGTAGGTTATTTCGAGAATGAGAAACGTCATTTTTGTTCTTCCTGGAATGTTGCAAGAGGGGAGAGTGGCAGAAGTTTGCCGCGAGTTTTGGGCAATTTGGGTATGAATTTATGTGCAGTGAGTGTGGAACAAAATGTTGCTGCTCCATATGCTTTAGGTTTCAGGAATTTCATTCATTCCACAGGCCAGGGGGATGATGAAACAGGAAGGAGTTCCAGGCCCATGGACTTTGTGAGGGGAATAGTAGAGGAAGATGAAAAGAGATTCACGGGACCTTCTCAATTTGGTCAATTTCCTCGCTATAATGTTGAGCACAGTTCCGAGTTTGTCCACATAAAGCTGATGCGTAATAACACCTTTGTTACTGTGACGGATTCTAAAGGAAACAAAAGGATTGGAGCCTCTTCTGGATGTTTGCCTGAACTGAAAGGGGGGCCAAAAATGTCTCGTTATGCTGCCGAAGCAACTGCAGAACATGTTGGGCGTCTGGCAAGGAACATGGGTTTAAAATCTGTAGTAGTGAGGGTGAAAGGGTTCACTTACTTTAAGAAGAAAAGGCAAGCAATCATGAGCTTCAGAGAGGGATTTGCTAATTCTCGAGATCAGAATCCTATTGTATATATTGAAGACACAACTCGTCGCCCGCACAATGGGTGCCGACTCCCAAAGAAACGCCGTATTTAAATAATGGCTAGCCAGTTTTGATATTTTTCACCATAGAAAGGAACTTTTATT
The DNA here is from genome assembly GCF_000493195.1 of Citrus x clementina. Classification (NCBI taxonomy): domain Eukaryota; kingdom Viridiplantae; phylum Streptophyta; class Magnoliopsida; order Sapindales; family Rutaceae; genus Citrus; species Citrus x clementina. The sequence continues at coordinate 840,470 of NW_006262688.1, read as the reverse complement.
GATGATTATCTGAATAATTGCTAGCCAGCTTTGACATTACCCAGTTTGCTTTTTACTCTTTGTTTGTAGATGATTATCTGAATTCATAATCTTGTTCTGAGATGTGAGAATGTAGGTAATGATTATTATATCTTTGTACTGAATTCTAATTTTGTTCGCATATTTTGTATCCAAAATTTTCTTTTAAATTTTTTTTCACCATTATGCTCTGCATCCTTTGACTTGTTATTGCCTTGTTTTAGGAATTATCTATCCTGTTGTTCAGGGCGAAACTGGGTTGTTATTATCTGCCTGAAGACTATGATCAAGGTGCTGGTTATAACAGTTTCATTGATGGCTGAAGTGTAGAGTCGTTTATTAAAATTAATTTCTATGATCCATTATTATTTTATGGTTTCTCTTCTAAATACCCCTGGAAAATAAGCTCTTTATGGTTAGGCGTTTGAAGTTATTTTTACCCTACACCACCAAATGCATCCTTAAGGTTTAAAATTCACTGCGTGAGATATATAAACACATAAATAAATGTTATATATCTGGATGAAAAAACTTTCAATTTGCTGCGGTGGATCCACCATCATCCTTCTTCATCCTTCAATTAACAGTAAATTGAAACAAAAATTTAAGGCCTGTTTTGTTGGTGAGATAATGTGTGCAATAGAAGCTACAATACAGCTGCCATGGCTGCGCTATGGCAGTTACCAACTGTCCCAGCAGTTGGGCTATGGCAGTTTACATGTGGTTTATTGAAAATTATTAGGTTGGGCCATAAATAATTTAAATTTTGGAAAAAATTGGAGTGTGTTTGACACACTATATGGTATTAGTTATAGGGTGTGTTTGGTGCATGGGATTGTGTGGTATTATAACACTATTTACATTAGTTTATTACCAAGGAGATGTTTGGCAAAATTTGAGACCTCATTATGGTGCATTAATGCACCGTAATGAGGCATTTCCCTCGAGTTTGCGTAATGCGGTGGCTTTTGCCTCAATTGAGGCAAATTTATTTTATTAAAATATTATAAAAATAAATTATTTTATTCATTATATTAGTTGCTTTAAACGCTATTAAAAGAGATGAATCGCCCATCTCTAAGGACAGCAAGGATAGAAGTATCCAAGCCTTCTTTGGTCAGAGGTTTTATTCATACTTGGATTAGACCAATGTGAATATATTTGAAATTCTTTTCTTTTAATTTCTTTAAAGATTTTTTTGAAAACAAATAAATTGTTTCAAAATGCTCTGAAAGAGTTATATCACGTTCTTCAGTCTTTATAATATAATCATGCTTTAAAAGATCAAGCATTTTTGTTTTGTAAATCTTTTCTTTGGAAATTTTTGGAAGTTCCCAACAATCAATTGCTTTATCAAAGTTCTCAATAACGAATTCTTCTGAACTCACAACATGCTTTGACTCACTAGTCTTCCCGGAAGAAGAGCTAGAAAATGACGATGTTCTACAGATCGGAGGATCCATGGTCAAGACCTTATGGTCTATTTTGGACTGTTCATCAAATTTTGACCACCATTTGACTTTGAAGGTTCTTTGAAGGATGACTTGGGACTCATGGGTATGAAATCGGAGGTTCCACTTTCAGACCCATGGTAGGAAGAAGTTTGTACAAAAACAGAGAAAGGGGGGAAAAACACAACCACGATTCAACTACAATCAATTGCTTTATCAAAGTTCTCAATAACGAATTCTTCTGAACTCACAACATGCTTTGACTCACTAGTCTTCCCGGAAGAAGAGCTAGAAAAGGACGATGTTCTACAGATCGGAGGATCCATGGTCAAGACTTTATGGTCTATTTTTGGTTTGGTCAATATGGCTACAGGTATGGATTTACAGCCCTCAGCGGAATCCTTATCCTAAAACGGGACTTACAACCAGTAAAAATTCACCACAAAACAAAACTTCAAAATAAAACACAAGATTTTAAACACGAAACTCTAAACAATAAAACACTTTCCTCCCCTTGGCTCTGATACCAGAAGGAAATAGGATCGAATCTAGTCTATGTAAAGGTCCCATATCTTTTGATTGTTATCCAAATATAACAATTTCTCTTAAAGACAAAAATATTTTAAAAAGCATGATTTTATAAATCAAGACCCATAATTATCATATGATTAAGGGATCTATCCCAGTTGCATTAATTTTTAAAATTTCTTACAAATCCATGATTTCTGCATTTAGCACACAGTATAAATACCAGTCGAAAAGAGATGAGACTCTTCTCTTGCAGACTGATTTGTCCAAAGCAAACACGGTCATTCCTAAACCAATCCAATGGAAAGATGTAAATCTTCCAGACGAATGGATCCTTGAAGGAGCCGCTCCACCAGCGATTCCGAAACAACTTGAGTCCAATACAAAGTTGCAAAATGTAACTCAGTATTCCGATGGTAAAGTCAAACTGTCTTTCAGGAGATCTACCTCATCCAGATTTTCTGATAGAGCATCATGCTCAAGCATTCCTTCATTAGAAAGGAAATTTACAAAAGTACCCTCTGTTATAAATCTCCCTTTTCAGTCGATAAAAAGTCAACCTAGGTTTTCTACTTCAGATATACCTAGTACCTCCATTCGATCAGTTGATTACACCACTAGTGTTCCTCATCCGATCTACACTAGTAATCAACATATACAAAGTCAGGAAGAGAAGGAACCTTCTCCTCCAACATCTCCTACGTTTTCTGCTGTTACAGAAAATGTTATTAATGTCATTGAAAAAGAATTTAAATTAGATAAAACTTCTCTGCATAATGATTTTTATTCTAATTTAAACAAAGGAAAAAGACTTTGGTTTTTCAAACATTTTTTAAACCAAAGAAAAGAAATCCAACAAACTTATTATGAATTTGTGAATCTTCATAAAGTTCATATATTGTTTTTTGATTGGTTCGAAATATATTCTTCTGATAACAACATCTCTTATCCTTTTAAAGAGTCAAACCCTATTACTATTAGGAAGAAAGTTCCTGAATGGAAATTCCTTGATAGTGAAAGAACTATAGAGTCTGAACACCCACCTCTTCGGAGTGTAACCGTTGATCACGGTGAACCTCCTGTCCAAATTCGAGCTTCACCTTACAAAATTCCAAAACCAAATGATTCTGAGGCAAATTTAAGTAGTATTATCCAACAGAATAATTTCTGTAATACTAACTTAAATACAATCGGAAAGCAGTTGACTAGGATAGAAAACCAAATCCAGAAGTCAACCATTAATGTTCCTTCAATTTCTCTTATTCCAACAAAATCGGATTCTGACAAAAAGCTTAAGGAACCTATTTTCAAACCCTTTCAGGTTTCGAAAACTAGCCAAAAGCTTGTTCAAGAGTCAAAATCAGATTTTGCTAAAGCCATTAGAGAACAATTAGATAGGATAGAAGCTGCTTCTTCCTCATCTAGCAAAGTTCAGATAGCCCTTGATACTCCTCAATCTAGCAAGATTGGAGTATTAGAGAAAGATGACCAAACTTCTATAGCCTCTTCGGACGTTGAAGCCTTCCAAGAGGAACCCACTCCTAAAGCCAACAAAATCCATTGGGAATTAGCCCTTCCCACCGTCAGGACTCCACCGGATCTAGCAATAGATAATAGACCAAGTGCATTAAATCAATCCCGATATAATGCATCTTCTGTTTATGAGTGGAATATTGACGGCATGTCCGATTACAATATCCTAGGATTATTGCAACAAATGACAATGGCAGCCAATGCCTATAAAACCCAAGCAGGAACCTCTGATCGTGCTATATCAGAAATCCTAATTGCCAGTTTTACTGGTCAACTAAAAGGTTGGTGGGATCATCTTCTCACTAATCAGCAACAATTAGACATTCTAAATTCCATTCAAGTCGATGAAAATGGAGTCCCTATTCTTGATGAGTTCAACAATTCAATTCAGGATGCTGTTGCTACTCTAATTTTAACCATTTCCCTCCATTTCATTGGTGATCCTTCACACCTCCGGGATAAAAACGCTGAGTTACTACATAATTTAAGATGTAGGAAACTTAGTGAATTTCAAAGTTACAAAACCTCATTCTTTATCAGACTATTTCTAAGGGATGATGCAAATCATATAACCTGGAAAGAGAAATTTCTTACTGGATTACCTACCCTTCTAGGTGAAAAGGTAAGAAATTCCATCAAAGCCCTTTATGATAACCGTATTCCTTATGACGAGCTTACCTATGGTGAACTTGTCAGTTTCGTCGATAAAGAAGGTTTAAAGATTTGTCAAGATTTGAAATTACAGAAACGACTTAAGTGGGAGCTTAAGAAGTCTAAACAAGAATTAGGCGGTTTCTGTAAATAATTCAATTATGACCCCTTTAAAACTTCTTATTCCAAAGATTGTAATGGCAAGTGTTCTACTAAACTCCGTAGGAAACATTACAAATCAAAAAATTCTAGGAAACCCTTTCGAAATTTTAGAGAACTTCCTTATAAGAAACCTTCGAGGCCTTATAAGAAACCCAAATTCTCTAAAAGAAAAGAGTTTAGAGCCAAACCAAAGACCCCTTTCAATTACAAAGAAGCTATATGCCATAAATGTGGCATGAAAGGTCATACTGCAAATTATTGCAGGATGAACAAAAAGCTTCATGAACTTGACCTCGATGAAGAGATCCTTTCCAAACTAGCCCCCCTTCTTGTCGAATCTTCTGATTCCGAATCTTCCATGTCGGGAGAAAGTGATCCATATCAAGTTGATGAACTTTTTGACTCAGATGACTCTGTATCTAGCAGTAGTGAATCTGAATCTGATTCATATTTAAAGAAAATCAATGTTTTGACTAAAGACCAAGAAACTTTTCTTGAACTTGTAAAGCATATTTCTGATCCAAATCTTCAAAAAGAATATCTTGATAAACTTTTGAAAACTTTGGATTTTAATAAAGCCGAGACTTCTAAAGTCCCAATTGTTAAAAAGAATTCTTATGATCTTACTCAAATTTTGGATAAGAAGAAAACAAAAAAGACGGTTCCTAATATCCAAGATCTTCAGAAAGAGATAAAAGAGATCAAATGTGAAATCAGAGATTTAAAAGAAAAACAAAAAAGTGATTCTGATACTATCCAACTCCTTTTACAAAAACAATTGCAGGATAATTCAGACAATGAATCTAATCCTGATGATGGTGATGATATTAAAGTAGAAAACATTGAGTCAGTACCCAATGATTTTCTATTTGTTTTAAAACAAATCACCACAAGAAAGTATTTGATTAAAGTCACTTTAATCTTTTCTGATGATTTTGCAATGGACGCCATTGCCCTTTTTGATACTGGCGCCGATTTAAATTGCATTAGAGAAGACATCGTCCCCAAAAGATTTCATGAAAAAACAAAAGAAAGACTTTCTGCCGCTAATAATTCAAAACTGAATGTCAGTTCCAAGGTTGAAGCCTCAATCCATAATAATGGTTTTGATTTTAAAACTTCTTTTATCCTCACAAATGATATCCATCGTGCCATCATTTTGGGAACTCCTTTTATAAATCTTATAACTCCATATACTGTCAATTATGATAGTATATCCTTCAAAGCAACAAACAAGAGACTTGTTTTCCCTTTTATTGAAAAACCTAAAACAAGGAATTTGAACATTGTCAAAGCTTGTTATGTTTACCAAAACAAAATTAATGCCATTCTCAAGTCCAAACAAGATGATTTATTTTGTTTACAAAAGGATTTGAATTTCCAAAGAATTGGGAGTCAATTACAAAATGATTTTATACAAAGAAAAATCTCCGATTTCAAAAGCCTTATTGAAAAAGAAATATGTGCCGATTTACCATCTGCTTTTTGGAATAGAAAACAACATTTGGTAGATTTGCCTTATGAAAATTCATTTGATGAAAAACAAATACCCACCAAAGCTCGTCCAATCCAAATGAATATGGAATTGGAACAGCATTGTAAAAATGAAATAAATGATCTTGAAACTAAAGGTCTCATTGTAAAATCCAGATCACCTTGGTCTTGTGCCGCTTTTTATGTTAATAAAAATTCTGAAATTGAAAGAGGCGTACCTAGACTTGTGATAAACTACAAACCTCTGAATAAAGCTTTAAAATGGATTAGGTACCCAATACCTAATAAAAAGGATTTGCTCCAAAAACTTTGCTCAGCTTTCATTTTTTCTAAATTTGATATGAAGTCTGGTTTTTGGCAAATACAAATTCACCCTAAAGATCGTTATAAAACAGCTTTTACTGTTCCCTTTGGACAATACGAATGGACAGTAATGCCTTTTGGTTTGAAAAATGCACCCTCAGAATTTCAAAGAATCATGAACGATATTTATAATCCCTATTCTGACTTTTGCATCGTTTATATTGATGATGTGTTGATTTTTTCTCGAAGTATTGATCAATATTTCAAACATTTAAAGACTTTTTATCTTGTTACAAAAAAGGCTGGATTAGCCCTTTCTAGTTCAAAAATTTCTTTATTCCAAACAAAGGTCCGGTTCCTTGGTCATCATATTTCCAAAGGAACTATCACTCCAATAGAGAGATCACTTTTGTTTGCTGATAAATTCCCAGACAAAATTCTGGACAAAACCCAATTACAAAGATTTCTTGGTAGTTTAAATTATGTTCTCGATTTTTGCCCTAATATGAATAGGATGTCTAAACCTTTGCATGATAGGTTGAAAAAGAATTCTGTTGCATGGTCAGAAGAACATACCAAAGTCGTTAGATTAATAAAGCAATCTGTGAAAAATATTCCATGCTTATTTCTTGCAAATCCTGCATTACCTAAAATTGTTGAAACTGATGCATCTGATATAGGTTATGGAGGTATATTAAAACAAAAGGAAAATGACAAAGAACAGATAGTACAATATGTTTTTGCACATTGGAATGACTGCCAGAAAAATTATTCTACTATCAAAAAAGAAATTCTTTCTATTGTTTTATGCATATCTAAATTCCAAAGTGATTTACTAAATCAAAAATTTTTACTTAGAATTGATTGCAAAGCTGCAAAACATGTTTTAGAAAAAGATGTTCAAAACATTGCATCAAAACAGATTTTTGCACGATGGCAAGCTATTTTAAGTGTTTTTGATTTTGATATTGAATTTATTAAAGGTGACAAAAATTCTGTTCCTGATTTTCTAACCAGAGAATTTCTTCAAAACAGATAATACCGCCAAAGAAGAAAGACAAAGGTAAAGCTGTTCTCAAAGATTCTGAATCTAAAACAACCTCTAAAGAACCCCAAGCTACCCCTTCTAAAGACAAATTACTTTCCTCAGCCATGCCTATTAAATCTTGGATAGAAATGGTTGAAGAACATAGAGCCCAATACAAATCTATTTCTTCTGATGACCAAGTAAAGCAATGGATGAGTTTCATTACAAAATCTCCAGAGCTCATGCTCGCCCTACAAAACCTTTCTCAAAGCCAAACTTCTCCTAAAAAAGAAATTGATAAACCCTCTTCCCAAAATATTGTTGTGTCTGCTGAAAGCTCATCTTCCCAAATTGTGCTTTCCCAGCCAACACCTTCAAAGAAAACCTCCGATTGGTTTGATAAAACCCATTTTCAAAACATTCTTTCTATGGAAGATGGATTTTACCATACTGATCCTTTTCAAAGCATTTCAAAGTTTTTTCCCAAAGGCTGGTTTTTCAAACCATGGGATTTGACAAAACCCCAGTCTTACTATCAAAGCATTTTAGAAATAACTGAATCCGTTAAATTCAAGCATTTCTTTCTTGATAAAACCCATTCTGAGCCGGCTTATTCCACGGCCACAATCTTAAAAGTATTGAGCCCAAACCAGTGGGGTGATCTACTCCACAATTTCAAAACATTTCCTTTAAATTTTGAGACCCGTTTACCACATTGTCGGACTTTTTCCTACTGGGATTACCAACAAGCCTGGTATAACACATTTTTTATCCAAAACCCTAAAAAATCTCATTCTTGGTTATTTTTCTTTAATTCAAAAATAACCGTTCAAAGCCTACCTAATTGGTTTCATCATTGGTGGAACTTCTTCGGACCAATACCTCAAATCCTAACTCCAAATGCCACAAATTGTTTAAACCTCTTTAAAACCCATTATAATCCTTCTGACTCAGAGAAAAGATTTCCCCCCTTTCTCTGTTTTTGTACAAACTTCTTCCTACCATGGGTCTGGATGTGGAACCTCCGATTTCATACCCATGAGTCCCAAGTCATCATTCAAAGAACCTTCAAAGTCAAATGGTGGTCAAAATTTGATGAACAGTCCAAATTGACTGTTAACATGATCAGAGATTGGCTCTCCTCTAAAAGCTTCCTTCAACCAACCCTAGAAGCCTCTAAAGCCCAACAGACCTTCCTATCCCAAAAATCCAAAGCCCAATCTCTTTTGGCAAGCGCCAAAACTGAAGATGAATATTTTAAAGCCATGGAACAGCTTCTCGCCTCAAGATCAAAATCCTCAGTTGCAGACTCCTCTGAAGATGAAGATGATGATGAAGACGAAGAGCCATTCATTTCCCTTGGAGACGAAAACGAAGATGATTGTTTCGGCACTTTCTCTCCAGTAAAGCATTGTAAATAATTATTTGATTATTTACTTTAAAAAAAAATTTATTTTTCGGGTGGTCCCCTGGACACAAGTGAGAGCGCACATGTCTCTTCACCCGTATTGTATGTCAGTCTGTATTTCCGTATTTGTACAAAGCATCTACTATTCAAAGTTACGATCCAATTGTTACTGTGCACTTAAAATCCCGCTACAGTAAACAGTGCAGATTTCCAGATGTTACTGTGCACTTAAAATCCCACTACAGTGAACAGTTTAAAGATTTTTGTATAAAAACCGAGAGGAAGACTCAGACTCCTCAGGTTTTTCATTTCTAAGTTTAGAACTTCTCTCTTCTTCTCTCACTTCTCTCTAGAATTCTCTCTCTCTCTCTCTCTCTCCGGGAATAGGAATCTGGAATCCGAAGACAAAAAGGAATTTCTCCTGTCTTCAGATTAATTTCCCATAATTTCCAAAATTTGTTTGATCATTGAATGCTCCAAAGAATTCTATAACCAAATTTGGTAAAGCTTATTTAAAATAAACCAACCACGATTCAATTATTTTATTAAAAGTAAACAATAAAGAGTTTTGACGAAAACACATCCATCCTTCGATCCTATTTCCTTCTGCCTTTAAAAGTATCGGTTCATTCTCTTCCTGACTTTGTATATGTTGATTACTAGTGTAGATCGGATGAGGAACACTAGTGGTGTAATCAACTGATCGAATGGAAGTACTAGGTATATCTGAAGTAGAAAACCTAGGTTGACTTTTTATCGACGATTGAAAGATGGATGTGTTTTCATCAAAACTCTTTATTGTTTACTTTTAATAAAATAATTGAATCGTGGTTGGTTTATTTTAAATAAGCTTTACCAAATTTGGTTATAGAATTCTTTGGAGCATTCAATGATCAAACAAATTTGAACGCGGTTGGTCAATTTTATGTTTGATATGGTACTTTGCGTTGTTATCTGAGGAATCGCTCCGGCTTAGCTATTTTAAAGCCGATATTTAATAGCGCTTTGGACCAGTAGTCCGCATCCTCGAGTGTCCAGCTTATATACCAAAATCAATTATCTCTTTACCAAATAGAATTAAGTTGCTTTAAACGTGGTTGATTCTTTTTATTGGGCTATTACCAGATTTAGATTAGATACTTTTAAAGGCTTGGGTACATACACAGTACCAAATCCGGATCCCAGAAATGGTGCTCTTATTAAATACTAATATAATGAATAAAATATAAAAATAAATTATATGATAGTATTATTTACATTAATATTAATTTTGCCATTTTCTGTGGAGTTATATTTAGGACGTGGGTCAAGCATTCCATTACTGGGTTAGCCATTCTTTTTTCCCTGATCTTGTTCTTATATTTTATATTTATGATAGTTGCTTTATTCCTATGCGAGAGGATTTGTAGGATGCCCTAGTGACTTTTGCTGAACGTTGGATTGTGTGAAGGGATTTCAATGTAGCACAGTCCCTTTCTCATATTTCTAATGGGCATACTTAGCCTCAAGGTGCTGTTGATGCTTTTAATTTAATATTATTAAACTATGGATTGAAGGATGTTGGTTTTGTTGTAGTCCTTTCACTTGAACTCATGGCCATACTTGGAGATGCCTTGATAGGATGATGTGTAATTCACAGTGGTCTTTTTTTTTTTTTTTGGGGTTGTTCACATCACTCGCACCACTTCGGATCGTTCTCCTATGCTTTTATCTTGTCACAAAGACTCGGCTAAATGGCGTTCCAAGTTTAATTTTCTACATGCTTGGCTTAAGCATCCTAATTTTATTGATGTTGTGCGGCAGTCCTGGTCTACTCTAGTTTTGGTTCTGTGATAAAGGCTTTTCAGCAAGAGCTTATCCGATTGAAGCTTTGTTTAAAATCTTAGAATAAGAGCGTGTTTGACAATGTCTTTCAGCGGGCTAAGGAGACTGAAGAGGATGTGGCTTAGAATGAGACGGAATATGATATTTCTAGCTATGCTGAGGATATGACAGTTTTTTGGAGGCTATGGCTCGATTGCAACACGCTTTGATTTGTGAAAAGATTTTTCTATGACAACAGTCTAGTATTCTTTAGGTCCAGGAAGGGGGCACTAATATCCAACATTTTTATACCAAGATTCAAAAGAAGCGCTAGCTTTTCTTATCCATAGAGTTCAAGATGAATCTTTTTGAGTGGATTTCTACACCTTCTAATGTTGTTGCTTCTACTATTGATTTCTTTTAAGGGTTATTGGCAGGTAGAGTTAGTTAGTTTTAGCAATCTAATTTTTTATTTTATCTAGCTTTGATTATTGCGAATGATAATGTTGACTTATGTAGGGAGGTTGATATGGATGAAGTTAAGTAGGTGGTTTTTCTCTATTGAACCAAATAGTGCTCGGGCCCTATCACCTATGGTGATTTATTGGCTGCTATTATTGACTATTTCAAAGATTCTACCGCTCAAAGCCTTTTTAAGTACCTTATTGGCTATTTTCCCTAAGAAGACCCTCCCTATTACTTGAGTTGATTTTTGGCCCATTAGTCTTTGCAATATAAGCAATGAGGTTCTAACCAAGTTGCTTATCTTGTCTCCTATACTATCTTGTCTTATTTTTCTTTCTTAGAGTGGGCTTGTTCCTGGGACCATTAATGATGATGTTCTTTTGCTTCAGGAGATGGTGCATAACTTGAACCATCGATCTCGATGAAGGAATGTGGTGCTAAAGCTAGACATAGTCAAGACATATGATCAGATGTCTTAGTCTTTTATTATGAAGATACTGAGGTGTTTTGGGTTCATTGAGTGTGGGTGTCTTTGATTCAAAAAGCTATTTTTAGGCCTTGGTTCTAAGTGACAATGAATGAGATTAGCCACGAGTTTTTTCAATCTTAGGATAGTCTTTAGGGGTAGCAAATCAAGTTCAAATCCGGTTAAGATAAACTCAATCGGATTTTAAGTTGATCGAGAGAAAAAATTTCATCCGAACTCACCCCGTATTTAGAAAAAATACATTTGGATCGATCGGATTGGGTTGAAAAATCGGGTTGAGTTTAGATAGAATCATATTCAAATTAGAAACGGTTTGGATTAGTAAAATATATATGTGATAATAGCATTAAAAAAAATATATGTGATAATAAATAAAATATAGTAATTTATATTAGAATTATTCCCTAATCTAATGGAATTTACATTAAAATTATTAAATTACCATCAAAATTTCAAAAGTCAAAACACAAATTTGGGTTCGGGTTGCCGGGTTGGAGACTTGATTGTAGCTTGGAGGAACCTGGTGAATCGTGATGGTCGATGCGTGGAGTAGTAGATTAGTGGTGTGTTTGCAAATGATGATCGGAATGTCAGATCGGGTAGGAAAATCGGCTGTGATTGTGAGCATGGTGTGCTGCATCGGTGGAGGGGTGGACTGGTGGTGTGCTCTGTGCTACATCAGTTTGCTTTTGCCTAAGGTTGTGATTTTGACTTTTGAAGAGTGAAGACAAGAGAATGGAGATTTGCGATGTCGATTGCCAAGATGGTGAAGCAAAGACTAGAGAATGAGAGTGTGAATGAGATTTGAGAGTGTGTGTGATACGTGTGAGTTGTGGTTGGATTGGAATTGTGGAAATGAATTTTGTGTGTGCATGTGTTACAGCTTACAGGAGTTAGGACTTAGGAGTTTTTACTTTTGAATTTCATGATTTTTTTAAAGCCAAATCCGATCGGATTTTTTGATTGGGTTTGAGTTGTGGCTGCAGTGGAATTATGGATATGAGATTGTGTGTGTGTGTAACAGCTTACTGGATTTAGGACTTACGAGTTTTTACTTTTGATTTTCATTATTTTTTTAAGCCAAATTTGATCAGATTTTTGGATCGGATCGGATCGGATCACAATTTGATCGGGTTGGTTAATGTTCATCCAATCGGATTGTGTTAGTAATTCGATCTAATCCGAGCTTGATTTTTTTCGAATTGGGGTTGGATTATTTAACTAGCTCTAATAGTCTTCGGTAGAGTGACTATTGAATCATTTGTATTCTCAATATCCTTTGATGAGATAAACGACATCTCTTATGTCAATTCTTATATCAATGACACCAAAGAGATATTAAATGAATGGAATTGTGATATGGATGGAATATAATGAAATAGAGTCACTTTGAGGTTTCCTATAAAACGAGGCATAGAACGGAGCCATTATGAAGAAGTTCTGGTTGCGCTTGTTCATGTCTCCCATTTGAGTTCTGCCGATGACATCGTTATTTTCACTAATGGGAGAAGGTAGAGCCTTTAGTAGCTTATGGATTTCCTTCATCACTATGAGACGGTTTTGGGCTAGTTAATTAATCAAGCTAAGAGTAATTTTTATATTGGTGGTTTGGCTTTTGCTTCTCCAGGCCATTGTTCACTATGTTACTGATTTTTAGTAGCATCAGCTTCCATTCACTTATTTGAGTGCTGGGTAGTTGTGTTGTAAAAATACTCAGTTATGAACATAATCAGTCAAATGTTAATTTTAAAAAGTGCTGTGAGTTTTAAAGAAGGTTGTATGTGCCTGGTAAATCTTATTCTTGAAACTGTGTAAGAATACAAATAATTAAAATGTATAAGTATATATATATGTATGCATATTTTATTCTGTATACACAATAGTTGACAACTAAAATAAATTTTTTATTTTGTTAATCTCTTTAAATTTAATAATTTATTTCGTAATTGAATAAAAATAATTTTGAGTTTTTCTAATAGATGTGAGAATATGTATAAAATTAGATTAATTATAAAATTAATTTTTAAAATTAGATTTTAAAAGTTAATCTTTTTTTACTTTTCAAAATTTGATATAAGATAAGTGAGTTTATTAAAAATACTTTTTAATTTTTTTTATTAAATATTAAAATTATTTTTGAACTTTTAAAATCAATTCTAAACAGGTCTATAGTCAACGAAAATGTATCATAAGTAAGCCCATATCATTACCCAAGCAAGCCCACAAGGCCATCGGTAAAATAGACAGTCAATGAGCAAGTACACCGAAGAAAACAAAACTAAAACTAAGCTTAATAAATTCTTGAGCCTGCCATCGAAATCTTTTCGCTCCTCTTTCGTTCTCTCTGTTTAAATTTTCTCAAAGTTCTCTTCTGGCTCGCGAACGCAAGTAGACCAGTATGAACGCCCCCATAATCGGTGCGTTTTTTAACTTTTAATTTGTTATTTAATTCGTGCGAATTTTGCTTCTCTCTAAACAATTTTCTAATTTGACATGTAAATTTTGTCGGTTATTGGCTTGAAGATCCTCTGCAAGGAGATTTCCCGGAAGTAATAGAGGAGTATTTAGAACATGGGGTTATGAAATGCATTGCGTTTAATCGTCGTGGCACTCTCCTTGCTGGTGAATCTTTCTCTCTCCTAGCTTAGCTCAGTGCCATTTTAGTTCTTTTGCCACTTCTACTTTCTGGGTATTTTCATTTTTTCATAGAAGATTTTTGTTTTTTGTGTAGAGCGATGGAGGTTCAGGTGTTTGACGAAATAACATTTTGAGATTAGCTTAAAATAAGAATATGACTTCTTATAACTTGTCAGATTTCAAGGATTTTTATGTTGGCTGGATTACTTATTTTGGAAAATATGCAGTGAATGTAGTGATCTAATGCTAGCTAGCAGATACATTTTGGCTTCGTGGTGGAATCACAGCTAATATTGTTTGCGAGATATTAATTTTCTTGTATTGGCCAATACTTGGTTCTTGTTGTAAGAAATTCACTGAGTGTGTGTCAATATAAAAAGCCTTAGTAATTGTGAACCCTTTTCATTGAAAGCTAGATTTACAAGAATTTCAGTAAAGGGAATTATGCTTTGTAAAGTTTAAATGAGCAATAAATGTGGATGATAGTTTAATGGTTACATCTTTAAATTAATGAATTACTGTATATTATTAAGGCTAGTTTAGTTCCTATATTTCTGTTCAGTAAAGATAATTAGTGGGAATTGGTCGGATATATTCCATGTTTTTTACTGCTCACCGTCTACACTTGTTGTCATTTTTCTTTGACAGCTGGATGTTCTGATGGAAGTTGCGTAATCTGGGATTTTGAGACCAGGGGAATCGCAAAGGAGCTTAGGGATAAAGAATGTGTTGCTGCGATAACAAGTGTCTGCTGGTCAAAATATGGTCATCGTATACTTGTGTCTGCTGCAGACAAATCATTAACACTTTGGGATGTCCTCAAGGGAGAGAAGATAACTCGTATAGTTCTCCAACAAACTCCACTACAAGCTCGTCTGCATCCTGGTTCTTCTACTCCATCTCTCTGCCTGGCATGCCCTCTCTCATCTGCTCCCATGATTGTGGACCTAAGTACGGGAAGCACAAGCATCCTGCCGATTGCAGTTCCTGACGTGGCTAATGGCATTGCCCCTTCCTCACGGAACAAATACTCTGATGGAACCCCCCCGTTCACTCCTACTGCTGCATGCTTCAATAAATATGGGGATCTTGTTTATGTGGGCAATTCCAAAGGGGAAATTCTTGTAATAGATCACAAAAGCAATCAAATACGGGCCTTGGTTCCTGTTTCCGGTGCTGCTGTGATAAAAAATATAGTGTTCAGCAGGAATGGTCAGTATCTCCTAACAAATTCAAATGATCGGACTATCAGGATCTATGACAATCTCCTGCCACTGAAAAATGGACTTGAAGCTCTTGTCGACATTGAGAAAGGGATTGCTGAGCCAAACGGCATTGAGAAGATGAAGATGGTTGGATCAAAGTGCTTGGCACTTTTCCGCGAGTTTCAAGATTCCATCACCAAGATGCATTGGAAAGCTCCATGTTTCAGTGGTGATGGTGAGTGGGTAATTGCTGGTTCTGCAAGCAAAGGGGAGCACAAGATTTACATATGGGACAGGGCGGGGTATCTTGTGAAAATCCTTGAAGGTCCTAAGGAAGCACTAATAGATTTAGCATGGCATCCGGTGCATCCCATTATTGTCTCTGTTTCCTTGACTGGGTGGGTTTATATCTGGGCTAAAGATTATACAGAGAACTGGAGTGCTTTTGCACCTGATTTCAAAGAGCTTGAGGAAAATGAAGAATATGTGGAACGGGAAGATGAATTCGATTTGAATACTGAAACTGAAAAGGTGAATGAGGGAACCAGATTAGCTGAGAAGAACTACTGTTTATTTTATGTTTTAAAAATATTTATTTGTGCATGCAGGTGAAAGAATCAAATGTTAATGAAGATGAAGAAGTTGATATTGTTGCAGTAGATAAGGATGCTTTCAGTGATTCAGATATGTCACAGGAAGAGCTGTGCTTCTTGCCTGCCATTCCCTGTCCTGATGTTCCTGAGCGGCAAGGCAAGTGCATGGGAAGTTCTTCAAAGTTGATGGATCGTAATCATTCTGGATCACCTCTTTCAGAGGAGGCCATGCAAAATGGACAAGCAGCAAACCATGCATCTAGTCCACTTGAAGGTATCTTCATGCTTATTGAAGTGCTTTGATTTAAACTTTACCTGGAGTTACTGCTTACGTAAATTAGGAAATCTTATGATAGTGTTCCAAGTTCATAGTTCATATAAAAGAACCAGAGTATAAAAAAAATACGCAGATAATCATAATGTGCGGCAGTTAAATAGAAAAAATTCTGGTAGCTTGTGCATGAAAATGTTTATATCATTTTGAATGATGGGATATGAATTTAACAAAGTATATTCTACAACCATAGAATGTGAAAGACGATTAATATTTTCATTCATAAACCTTTGTGCTGGTTGCTCCAGTTACAGTCTGCTTATGTGACTCCTGATTCCGTGGACGAGCATATAGAAAGCAAAGAGAGCCTCAGGATTGAGACAAGTATTTGATAGAAAGTTGAGCCACCCTCTCAACTCTTTCTAGGGAAATGAACTCTTGTATTTTTTCCCATAAATTTATCAAATCTCATATGTAAAAGTTCATCCTTATTTTCCTCTGTGATCTAGCTTCAATTTTTTTCTGATAGCAAACAGAGAAATTTTTATAGGTATTAGAAAGGAATAAATATTAGAAACTGAACCAGAGGTCCACAAACTAAAAGCTTCCCTACAGTTTAGATCACCAAAATCCGTACAGAACTTTTGAAAAAGAAAACCTTGAAACCCAAGACACAGAAATAAGAATCCAAACCAACAAAATTTAGCCCAAACTGCATCCCAATCAAGCTGAATGAAACAAAATGAGGAATCTTGAAAATGCTTGGAAGTTCACACCAAATAGAAGAAAAGAAAAGAATCCTGTCGCATAACCCAATAAAATCTTCCCAAAATGTACAGCTATTTCTTTCTTGCCATCACCCAAAAGAGAGCTAGGACAACACACTTCTATAATGTTTTGGCTTTCCTTCCTTTTCTGAAAGCAAAAATATTATCCATCATGGAAGCCTTATAAGAGGCTGGAGCTGCCCAAAGAGTGTTAGCTGCACCGCATAAATGAGCCCATAAAGAGGAGGCAACATCACAATAAAGAAAAAGATGGTTGTTGGTTTCTTAACTTCTTTCTACACATATCACAACAGGAAGGAGAAAGACCCATCTTAGAATTTCTCCTCTTATTCTTCTATCTAGTATTAATAATTCCAAGAGCTACAGTCCAAGCAAAAATTTGGACTTCAGGAGGAACATTTGCTTTCCAGAAGACCATCCCAATTTCATTAGAATCACTACTAGAATTGTCTTCAACCAACCAAGAAAAGTATGACTTGCAAGAGAACTTTCCAGAGACATCTAACTTCCAGATTATATCATCATTTTTACTCTTATCAAAGGAAAAAGAATCCATCAAAACTACGATAATCTTTATATCATTCAAATTTCTCCTCAAATTAAAATTCCAACTCCATTCTAAAAGGAGAGATCCTTGACCATTCTAGTTTTTATAGACACATCGTAGAAAGACATAATCTATAGTAGCGAGGAAATTGCTCAAAAGAGAGAGGTCTCTACCCACATATCTTCCCAAAATCGGATTTTCTCACCATTTTCCCTCTGCCCACCTGATATGGATGATCTTAGCTTCAATTGACAAACATAATAATATAAACTGAAAATTTGTTCATCTAGACTTTTATGAAGCCTCAAGTACGGAGAAAAGGGGCATAATGTTGCATGTTTCGTAGAGATTGATGCCACTACCTACTAACATCCATATGCTTCCTCAACGTGTCAGTCTTTTGTTCTTCCCTTTAGGTTGAGAAGGTTCTGCTGTTCATCAATCCTTTTCGAGAAACTAAATTACTTAAATCAAAGAAATTACTGATTTTTAAGCATTTGTGGATAATTTGTTGCAGAGGACACTGGAGGAACTCGCTTAAAACGGAAGCGGAAGCCTTCGGAGAAGGGGTTGGAATTGCAGGCTGAGAAGGTTAGGAAACCTTTGAAATCTTCTGGTAGATCATCAAAAGTGAAATCTAAATCTATGGCAGATCAGGACATGAGTAATGGTGTATATGGTGATGACATTTCTGATGAGTACCAATGACCACAAATCTATATATTTCCATTTGTACTAACAATTTTTTTTTCCCCTCCTTTTGAACAACTTACAGTCAGTATTTATTTCTTAAATATCTTTAGGTTCGCTGAGTGTGGTTATACTTGGGAATTATGTTTTACTAGTTCTCAAATTCTAGATTGTAAAATCAGGATTCTCATTTGGCAGTGCGGAGGGGCAAACCACAGTGGATGTATAAGAACTATCTGGGTTTCTTTTAGGTGGAAATCCTAGAGAAACTAGCTTTTTAGATCTGATGGTGGAAATGGTGGAGAAAGAAAAGATTAGATGGGTGGAAGGGAGTTTTCTATTTTGGGGCAGGCAGACTTACATTGCTTGCAAGCTGTATTGTCCTGTTTACTAGCATACAGTTATTTTTTTCTTCCTCTCTCTCATAGTTAGATATGAGGTGGGTGGCAAAGCAAAAGGGATTATGTGGTTAGATATAAGGTGGGTGGGAACTGATAAAATTTTGGGCCAACTTTTAGATGGGCAAAATGTGTCTTTTGTAATGTATGTATTCGTAGTTTGAAGGTCTCAACCTCATTTCCTTTTTGCTTTCAACCCGCAGCTGGCTTGTTCAATACTTTTGCCAGTATATTGTGGACGATGGATGCTGAAAGCATAGCTCACGCCTTTTTTCCCTCTTTTTTTTGACTTTTAATCATCCCCTTGCATGAAGATTATGGCTCTTAGCCGCATGGGAAGTCAAGTTGGTATGGATGGTGCATTGTGTCAAAATGCATACAGGAGAAGATGCTGCAGCTCGATGAAAGATAGAAGGAAGACTTGTAAGGATTAGGGATGGCAAAATAACCCAGATTCGGCTCGGATCCGGACAAACCTGGATAATTCTGGCCGGGTTGAACCCGTACCGGAATGTAAAAAAAACTGGGTCCGGAGTAGATTTTAATAACCCGGATATATCCGGGTCCGGGTCTGGGTTCGGGTCTGGGTTTAGGTTAACCCGTACATCCAGAACATGGATCCGGATATCTAATTTTAATATTATTTTTTAATTAATTTTATTGATTAATCTAGATGTGTTATTGCTCGGAAATGTATTAATTTTTTATTTTTAGAATTTTAGAAATTGATATTGATTCATTGATCCGGGTTCAAAATCCGGAATTCGAAAATCCGGGATTTTTCGGGTTGAACCCGGACTCGGACCCGGGTGAAAAAATCTGGGTTAAAATTCAGGTTCGGAAAAAGAAAATGGTATCCGGGTCCGGATCCGGGAAGGCTAAAACTGGACTTGGACCCGGGTGAAAAAATCCGGGTTAAAATTCGGGTCCGAGAAAAGAAAATGGTATTCGGGTTCGGATCCGGGAAGACTAAGTCCGGACCCGGACTCAGATTTTGCCATCTTTAGTATGGATTGATACTTGATAGTGAGTGGACATGGGCTTCTATTTCGTTTTCTTGGTTTTGGGAGGTTTCTCGCTCAGTTTTGGTTGTGTTTTTCTTTTCATATCCCTACGCAAGTTCGTATGCACGGGGGCATTTCTCGATCACTCAATGTGAAGTTCAAACACGCTTTGGGGATGACTAATGGGGCTGGGCTGCTAGCCTGCTAGGCTTCCTCTTTTTTTTTTTATTGGTTGGGGAACTACGAACTCTGGAAAGTTCTAGGCCATCTTGGTCTGGCGGGCTCGAGCCCAACAAAGGCCAGAACAAAGGAAGCTAGAATAAAAATAATGGTCGTCCTATGATGTAATTTTTTTTGTTTTTTTTAATAGATTTTTTTTGTTATAGCATCAATAATATAACAAATTTGTACCGATAATTTGATTAAAGGTATATAACTATAATATTTGTATTAGAGAAAAAGATAAAATATTTAAAAATTATAGTAACTAGTTTGTTAAGTGTTTAAATAGGTAGAGAATCTGCGTAAAATAACTTTGACCGTTATTAGAGCTTGAGATAATTTCACTTGAATAATATATTTTTATTAAAAATTACTTTTTGAATCCTTCTTTAAATTTGCAATATTGTTATTATTTTTTAATATAAATGTTTCATAATTACTATTATTATTATTATTAAGTGTAAGGTGTGATATCTAACATATCTAAAACAAGCCAAATAAATAATTTAAAAGCAAAACACAAATCAAATAAATAGTTTCTAATTATAAAATTTATACATAGAGTAACAAATGATACAATTAAGTATGTACATATAAGTGAAAGTTGTAAATTGTGTCAATAGAATTGTTTGTAATCTAACAATATAGGTTCACCTATGTTTTAATAAAATTTAATATAAAATGCCTATTATTTTATATACTTTTAAGGACAATTAATTAACCAATAGTCAATATTAAAAGTCAAATCAACATTTTATAATATTAAATCATCCACCACTAAATTGCATGAAATCAAGTTTAAAGTTTGTGTTAAAAATTTAAATTAATCCTAAAAATATATATCCAAACCATCATATAGTTTTAACATATATATATTTCCATTCATAGTTGTTGATTTAGATATTTCTCATTTGGTGTTGATTGGTATCATTAATGATATGTATCTAATAATATATTACAATGGCTTCTATGATTGTTAATGTTTAAGTGTTAATGGTTTGTACTTAAATTCATACAATATAAATTATTAAAAGAGCTTATGGAATATAGTATTTTTTTTATCATTATATAAAATATTGTTGAAATAATATTACTTGTTATTTATGTTTATTTCAAAGCTATTTTTATGCCAATATCCTAGGAATTTTCCTTTATCAATTAATTTAAAATAAAAAAAATGTATTTACCTTCATCATGAAGGTTAATAAATACTTTTGAATTAATTATTGATCCATTGTATTAAATGAATGGTGGAGATTAAAATACTTAATCAAAGGATTCAGAAAAACCGAGTTATCAATGCTATGAAAATTCATAAAATATCATAGAAAAATCCTAAAAATAAATTAACTTCATAAAAGAAGCTATCATTATATTGACTTTAATACAAAATCTAGAATTATAGTTAAAAGAAAACTCCAATCTAAAAAATTTCTAAATTTAGAATTTTGAATGCATTGCAACAAAAGTGCAAGCAAGAAGCTTTCAAATGGCAAATAAAAAGTTTAAACTGTTATAAATATGGAGAATACGGACAGGAAGTATTTGATATTTGATGTAAACAAAGATAAGTAGAAGAAGCCAAATGGTATAGGCCAGAGAATATTGTTATAAAGTAAGTAGAAATAAAGCTAACCCCGTGTATTTTGAGTGATGGGTAGCTAATTAAATTTTGCCACCATTCGTCACATACGCATGGATTTCAGAGCCAACTTTAAGGGATTCAGGCCTTAGGCGAATTTTTTTTAGGTCTTTCTACATTCAACAACATTAACTCTCAAATGAAGATAAAATAATTTAAAATTTATTTTTTAAGATTATGCAAGGCACATGTCAATATAAAAAAACAAAAATAAATTAAATTTCTACAAAAAAAAAGAACAATAATAATTTAAAATAAAAATTAGAAATAGTAGCTCTTGAGAAGTTGATTAATTGAGATGAAATGTGATGATCAAATGATAGCAATAGATTTCATAGAGAGCAATTTTCTTTGTAGTGAAGAGAGTAAGAAATTTTTTAGTTGAGATTATTATTAATTTAATGTCTATTGGTTTTGAGGATGTTAATTAGAGCTTAAAGGAATATTAAAAATCAGTTCTAGGATTTATAATTTTAATACAATATTCTTTTTTTTGTGGAAATTGAAAGTATTTAATTTTTTTCCTTGGGAAGATAAAAAAAAGAATTAATTGATAAAATCATTAATTCTACTTTATATGAATATTATCAAATATGAAATTTTTTATTTAAAAAATCTTATTTTTAAGGTGAAGATTATCACATATAGAATTTTTATTAGTAAACAAATCTTAATTTTTGGATACTTTATGAATGGGAGTAATAATAGGGAGATATGTAAAAATTGGGCTTTCTTATATATGTAACTTAAATATGAAATACTAACTAAGCAACCCAAGAGGGGGGGTGAATTGGGCTTTTAAAAATTAAGCTAAGTAAATCACACAACAATTTAATCTAATACCTTAATGGAAACGTTGTGATCAACTATTGTTTGAATTTGATTGAGCTTATTTATAATTGGAGCTGAAATATAGTCGTTGTTGACTTTCTGCGCGAAATCGGATCGCCGTTAACCATTAACGGTTAACCGTTTTGACTAGTCCAAGTGACCGTTGAGCTGAAATTCAAATAAATGGTTGACCGCTTGCTACTATCGGTTTGTCATTAATTTCCAGAGACTTGCAAAACAAAATTCTTGTATCCGTTCTTTCTAAACGGTTAAAGGTTAGCATTGGATGACATTCTAGAAATTATCAGTTAGCCGTTTGAAGTTAACGATTCACCGGTTATTTCCAGCAGCACGCAAAATAGAATAAGCTTATCTGTTTGTCTTCAACGGTTCAAGGTTTGCACCTATTTCCATTTTGGAAATTATCCGTTCACCGTTTTATATAAACGATTAGCTATTTAATTCCAGTAACCTTCCCTGCACACTTGTGTTGTCCTTTTTTATTAACCGGTTCAAGTTTAAGAAAATACTTATCTCTGGAATTTATCGGTTAACCGTTTCAATATTAACGGTTCACCGTTTATTTCCAGAATCACAATTTTAATCATCATTTTGTAGAAGATGTTTTCCCAGTTTAAAGTTTAATGATTTCTCATATTTTAGGAAAATATTATACGACTTTTTAATGAAATATTTATTTATTTAAACAAAAACTCCAACATTTTAATAAAAAACATTCAGAGTTTGTTATCATCAAAATCATTATAAAGAACATATACATGTTAACAAAATAGAATCTTTGGAATCTTAAAAAAATAATTATTCATTAGCGTATTAGTTAAATAATATGTCAAATATTGGACCTTTATAAAATTTGGAACCTTAAGCGACTGCCTAATTTGTCTAATACTAAAGTTCTCCTAATGGCTTCACTAACTCTTATTTCACATAAATCTTATCCAAACCGCTTGGCAACTGACTCAACTTGCTAACTAAGTGATTTGACCAAGCTAATCACACCTAATACTGAGAATGGTTGGTATCATCCACGCAAGTGGTGATGTGGTTAAAACATGCTCATGTTATCGCTAATTAGCCACGGTAAGGCGGATAGACACCCATTTCTATCATAACACTCCTTGGATATCCACTTCTTTATGATAATTTGTACTTGGGCTTTTGCTAGTTAAAAATCTATTGGGTAAATCATAAAGTAGTGTGGACATGCTTCAAGACTGCCTCGTTAAAAATTCTTTAAAAACCTAGTCCAAGGAAAAAAGAGTACAATGGACATATGTCCAGTTTAACTGTAGAAGTTCTCTCTTGCAAGATAGTTTTCCAGGTGCACCTCTCAATGATCAACTTGATAGTTTGTTTAAATGGTGAATGGTGATGCTATATATTATCTTCTCACATGTTGATCCGGGTGGAGTTTTAAAAAACACATCGGCAAAATTATCTATGGAGTGTATCTGCCTAATATTAATCTTCTCATTTTGTGTTGCTCATAAGTGTAAAAGAACTTTGGTGAGCTATGTTTTATCTTATCTCCTTTAACATATCCTCCTTTGAATTGAGGTATACATGCAACATTATCTTGATATATAACTAGGACATCTGCACTTGATAATTTACAATCACTCTACATATCATAGTAACATACTGCACCTATTCGCATTCTTTACATGCTTCATACAATGCAAGAATTTTAGAGTGATTGGAGAATGTAGCTGCAAGAGTCTGCTTCATAGATTTTTAAGAAATAATTGTTCCATTATAAGTAAAAACTTATCCCGTCTGTGAACAAGCTATATAAGGATCTTATAAATAACTTGCATTTGCATATAACTAATAAGACCTGAATTTTTCATTAGTTCATTATAATAAAATAAACCCAAATAAATAGTTCAATGAAGTTAACAACAATTACGTATAACACCATCCTAATGTCATCTAGTTGGTTCAGAATTAAAAATTGTCAATAAATTTACTGGAAAAACTATATCCTATCTAGTACATTTGGCTGAATGTATTAGAGCACCAATGGTATTAAAAAATGGTACTTTTGGGATACATACCTGCTCTTTATCCTCTTTTAAACAAAATGAATAAATAGTTCAACCATTAGGATAAGCATTGGCTAAGCTTTATTCATAGTGAAACATTTTAATATCTTTTCATATAATTCAACTAATGAATAAAGATATCATTATATTTGTGCTTGGTCTACATGATAAAGCGACATAGCAAAAGCAAATTTGATTAGATAGAGAAAACTACAATTTGTTTCAGTATTGGACCAAGCCAACATGATTAACTTACGTTCTAATCAAAGTGTGATTAGATATCATTCTAACCCAAATGACTCAATGAGATTTTAATAACGTGTTAAGCGAGATTAGATGATGCTCTAATCCAAATGACTATACAAAAGATATTTAGATAGATAATCCCAGAGGGAATTAATTGAATATGAGCTATGAAAACAATAACAAGATCTCTCTATTTATAATAGAGTAAACCCACTTCCCTAACTTAAAAATGGAAAACTAAATCACAATTACAATGGAAATA
Organism: Citrus x clementina; assembly: GCF_000493195.1. Lineage (NCBI taxonomy): Eukaryota > Viridiplantae > Streptophyta > Magnoliopsida > Sapindales > Rutaceae > Citrus > Citrus x clementina. Next base: position 815,735 of record NW_006262688.1, on the reverse strand, counting down.
AAAGATACTTCTCTAAGTTAACTAAAATCTCAAACATTAATTGACTCTAATAAAAATAGAAAGTCCTAAAATAATAAAATATCATATTTGACTCTAATTAAAATAGAAAGTCCTAAAATAAAAAAATTCTAGAATCTTAAAATTCCTAAAATAACGTCAAACATCATTCTCCCCTTTTGAAAATAAACTTGTCCTTGAGTTTGAATATAGTTTGGAGGATGGAACGTGTAGTGTAGGAGCAAATAATCTTATAAGTCAAACTTATTGTCCTTCTCATCAATCTTTCTTGAAACTTTGAAAAATCCATACTTCATCAACTTTCTTTGCTTGTACATTCTTCGAGGTGATGAAGACTTCCAAGAACGAACATCGATCAAATAACTCTTGCTCTTCCTCAATTGTCGTTTAATGCGCTCTCCAATAATTTTCACATTTTCAATTAAATCTTCTTCAAGCACAATCTTCTTGTCTTCAATGTGAATAGGTAAAACCATTTCAATCATTTCAGCTTCTTCAACTTGATTTTGTTGCACAATCTCAATCCTATTATTAGGCTCAATATGCAAATCAAGAGTAGGTTCTTCTTCTTCTTTGAAAATATCAGATAGATTGAAAATCTCATCATCCTCAATGCTAGGCTTGTCTTCCGAGGGAACATTATGAAAATGCTCACGCAGGTTGTCAGATTAAAATTTTAAATCGATAATATATTATACCGATTGCAACATTAGGCACATCTTTGACAAGTGGGGAGGCATAAACTTCTTTCATTTGAACATCTTTCACTTTAGGCTGTTGACTTGTGATAAAACTAGGGATCTCAAATTTGCGTAATGGATGTGGTTGACATATCTTCTTCAATGTTGGACTTCGCTCTCTATATCTATTCAAGGAAAGCCTAAGACTCTCGATTGCCTGCTCTATCGCTACCAATTTTGGGTTAAAAGCTTTCTCAAATGCTTGTGAGATTACTTCTCTGACTCCTTGTCTAACAACCTCAAGATCAACAACAAGCCTAGAAGAATTCGAGAGGTCATCAAACAATTCTTGAGAAGCCATAGGATTTTTTTAATGACAGTATTAACCTTGAATTGTAGTTTTTTTGGGTTTTTGGTTTTTTAAAGGATATGAAATTATAGGGTAATACTATAATTAAATAAAATATTGGGTGAAACTTCTAAATAAATAAAATATGGGGTTACCAGTGATGACTGGGGGCGATGTTGGTCGAGTTTTGGTCGGTAACGACAGGGGATTCTTGTGGTGGTGGAGATTGACGATGATAAGGTTCGATGGTGGAGAATTTGAAAGTGAATGCTGCGACTTTGAGTGGTTTTTGTGGTGTATGTGTGGCTAGGAATTGGCAGGCAATAGATGGTGAGTTTGATGGCAGTGTTGGCTAGCGGTAAAAGTAGCTGGATGGTAGTGGATTGCTTGGTGGAGCCATGTGTTTGGGTTGGTGATTTGTGGCTGTTTAGGCAGTGGTTGAGGGTGATGATAGTGGGGGTTTGGTCACCAAATTATAGCGAATTTGACGGTGGTAGTAACTAGTTGAATGGAGGTGGTGGGTGGCTGTAGGTGGCAGCGGCAGTGGCTGTGTTTGTGGCGGCTAGGGTTTTTAAAAATTTTGGGATTTGCCCTTTTTTTTCTTTTTTTCTTTTTTCAATGGTGGATTTGATATGGATGGGTATGGGTATCTAGGAAAGCTATGCGATTTACATAAAACTACTCTGATACCACTTGATAGAGCGGCATAATAGAAGCAAATTTGATTGGGTAGAGAAAACTAGATTTCGTTCTAGTACTGGACCAAGCCAATATGATTAACTTACACTCTAATTGAAACGTGATTAGATATCGTTATACTCAAACGACTCAATGAGATTTTAATAACGCGTTAAGCGAGATTAGATGACACTCTAATCCAAACAACTCTTCAAAAAAGATTTAGATAGATAATCCAGAGGGAATTATTAAAAAAAAGGTTTTATTGAATAATTGAATATGAGCTATGAAAACAATAACAAGACCTCTCTATTTATAATAGAGTAAACTCAGTTTTCTAAGTTAACTTAAAAATAGGGAATTAAATCAAAATTACAATGGAAATAAAAGAAACTTCTCTAACTTAACTATATCTCATACCTTAGTTCACTCTAATAAAAATAGAAAGTTCTAAAAATAATAAAACACTATAATTGACTCTAATTAAAATAGAAAGTCCTAAAATAACAAAATTCTAAAATTTTAAAATTCCTAAAATAACTTCCTACATCATTACAACACGAGGGTTCTGAGACAATATCCAATTTTCTCTAAATCTTTCATTTTAAACTCTCTTTTCAAATAATCAACAATCTTTTGGAATTTTTTGGGAGTTTCATTCAAATTCATATCATCATATAGTACTACAATAGCAAATCTAGATTTCAAATTAAAGATAAATAGAATCATTCATGTATCTTTCCTTGATCAAGTATTCACTTAGGCGATTATACTACATGCATCATATTGTTTCAATCCATAAAAGATTTCTGTAGCTTTATAGAACTCAGCCTATGATGTGGTATACACACACACACACACACACACAAATAAGCTGTCACTACATCTATGAGATGCAAATCAAGCCTCTTAGACACAACCAAACTGATAAAGAATCAGAATATTACTGCATATAATGCCATGAATACATCTCCCCATAATAATACCTAGTCTTTGTGAGAAATCTTATGCAATGAGTCGTACTTTATACCTAACTATCTTATTCTTTTTTTACGTTCCTAAACAAATTCCCATTTATATCCAACAAGTTTAACACCAATAGGAGTTTGGACTACATCTCTAAAAATAACATGTTTGGTTAAAGAAGTTAATAATGCCTGAATTGCTTTTTTCTATTTGGGATAATATGTTTCAGTCTACATTCACTAGCGAATTGAGATTCAATGCAAAAACAATATTGATGAGCAAAATTTGTAGATTTTTTTTCCATTCTAAGCCATATTAAGGGCTTTGCCTATATCTAAGGTATTTGCCTCTTTAAGATGCAATGTCATTGTAAGAACATAGGTCTCATCAAAGACCTTTGTTTTGAAGGAATACTTTCACTTACAACTTGATCCTCCACAATAATGGGATCCTAAATTTTTCTTTTTCTTTTTCTTTTTCACAAGGTATTATCCTTTAAACTAAGTGGTATATAATGCTTAAAGTGTGCTTTAGATGATTCATCAGTTGCCCTTTTATTAGAATGTTCAATAGGAACAACTAATTAACTGGGTACATTTGTAGTTGGCATATATGACTTGGTTACTTTGAGAGATGATAAATATCTAGCTGTGGATGAATATTATCCATCCAAGTGCAAATCCATAATTATCTATAATCGATATATTCTTATCCACACCCAGTTTTAAATGTTGGATATGGATATCCATGGATATTTAATTTTTATTATATGATATAATAATACAAAAGATATGAAATCAAAGATAATAATATAAAATAGTTAAATCAATATTAGATTCTAATATCAAATCAGAAATAATAAATCCTAAATGACAAATATCAAATCTATGAATTCACACAAAGAAATTATAATATGAAATTACAAATTTATTTTGAAACTAAATACGAAAGTTCATTATTCTAATGTCTTATTTATGACTTATAAGCTTTCATTCTCCAACTTGACCATTATCATAAATCATAATTATACAAATTAAAACAATTAAAGCCTTAAACAAGTAAATAATTTGTATTATTTATGACCATGATCATTCAAAATGAGCATCAAGCACATATCAAAAAAGGTAAAAAATTAACACTCGTTAAAACATGGTTGTGTTTCTTTCTTATTATCATTATTAGTCACTTCTCCATTCGTCACCTTATATTCAAGAATTCCACATTCGTTTTTTTTTTCTAAATACCATTGAATTAGAAAGAAAAAAAATATTATTCAAAATCAGATAAAGTGTAGAAGTAAGATGAGTTTGAAACTTTCAATTGAGCCTATATCCAATTCTGATCACACATTAAGGCGTTTTATGTATTCAGATGAAATTTACTATGATGTAGGCTTAGAAATCGACTTCCAGCACTAAAAGCAGACTTTAAAGAAACTTCTGAGACTGTAACTGCTAGCATATCTCTAGCGATCTTAAACAACATAGGATTCCCACGTTTATTCACCTTCATGCATATTATAATATCAAAATGTGGAGTAGTTTTATCCTCATCTTCCAAGTAAATATTTAGTTTTGACTTAGCTTGTTTATGGATATGTTGACATTTAAATGAAATAATGTTTTGCACAATTAACATACCTACTATAGATTTATAGCTAAACTAGAACTAGAAACAACATTAGCACTCACCAAATCCTTCAACATATATATATGGATTATATCAATATTAGTTGATGAATCGCTACCATAAATCTGAGGAAAGAAAAAATCCACTAAAACCATTATGTACCCAGGATCCAATTGAATAACAATATGCATTACACCATGAATTTCATCCCAATATTTTTCAAACTCTTCTAACATACTTTTTATCACATCACATGAAGAATTAAGCCAAGCATTCACTGATAATCTAATTTAAAAAAATAATTGGAAAAAATAATTAACTATTGGGTATTTAGTGCCAAAAATAATCTATATCATTATATAAAAGGGCCTTAAACGACCACATACTACCCTTGCTAACTCCCATTCTACTTTAGCAGGCAAGTGCTTATATTGGCTATCACAATACTTCAAATGAGTAAACATCTTTATAAATCAAAGCAACTTTAAGCATCAAATATGTTAAATTCAATCGAGTTCTATAATCAGGGACTATACTCTTAGAATAATTCAACTTCAATTGGTGGTTAGCTATATCATTTAAATAACTCTACCTTTTTAGGTGATGTTGTCCAATAATTGACACTGTTTCAATTTTTTTAATCCCATCAACTATTGCATCTAACCCATCATTAACAACTAAATTTAAAATGTGAGCATAACATCTCAAGTGCAACAAATTTCCCATTAATAATAATGAATTACTAGGAAACTTAGCTAACAAAAGCGAAATCATAGCATTATTAGTGCAACAATTATCAACAGTTATTTTTTTATTACTGTCGATCTACATTCCAGTGCAACAAACACTTAGTCTACTCATTAGAATGTGCTTCAGTAGCATGTGGAAGGCATGTATATAAATCTAGACAATTCAAAAAAGAATAAACATACATAAAGTAAATATGATAAAATATGATTTATATTTATTAAACTTTTAAACTGGTACCTTAAGATTCTATATGTTAGAGTCCAATTATTGTTAATAAAATGTTTCATCACAATCATATACCCTTTTATTAATTGCTGGATGTCCTTATATCCAGGGTAATGTCAACTTTACTATTACTATCCTTCAAGAATGCCATTGTCTTGGCCTTTTTGAAATCAAATAGCTTAAAAAATTATTTTTTAGTAGTGGTTTTACAAATTTTACCAAGCAAATGCTGGACAAAGCTCATCAAATCCCTAAAATCTTCATACTCAACAAACCTTAAAAAAAGCTCTTGCATAGTTATCATTCTTGCTATTTCTATCTAGCAAGTGTTTTATCAAATCCATTAGGATCAATAACTAAAATTTTTGAAGTTTCAACATCTTTTTTCTTGCAGACCTTAGATGCTTGGCTAGGGCTAGAAGCTAGAGCTAATTTTTGTATTCGTTGAGACATCTACCCTTATCGTTTAACAAACACGAAGTATCACTCGATCGCTGTCTTGTTCCTCATGTGAAATGGCCCTAAGCTCTAGACATTTGTCTCAATGAGCTTTTTGATTGTCCTTTTGAATCTTTTTTTTCTACCCGTACTAGTTGAATAGGCTAGTGGATTTTCAATATTAACATTACTAGAGGTTTGAGGTTCTAGTTGAACAATTGGATTAGGATCAAGATCAAACATAATTAACCTAAAAATAAAATAGCACATTAATTTATAGAATGTTAAATTTGTGTTCAATGCTGTAAAAACATTTGTCTAGTGTAGCATCTAGCACTCTGAAAAATGTTAAATATGTGTTAAATCTTGCAATGAATTAAGATCCACTAAAAGTAACATCATCTAAATAGTATTTGTATATGCTTAATCATACTGAACTACAAGCCTTAGGTTCAAAAGATCATCATCTAAATTTAACTATACAAATAATAGTTATAACCTGAGGTTTCTATGTAATCTTGTTAGCCACATTTATTTCTATTTTTCATTAAAGAAACCTAAAAGCCAATGGGTTAAAAAGGAAAAAAATTTATATAAAAGTTATAGAATCATTAAATTAAAATTAATTTTCATCATAGTTGTTTTTTTTTAAATAATCAAGTGCTTAAACCCAATCATACCTTTACAATTACACCCATACATATAAGTTATAGCAATATTCAACTGATAAATAGAAGCACATACAAACACACACACACACACACACACACACACACACACACACACACACACACACAAAGTTTATAAATAAAAATAATAGTAAAAAATGTCAATATATTTGGTCTGATTTTTACCTCCCTATCCTTTGTTTTCTCTGTCCATTTCTTTATTCCCCACCTTCCGTCTTTATTTCTATTGCTTCTGTTAAAACAAGAAATCATTTGGTGATTGTAGTCTAGGGACATTCATGTTGTATCACCAAGAATCAATAACGAATTACGAGGAAGCGTACATGAATCCATAACGTTGAATTGCTCTCTAGAGTTGTGTGGTTGACCTTCCAAATCGACACGGTCTCTTAAAGAATCCTTTAAATTTCTTTGTACTCTCTCATTGATGATGAGATGTCAGAAAGAATAGAAAGATTCATGTGACCTGGGGACTATAATCACTTATGTAGATAACTTTTTCTTATTGTATCAGAGTATTTTAGAAGCCACTGAGTCAGTAAAATTCAAACATTTCTTTCTCAGTGAAACCCATTCAGAGCCGGCTTACTCTACGGCTACTATCCTAAAAGTCTTGAGCCCAAACCAGTGAGGTGATCAACTTCACAAATTTAAATCTTTCCACCCAAATTTTCAAATGCGTTTACCACACTATTTGACCTATTCCTATTGGGATTATCAACAAGCCTGGTTTAACACATTCTTCATACAAAACCCAAAGAAATCTCATTCATGGTTATTCTTCTTTAATTAAAAAATAACTGTCCAAAGCCTTCCAAACTGGTTTCAATAATGGTGGAACTTCTTTGGCCCAATACCCCAAATTCTAACTCCAAATGCCACCCATTGTCTAAACATCTTCAAAGCCCATTATATCCCTTCTGAATCAGAGAAAAGGTTTCCTCCTTTTCTTTGTTTCTGTACAAATTTCTTCCTACCGTGGGTATGGATGTGGAATTTCAGATTTCATACCCAAGAAACCCAACTTATTATTCAAAGAACGTTCAAAGTAAAATGGTGGTCAAAATTTGACGAACAGACCAAACTAACTGACACCTTCATAAAAAATTGGCTTTGTTCCAAAGGCTTTCTATAACCAACCATAAAAGGTTCCAAAGCGCAACAGACCTTTCTTACACAAAAATCCAAAGCCCAATCTCTTTTGGCCAGTGCCAAAACTGAAGATGAATACTTCAAAGTTATGGAGTAGCTCCTTACCTCTAGGTCAAAGTCCTCGGTGGCAGACTCCTCTGAAGATGAAGACGAAGAAGAAGAGCCATTCATTTCACTTAGAGATGAAAATGAAGACGACTGTTTTGAAATTTTCTCTCCAATAAAGCATTGTAAATAGTTGTAGTAAGAATTCAAAAAAAAAAGTAAATATTCATTTTGTATTTTCCAATCGTATGTTCTTTTGAATTTTTATATGTATGCATCTTCGGGTGGTCCCCTAGACACAAGTGAGAGCGCACATGTCTCTTCACCCGTGTTATACTTGTATTTTAAAGCCTATATACTTTTGTCCAAAGATTACTGTTTGCTACAGCTCCAGTCTACAGTAGAGAGTTCCAAAGATTACTGCTCGCTACAGCTCCGCTACAGTCTATAGTGGAGAGTTGCAAAGATTACTGTATGTTACAGCTCCGCTACAGTCTACAATTTAAAACTTATTGTGTATTTAATCTGGAGGAAGACTTAGACTCCTTAGATTTTTTCCAATCCCTCTCTCTCTCTCTCTCTATTTTCATTTTCCTCTCTCTCTCTCTCTCTGGGAATCAGGAATCCGAAAGCATCGAGGAAATTTTTCTGTTTACAGAATAGTTCCTTGTCTTCACGATTAATTTCCCATTCTTCTAAAAAGACTTTTCTTCCAAATAAACATGTAAGATTTGCAATTCCTTTCTTTTAAAGATTGTAATAAATTTAAATTTCTGTATGTTTAAATTTCTGCAATTTAATTTAAAGCATTTAAATTTCCGCAGTTTACTTTAAAGCATTTAAAATTTTATGCATGCTTTGCAGACTGGTCTATATTAGATCTGCCATACAACTGTTACGTTCCTCTGAGGTAACGAGACCAGATCGCAATCCTCAGTTGTATCTTTCTCTTCTCCCTCCATTCCTTCAGAGCACCATTTCTGGGATCCAGATCTGGTACTGTGTATGAGCCTTTAGATGTATGTTGTTGATAGGCTTGCTTAAAGAACCTAATATTTAAAGTTGGTAAAAATATTTGAGTATATCGACGGGAATCCGACAACGTAAATTTCAGAGGCAATCCTGAATAGGCGCTAGTCTGGTCTACACTGTCGGTAAACGAGTCACGTACTTCAAATATCTAAAATTTGACTACTAAAATTTGATAAAGCCGTCCCGATCATAATAATTGTTTAAATCAAATTCTTAATAATTGATTTCCAACGAAAGCACATCCATCCTTCGATCCTACATCCTACTGGTATCAGAGCCAAGGGGAGGATAATGTATTACCGTAAAGAGTTTCTATGTTTAAAGACTTGTGTTTTATTTAATTTTGTTTTTATGGTGAATTCTTTACTGGTAGTAAGTCCCGTTTTAGGATAAGGATTTCCGCTTAGGGCAGTAAAACCATACCTGTAGCCATATTAGCATAACTTAGAAAAGAACATAAGTTTTAACCATGGATCCTCTGCTCTGTAGGGCATAGTCCTTTTCTAGCTCTTCTTTCGGGAAGACTAGTGATTCAAAGTATGTTGTGAGTTCAGAAGAATTCATTATTGAGAACTTTGATAAAGCAATTGATTGTTGGGAACTTCCAAAATTTTCCAAAGAAAAAATTTACAAAACAAAAAAAGCTTGATTTTCTAAAGAATAATTATGTCATAAAAACCGAAGAACGTGACATAACTCTTTCAGAACCATTTCAAACAATTCATTTGTTTGCAGAAAAGTCTTTAAAGAAATTAAGAGAAAAGAATTTTAATTACATTCACATTGGTTTAATTCAAGTAGGAATAAAACCTTTGACTAAAGAAGGCCTTGATACTTCCATCCTCGCTGTCTTAAGAGATGGGCGATTCATCGCTTTTGATTATTCATTGCTAAGTAGCATCGAATCCAGTCTTTGTAAAGGTCCGATTTCCTTTGATTGCTATCCACACATAACAATTTCTCTTAAAGACAAAAACGTTTTGAAAAGCATGATTTTACAAATCAAAACACATAATTATAATATGATTAAGGGATCTGTCCCAGTTGCTTTAATTTTCAAAATTTCATACAAAGCCATGATCTCTGCGTTTAGTACGCAACATAAATTCCACTTAAAAAGAGATGAAACTCTTCTCTTGCAAACTGACCTTTCTAAAGCCAACACTGTTATTCCAAAACCGATCCAATGGAAAGATGTCAATCTTCTAGAAGAATGGATTCTTGAAGGAGCCGCTCCACCAGCGATTCCAAAACAACTTGAGCCTAATACAGAGTTACAGAACATGACTCAGTATTCCGATGGTAAAGTCAAATTATCTTTCAGAAGAACTGTTTCATCCAAATTTTCTGATAAAGAGTCGTGCTCAAGCATTCCTTCACTGGAAAGGAAATTTACAAATGTCCCCTTAGTTATAAATCTTCCTTTCCAATCTGTGAAAAGTCAACCTAGGTTTTCAACCTCAGATATTCCTAGTACCTCTATTTGCTCGGTTGACTATGCCACTAGTATTCTACATCCAATTTATACTAGCAGTCAACATGAACAAAAACAGGAAGAGAAGGAACCTTCTCCTCCAACTTCCCCTACTTTTTCTGCCATCACAGAAAACGTTATAAATGTTATTGAAAAGCGTTTTGAACTTAATAAAAATCTTCTCCATAATGATTTTTATTCAGATAATAATAAAGAAATTTTTTTTGGTTTTTCAAACATTTTTTAAACCAAAGAAAAGAAATCCAGCAAATCTATTATGAATTTGTGAATCTTCATCAAGTTCATATATTATTTTTCGATTGGTTCGAGATATATTCTTCTGAAAACAATATTTTTTATCCTTTTAAAGAGTCAAATCCTATTACTATTAGGATGAAAATTTCTGAGTGGAAACTTTCTGATAGTGATAGAACCATAGAATCTGAGCATCCACCTCTTTGGAGTTTAACCGTTGAACACGGTGAACCTCCTGTCCAAATTAGAGCCTCACCGTATAAAATCCAACCTAATGATTCTGATGCTAATTTAAGTAGTATTATTCAACAGAATAATTTATGTAATACTAACTTAAATACAATAGGAAAACAGCTGACTAGGTTAGAAAACCAACTCCAGAAGTCTACTATAGTTGTTTCCTCTGTTTCCCCTATTCCTTCAAAATCAGATTCTGACAAGAAGCTTAAAGAGTCTATTTTCAAACTTTTTCAGGTTTCGAAAATCAGCCAAAAGCTTGTTCAAGAGTCAAAATCAGATTTTGCTAAAACCATTAGAGAACAACTAGATAGGATATAAACTGCTTCTTCCTCATCTAGCAAAGTTCAAATAGCCCCTGATACTCCTCAATCTAGTAAGATTGGAGTATTGGAACAAGACCAAATGTCTATAGCCTCTTCCAATCTGGAAGCTTTTAAACACGAACCTACCCCTAAAGCCAACAAAATTCATTGGGAATTAGCCCTTCCTACTATCAAGTCTCCACCTGATTTGGCCATAGACAATAGACCCAGTGCATTAAACCAATCACGTTTTAATGCATCCTCTGTCTATGAGTGGAACATTGATGGTATGTCTGAATACAACATCTTAGGTTTGTTGCAACAGATGACCATGGCAGCCAATGCCTATAAAACCCAATCGGGAACTTCTGACAAAGCTATTGCAGAAATTCTTATTGCGGGTTTTACTGGACAACTTAAAGGTTGGTGGGATCATCTTCTCACTAAACAACAATAATTAGATGTCTTAAATTCTATCCAAGTCGATGAGAATGGAGCCCCCATTCTTGACGAGTTCAATAATCCTATTCAGGATGCTGTTGCCACCCTGATCCTGACTATATCTCTCCATTTCATAGGTGACCCTTCGCACCTTAGAGATAAGAACGCTGTGTTACTACACAATTTGATGTGCAGGAAACTTAGTGAATTCCAAATCTATAAAACCACTTTCTTTACCAGACTCTTTTTAAGAGATGATGCAAATCATATAACTTGAAAGGAGAAATTCCTTGCAGGTTTACCAACCCTCTTAGGAGAAAAGGTTAGAAATTCCATTAAAGCATTGTATGATAACCACATTCCTTATGATGAACTCACTTATGGTGAGTTAGTTAGCTTTGTCAATAAGGAAGGTTTAAAGATCTGTCAAGATTTGAAATTACATAAACGACTTAAATGGGAGCTTAGAAGGTCTAAGCAAGAACTTGGTAGTTTCTGTAAACAATTCAATTATGACCCCTTTAAAACTTCCATCTCCAAAGAATTTAATGGTGAGTGTTCTTCCAGACCTCACAAGAGACATTACAAATCCAAAAGCCAGAGGAAATCATTCCGGAATTTTAGAGAATCTTCTTATAAGAAACCCTTAAAGCCTTATAAGAAGCCCAGTTTCTCTAAAAAGAAAGAGTTTAAAGCCAAAACCAAAACCCCTTTCAACTACAAAGAAGCCACATGTTACAAATGTGGAATAAAAGGCCACACTGCAAAATTTTGCAGAATGAATAGAAAGCTCCATGAGCTTGGCCTTGATGAGGAAATTCTTTCCAAAGTAGCCCCTTTACTTATAGAGTCTTCTGATTCTGAGTCTTTCATGTCGGGAGATAGTGACCCTCTTCAGGTCGATGAGCTTATTGACTCAGATACCTCTGCATCTAGCAGTAGTGATTCTGAATCCGATTCGTATTTAAAGAAAATTAATGTTTTGACTAAAGATCAAGAAACCTTTCTTGAGCTTGTAAAGCATATTTCTGATCTAAATCTTCAAAAAGAGTACCTTGATAAGCTTTTAAAAACTCTGGATTTTAATAAAGCAGAGACTTCTAAAATTCCAATTGTTAAAAAGAGTTCTTATGATCTTACTGAAATTTTGGACAAAATGAAAACAAAGAAGACAACCCCCAATATCCAAGATCTTCATAAAGAAATTAAAGACATTAAACTTGAGATAAAAGAGTTAAAGGAAAAGTAAAAGAATGATTCTCAAACTATCCAACTTCTTTTACAAAAGCAATTACAAGATAATTCGGATAATGAATCCAATTCTGATAATGGTGATAAAAATGATCAAAACCTAGAAAACATTGAGTCTGTACCTAATCATTTTCTATTTGTTTTAAAATAAATCACTACGAGAAAATATTTAATTAAAATTACCTTAATTTTTTCTAATAATTTTGCAATTGACGCCATTGCCCTTTTTGACACTGGTGCCGATTTGAATTGCATAAGAGAGGATATTGTCCCCAAAAGATTTCATGAGAAAACAAAAGAAAGACTTTCTGCCGCCAATAATTCAATACTTAAAGTTAATTCTAAAGTTGAAGCTACAATTCATAACAATGGTTTTGAATTTAGAACTTTTTTTGTTCTTACCAACGACATACACCATGCTGTCATTTTGGGAACCCCTTTTATAAATCTTATTACTCCCTATACTGTCAATTACAATAGTATATCTTTCAAAGTAAAAAACAAAAAATTTGTTTTCCCATTTATTGAAAAGCCAAAAACAAGGAATTTGAATATTGTTAAAGCTTGTTCTGTTTATCAGAATCAAATCAATAATCTTCTCAGATCAAGACAAAATGATGTAATGTTTTTACAAAAGGATTTAAGTTTAAAAAGAATTGAGAGCAAATTACAAAGTGATTTCATAAAAAGGAAAATTTCCGATTTCAAAGCTCTCATTGAAAAGGAAATTTGTGCTGATCTACCTTCTGCTTTTTAGAATAGAAAACAACACTTGGTAGATTTACCTTATGAAAATTCTTTTGATGAAAGACAAATTCCCACTAAAGCCCGTCCAATTCAAATGAACATGGATTTGGAATAACATTGTAAAAATGAGATCAAAGATTTAGAGTCTAAAGGACTCATTGTGAAATCTAAATCCCCATGGTCTTGTGCTGCTTTTTATGTAATCAAAAATTCTGAAATTGAAAGAGGAACACCAAGACTGGTTATTAATTATAAACCCCTTAATAAAGCATTAACATGAATTAGGTACCCAATACCTAATAAAAAGGATTTGCTTCAAAAACTGCATTCTGCTTTCATATTTTCAAAATTTGACATGAAGTCGGGTTTTTGGCAAATTCAAATCCATCCTAATGACCGTTACAAAACTGTTTTTACTGTTCCTTTTGGACAGTATGAGTGGACTGTCATGCCATTTGGTTTAAAAAACGCACCCTCAGAATTTCAAAGAATCATGAATGATATCTATAACCCTTACTCTGAGTTTTGCATTGTTTATATAGATGATGTTTTGATTTTTTCTCAAACCATCGACCAGCATTTCAAACATTTAAAGACTTTTTACTTGGCCACTAGGAAAGCTGGACTAGCTATTTCTAGTTCCAAAGTTTCCTTGTTTTAAACAAGAATCAGGTTCCTAGGTCGTCACATTTCCAAAGGAACCATTACTCCTATCGAGCGTTCTCTTGTCTTTGCAGACAAATTCCCAGATAAAATCCTAGATAAAACTCAATTACAAAGATTTCTAGGAAGCCTAAATTATGTTCTCGATTTCTGTCCCAATATCAATAGAATATCCAAACCTTTGCATGATAGATTAAAAAAAAATCCTGTTGCTTGGACTGATGAACATACCAAAGTAGTTAAGCTCATAAAGAATTCTATTAAAAGCATTCCATGTTTATATCTTGCAAACCCTGCATTACCTAAAATCGTTGAAACTGATGCATCTAATTTAGGATATGGAGGTATATTAAAACAAAAAGAAAATGATAAAGAACATATAGTACAATATGTATCTACACATTGGAATGAATGCCAGAAAAATTATTCTACTATCAAAAAAGAAATTCTTTCAATTGTTTTATGCATTTCTAAATTCCAAAGTGATTTGCTAAATCAAAAATTCTTACTTAGAATTGATTGCAAAGCTGCAAAACATGTTTTAGAAAAGGATGTTCAAAACATTGCGTCAAAACAGATTTTTGCATGATGGCAAGCTATTTTAAGTATTTTTTATTTTCATATTGAATTCATTAAAGGTGATACAAATTCTGTCCCTGATTTTCTAACTAGTGAATTTCTCCAAAACAGATAAATGCCGCCTAAAAGAAAAGACAAAGGGAAAGGGATCCTCAAAGACCCTGTGCCCCAGACACCTTCCAAAGATTCTCAAACCTCTCCACCTAAAGAAAAATTACTCTCATCTGCCATGCCAATTAAATCATGGATTGACATGATTGAAGATGAAGAATCAAAGTCTAAAGCCCTTACCACTCATGAGCAGGTAAATCAATGGATGAAATCCATTTCTAAATCCCCTGAGCTTATGCTCGCTTTACAAAGTTTTTCCCAAAGCCAAATTTCTCCTAAAGAAGAAATTGAAAAAGAAAAACCAATTTCCAAAGTGATTTCAAAACCCTCTTCTCAAACGTTGTTCTCTCTGGTGAAAGTTCATCTTCTGAGATTGTTCTTTCCCAACCAACACCTTCAAAGAAAACTTCCGATTGGTATGATAAAACCCATTTCTAAAACATTTTAACAATGGAAGATGGTTTTTTCCACACTGATCCTTTTCAAGCTATTTCAAAGTTTTTTTCCAAAGGCTGGTTTTTCAAACCATGGGATTTGACAAAATCCCAGTCTTATTATCAAAGCATTTTAGAAGCCACTGAGTCAGTAAAATTTAATCATTTCTTTCACAGTGAAACCCATTCAGAGCCGGCTTACTCTACGGCTACTATCCTAAAAGTCTTGAGCCCAAACCAGTGGGGTGATCAACTTCACAAATTTAAATCTTTCTCCCAAATTTTCAAATGCGTTTACCACACTGTTTGACCTATTCCTATTGGGATTATCAACAAGCCTGCTTTAACACATTCTTCATACAAAACCCAAAGAAATCCCATTCATGGTTATTCTTCTTTAATTCAAAAATAACTGTCCAAAGCCTTCAAAACTGGTTTCAACAATGGTGGAACTTCTTTGGCCCAAATATTTTTTCCAACTTCAAATATTAGGTTCTTTAAGCAAGCCTAGCAATAACATACATCTAAAGGCTCATACACAGTACCAGATCTGGAGAGTTCCAAAGATTAAATTGTAGACTGTAGCGGAGCTGTAGCATACAATAATCTTCTGGAGTTAGTTTTTTAACCTAGTCAGTTGTTTTCCTATTGTATTTAAGTTAGTATTACAGAAATTATTCTGTTGAATAATACTACTTAAATTAGCATTAGAGTCATTAGGTTTAGAGATTTTATACGGTGAGGCTCTAATTTGGACAGGAGGTTCACCGTGTTCAACGGTTAAACTCCGAAGAGGTGGATGCTCAGATTCTATGGTTCTATCACTATCAAAAAGTTTCCACTCAGGAATTTTCTTCCTAATAGTAATAGGGTTTGACTCTTTAAAAGGATAAGAAATGTTGTTTTCAGAAGAATATATCTCGAACCAATCAAAAAACAATATATGAACTTGATGAAGATTCACAAATTCATAATAAATTTGCTGGATTTCTTTTCTGTGGTTTAAAAAATGTTTGAAAAACCAAAATCTTTTTTCTTTATTATTATCTGAATAAAATCATTATGGAGAAGATTTTTATCAAGTTCAAAACTCTTTTCAATAACATTTATAACGTTTTTTGTGATGGCAGAAAAAGTAGGGGAAGTTGGAGGAGAAGGTTCCTTCTCTTCCTGTTTTTGTTCATGTTGACTGCTAGTATAAATTGGATGTGGAATACTAGTGGCATAGTCAACCGAGCGAATAGAGGTACTAGGAATATCTGAGGTTAAAAACCTGGGTTGACTTTTCACAGATTGGAAAGGAAGATTTATAACTAAGGGGACATTTGTAAATTTCCTTTCCAGTGAAGGAATGCTTGAGCACGACTCTTTATCAGAAAATTTGGATGAAACAGTTCTTCTGAAAGATAATTTGACTTTACCATCGGAATACTGAGTCATGTTCTGTAACTCTGTATTAGGCTCAAGTTGTTTTGGAATCGCTGGTGGAGCGGCTCCTTCAAGAATCCATTCTTCTGGAAGATTGACATCTTTCCATTGGATCGGTTTTGGAATAACAGTGTTGGCTTTAGAAAGGTCAGTCTGCAAGAGAAGAGTTTCATCTCTTTTTAAGTGGAATTTATGTTGCGTACTAAACGCAGAGATCATGGCTTTGTATGAAATTTTGAAAATTAAAGCAACTGGGACAGATCCCTTAATCATATTATAATTATGTGTTTTGATTTGTAAAATCATGCTTTTCAAAATGTTTTTGTCTTTAAGAGAAATTGTTATGTGTGGATAGCAATCAAAGGAAATCGGACCTTTACAAAGACTGGATTCGATGCTACTTAGCAATGAATAATCAAAAGCGATGAATCGCCCATCTCTTAAGACAGCGAGGATGGAAGTATCAAGGCCTTCTTTAGTCAAAGGTTTTATTCCTACTTGAATTAAACCAATGTGAATGTAATTAAAATTCTTTTCTCTTAATTTCTTTAAAGACTTTTCTGCAAACAAATGAATTGTTTGAAATGGTTCTGAAAGAGTTATGTCACGTTCTTCGGTTTTTATGACATAATTATTCTTTAGAAAATCAAGCTTTTTTTGTTTTGTAAATTTTTTCTTTGGAAATTTTTGGAAGTTCCCAACAATCAATTGCTTTATCAAAGTTCTCAATAATGAATTCTTCTGAACTCACAACATGCTTTGAATCACTAGTCTTCCCGGAAGAAGAGCTAGAAAAGGACGACGCCCTACAGAGCAGAGGATCCATGGTTAAAAGTTATGTTCTTTTCTAAGTTCTGCTAATATGGCTACAGGTATTGTTTTACTGCCCTAAGCGGAAATCCTTATCCTAAAACGGGACTTACTACCAGTAAAGAATTCACCATACAAACAGAATTAAATAAAACACAAGTCTTTAAACATAGAAACTCTTTACTGTAATACACTATCCTCCCCTTGGCTCTGATACCTCTGATACCAGTGTTATAATGGTATCTTGGCTCTGATACCAATAATCTCCAAATCATATAACTTGGAAGGAGAAATTCCTTGCAGGTTTACCAACCCTCTTAGGAGAAAAGGTTAGAAATTCCATTAAAGCCTTGTATGATAACCGTATTCCTTATGATGAACTCACTTATGGTGAGTTAGTTAGCTTTGTCAATAAGGAAGGTTTAAAGATCTGTCAAGATTTGAAATTACAGAAACAACTTAAATGGGAGCTTAGAAGGTCTAAGCAAGAACTTGGTAGTTTCTGTAAACAATTCAATTATGACCCCTTTAAAACTTCCATCTCCAAAGAATGTAATGGTGAGTGTTCTTCCAGACCTCACAAGAGACATTACAAATCCAAAAGCCAGAGGAAATCATTCCGGAATTTTAGAGAATCTTCTTATAAGAAACCCTTAAGGCCTTATAAGAAGCCCAGTTTATCTAAAAAGAAAGAGTTTAAAGCCAAAACAAAAACCCCTTTCAACTACAAAGAAGCCACATGTTACAAATGTGGAATGAAAGGCCACACTGTAAAATTTTGCAGAATGAACAGAAAGCTCCATGAGCTTGGCCTTGATGAGGAAATTCTTTCCAAAGTAGCCCTATTACTTGTAGACTTTTTACTCGGCCACTAGGAAAGCTGGACTAGCTATTTCTAGTTCCAAAGTTTTCTTGTTTTAAACAAGAATCAGGTTCCTAGGTCGTCACATTTCCAAAGGAACCATTACTCCTATCGAGCGTTCTCTTGTCTTTGCAGACAAATTCCCAGATAAAATCCTAGATAAAACTCAATTACAAAGATTTCTAGGAAGCCTGAATTATGTTTTCGATTTCTGTCCCAATATCAATAGAATGTCCAAGCCTTTGCATGATTGATTAAAGAAAAATCATATTGCTTGGACTGATGAACATACCAAAGTAGTTAAGCTCATAAAGAATTCTGTTAAAAGAATTCCATGTTTATATCTTGCAAACCCTGCATTACCTAAAATCGTTGAAACTGATGCATCTAATTTAGGATATGGAGGTATATTAAAACAAAAAGAAAATGATAAAGAACAGATAGTACAATATGTATCTGCACATTGGAATGAATGCCAGAAAAATTATTTTACTATTAAAAAAGAAATTCTTTCAATTGTTTTATGCATTTCTAAATTCCAAAGTGATTTGCTAAATAAAAAATTCTTACTTAGAATTGATTGCAAAGCTGCAAAACATGTTTTAGAAAAGGATGTTCAAAACATTGCGTCAAAACAGATTTTTGCACGATGGCAAGCTATTTTAAGTATTTTTGATTTTGATATTGAACTCATTAAAGGTGATACAAATTCTGTCCCTGATTTTCTAACTAAGGAATTTCTCCAAAACAGATAAATGCCGCCTAAAAGAAAAGACAAAGGGAAAAGGATCCTCAAAGACGCTGTGCCCCAGACACCTTCCAAAGATTCTCAAACCTCTCCACCTAAAGAAAAATTACTCTCATCTGCCATGCCAATTAAATCATGGATTGACATGATTGAAGATTAAGAATCAAAGTCTAAAGCCCTTACCACTCATGAGCAGGTAAATCAATGGATGAAATCCATTTCTAAATCCCCTGAGCTTATGCTCGCTTTACAAAGTTTTTCCCAAAGCCAAATTTCTCCTCAAGAAGAAATTGAAAAAGAAAAAACAATTTCCAAAGAGATTTCAAAACCCTCTTCTCAAATGTTGTTCTCTCTGGTGAAAGTTCATCTTCTCAGATTGTTCTTTCCCAACCAACACCTTCAAAGAAAACTTTCGATTGGTATGATAAAACCCATTTCCAAAACATTTTAACAATGGAAGATGATTTTTACCATACTGATCCTTTTCAACCTATTTCAAAGTTTTTTCCCAAAGGCTGGTTTTTCAAACTATGGGATTTGACAAAACCCCAGTCTTATTATCAAAGCATTTTAGAAGCCACTGAGTCAGTAAAATTCAAACATTTCTTTCTCAGTGAAACCCATTCAGAGCCAGCTTACTCTACGGCTACTATCCTAAAAGTCTTGAGCCCAAACCAGTGGGGTGATCAACTTCACAAATTTAAATCTTTCTCCCAAATTTTCAAATGCGTTTACCACACTGTTTGACCTATTCCTATTGGGATTATCAACAAGCCTGGTTTAACACATTCTTCATACAAAACCCAAAGAAATCCCATTCATGATTATTATTCTTTAATTCAAAAATAACTGTCCAAAGCCTTCTAAATTGGTTTCAACAATGGTGGAACTTCTTTGGCCCAATACCCCAAATTCTAACTCCAAATGCCACCCTTTGTCTAAACCTCTTCAAAGCCCATTATATCCCTTCTGAATCAGAGAAAATCTTTCCTCTTTTTCTTTGTTTCTGTACAAATTTCTTCCTACCATGGGTATGGATGTGGAATTTTAGATTTCATACCCAAGAAACCCAACTTATTATTCAAAGAACGTTCAAAGTAAAATGGTGGTCAAAATTTGACGAACAGACCAAACTAACTGACACCCTCATCAGAAATTGGCTCTGTTCCAAAGGCTTTCTATAACCAACCATAAAAGGTTCCAAAGCGCAACAGACCTTTCTTACACAAAAATCCAAAGCCCAATCTCTTTTGGCCAGTGCCAAAACTGAAGATGAATACTTTAAAGTTATGGAGCAGCTCCTTACCTCTAGGTCAAAGTCCTCGGTGGCAGACTCCTCTAAAGATGAAGACGAAGAAGAAGAGCCATTCATTTCACTTGGAGATGAAAATGAAGACGATTGTTTTGGAATTTTCTCTCCAATAAAGCATTGTAAATAGTTGTAGTAAGAATTCAAAAAAAAAGAGAAGTAAATATTCATTTTGTATTTTCCAATCGTATGTTCTTTTGAATTTTTATATGTATGCATCTTCGGGTGGTCCCCTGGACACAAGTGAGAGCGCACATGTCTCTTCACCCGTGTTATACTTGTATTTTAAAGCCTGTATACTTTTGTCCAAAGATTACTGTTTGCTACAGCTCCAGTCTATAGTAGAGAGTTCCAAAGATTACTGCTCGCTACAGCTCCGCTACAGTCTATAGTGGAGAGTTCCAAAGATTACTGTATGCTACAGCTCCGCTACAGTCTACAATTTAGAACTCATTTTGTATTTAATCTAGAGGAAGACTTAGACTCCTCAGATTTTTTCCAATCCCTCTCTCTCTCTCTCTCTATTTTCATTTCTCTCTCTCTCTCTCTCTGGGAATCAGGAATCCGAAGGCATCGAGGAAATTTTTCTGTTTA
Organism: Citrus x clementina; assembly: GCF_000493195.1. Taxonomy (NCBI): domain Eukaryota; kingdom Viridiplantae; phylum Streptophyta; class Magnoliopsida; order Sapindales; family Rutaceae; genus Citrus; species Citrus x clementina. The sequence continues at coordinate 794,836 of NW_006262688.1, read as the reverse complement.
CAGAATAGTTCCTTGTCTTCACGATTAATTTCCCATTCTTCTAAAAAGACTTTTCTTCCAAAGAAACATGTAAGATTTGCAATTCCTTTCTTTTAAAGATTGTAATAAATTTAAATTTCTGTATGTTTAAATTTCTGCAATTTAATTTAAAGCATTTAAATTTCCGCAGTTTACTTTAAAGCATTTAAAATTTTATGCATGCTTTGCAGACTGGTCTATATCAGATCTGCCATACAACTGTTACGTTCCTCTGAGGCAACGAGACCAGATCTCAATCCTCAGTTGTATCTTTCTCTTCTCCCTCCATTCCTTCAGAGCACCATTTCTGGGATCCAGATCTGGTACTGTGTATGAGCCTTTAGATGTATGTTGTTGCTAGGTTTGCTTAAAGAACCTAATATTTAAAGTTGGTAAAAATATTTGAGTATATCGACGGGAATCCGACGACGTAAATTCCAGAGGCGATCTTGAATAGGCGCTAGTCTGGTCTGCACTGTCGGTAAACGAGTCACGTACTTCAAATATCTAAAATTTGACTACTAAAATTTGATAAAGCCGTCCCGATCATAATAATTGTTTAAATCAAATTCTTAATAATTGATTTCCAACGAAAGCACATCCATCCTTCGATCCTACATCATACTGGTATCAGAGCCATCCAGGGTTCGAGCCTCGGGGGAGGAATGGGCTTAATATATATCCCAGACTACGTGTGCTAGGGGCCCGCACCCTTGTGGTGACTCCTGCCCCACGCATGTGGGTGATGTGGCACTAAACGTGTAGACGTTACCTGGTCGTCCGGGTGCTCTTAAGTATAAAGTAGCGCCCCTCCTAACAGCTTAAGCTTTTGGGAGGATTGGTAAGCGCCTTAAGTGGGCTTAAGTATGAAATAGAAATACCTATAGTCTCTACACGCCATATTAGATACATCAAAGTCCATATTATCGAAAACCTTAATAGATCACTTTTAATTGGGCTTAACCCTATATGATAGTTTACAACATATAATTATTCACATATAAATCCAGCGTTGGAAAAATGTATAATCACTTAAAAAAAATCCAACAATCTCTCACTTGTGAACTATATGTGTAACTTGATAGTTATACTTTGGAAAAATAACCGTATGAGCTCAACCTTACTGTTATTATCAAAATGTATTTATAACAAATTCGGTCTATCAATCATACCAACATAGGATCAAAGCGACATTTGCTACAACTATCGTAACTCGACCTATTAATTGTCACTATACCAATATAACTGAATGACATGGATCATATGTGGATGTATAGCATGAAAATTTCATGAAATATGATCTTAACATACCTATTTCCAACTAGTCCACCTTAAACCTTAGTAAGATTAAATCGTATTAAAATTAGAGTGTGAATAAATCAATACTTTATTTATATAGAAAATAACCCGAAATATCCATAAACTGAAATAACTGAAAAAAGTCTAAAGTATAAGAGCATCTAAAGATACAAAATCCTGCTAAAGCTGAATATCTTTTAATGAAATGACGCCCACATGGGCAGTGTACTCATGAAACATCTTGGGTGGCAATCCCTTAGTAAGCGGATCCGCAATCATGTAGTTTGTGCCTATGTGATCCATAAACAACTATCCACTATGAACTCTTTCTTTAACAACAAGGAATCTGATGTCTATATGCTTTGACTTTGTCGAGCTAGCACCGCTGACTTATTGTCACAAAATAATTTGAGTGGTTTATCAGCATCATCTACTGTACGCAGCCTCGTGAAAAAATTCTGTAGCTAAATTCCATGATTGGCTGCCCCATAAAATGCTATGAACTCTATTGTTATAAGAAAAGAAGTTATAAGAGATTGTTTAGCATTCTTCCAAGAGACAGCAGCCCCGCTAGTAGATAGATATAACTCAAAGTGAATTTCATACTATCTTCGCATCCAGCAAAATCAGGGTTAGTACACCTAACGATCTGAAGCTGATATGACCTCCAATATGTGAGTATGTAGTCTTTTGTTTTCTGTAAGTACTGTAAGACTTGTTTGGCTATTTTCCAATGGTCTACTCTTAGATTACTTAGATATCTACCCAACATCCCAGTAATGTACGCACTATCCAGTTGCGTATAAACCTAAACATACATCAAGCTTCCTACTACTGACACATAAATAATCTTCTGTATTTCTTTTTCTTCAAAAAAATCCAACACTTCATCTCAATTTCTTCTTTCTCACTCTAAATTTAACTTCCCCCTTCTTTATTTCTCTCGATATAGCTTTAGTTTATTACTTTTGAATTTTGTCAGAGGCTTAGCATGGGACATCAAACCATGTACTCACAATATTGACCAAAATCTTGTTTATGAAATATTTTAAATCTAATTTTCATCAAGTTGTGCACTCACAAATAAAAGCAATTGAGGAAGATGAAGAAAGATAACTTAAATTAGAAGGAGAAGTAGTTGTAATATTGAAGAGGAAAGAGTAGAGTTGTGAATAAACTAATATCAATAGCCCGGGAACATGTGAGGACTAATGATATGAATGGCTGACTAGAGATGACCAAACAGACTGATATTAGTGGCCGACGAGTGACAAGCATCTGGCTTGTGAATTGAAGAGAGCAAAACTAGGGTTTTCTAAATTGAAAATACGGAAGGGGAAATGAAATTCAAGTTGATGGATTATGCCGAATATAATTTTTAACTTTATTCTAATTTTATGAAATATAAATTTTTAACCTAATTGGATGAATGAATTGGATATTGTATATCCATTTAATATCTATATCCATTCAATATCTAGTTGAATATTTTAAAAAAAATATCGATATTCATATCTAAAAGGCTTTTGGATGGATATTATCCAATCTAATTAAACTGGATATCCAACTTGAATTGAATAATTTGCCAACCCCAGTTACTTTAAATGCATCTGTAAATGTGTTTGCAAATGATTTGTAATTTATTGTCAGTGAATTACTTTTTGCTCTTCCTTTTCACTCTGACTGGTATAGAAATTTAAATGAAACAAATTTTTCACTTGCCATGAAAGCTCACGTCCATTTCCAATGGAGGACATTTTATCTCTCCCAATGGAGGAAATTTTATCTCATGGAAGAGATCAATGCCATCGGTGGTTGCCAATTTATTGTAGGCTGAAATTCTAAAAAGAATGAAGCAATTTTTGAGGATAAAATTGTAAATGCAACAAAAAGAAAAAGACAAAAGTGGGGTCTATTATATAAAAAGTGGGATGGAACTATCATCACCCTTTATTTTTTTAGAAAAAAAGATAGGTTTGGGAAAATACTCATATAGGCCGTTATGTATTCAATAAATAATACTAAAACTCTTTTTTTACCATGTTGCTCTATTATCCAAAAAGTTTACTTCAATATTTTATAATAAATAGAAATATATTAAAAAATAAATATAATATATATACATTTTAAAATAATCTTGATATTTAAATTTTTTTAAAATATTTTACAATCTATTACAAATCATTCAGTATTTAAAAATAAAATTTATAATAAATAGAAACATAATATTAAAATTTAAATATAAAAATGTTAAATTAATACTTGAGATATATTTTATTAATTGTAAAATCTACTTAACCCAAAGATTTATTTAAAATAAATAAAATATATAAAGAAATTATTTTAGATATTAAGACTATTTTAATAATGTCAGTCTACTAGATAGGTTAAATTATTTATATTAAATTTGTATTTAATAAAAAATTTAAAGTCAAATTTTTATCTACGATATTTAAAGAGTATGTTGGTCAAGAGAAGTTGATTTTTTTATTGAAATGTGAAGGATCTGCCTGGATATTTCGCCAAACTTAAGCATGTAGTTATCCTCTTCTGTCGTTTTTTTAAAAAGAAAGATGGGAAAATGGTAATGTCGACAAAAATGAGTACAAAATTTGTAGGGATCAATAAAGAAATTTGTTGAGTCGAAGCAAGTTATAGGTGCATAAAGAAACTTTTCAGGAGAATAAAGTGTTTGGGGCATAAAAAATTAATGAAAGACTCTATTCTTGACCAAACCCTATTTGTGTCTGCACAAGTGCACATTAGAAGCCGAAGCCTGAGTCCTTGTACGTGGGGTCCAGCTGGCCCAAGTCTTTTTGTCATCCCTAAATTTAACAATAAAATAATTTATAAGAACATGTTTTAATTTAAATTTGTATTCGATTGTTTATAGGAATATCTTTTAATCCAAAGGTGTAATTGTCAATTTTGCTTCCTGATTTGAAAACAGTACGTAATTCAATTGTCTTCACACACACACACACTATCTCACAATGACAACTTGATAATTACGACTAAATAATTAAAGTAAAGTACTTGTTTTGACTTATCATAGAATTTGAATGCATGTAATATTTATTTTCATAAAATGCTTTTTAACATAATTAGAACCATACAATTTTTTATTTTTTTTTAAAAAATCATTCATATTTTTATTAAAAAAACATATTATTTAAATATATAATGAATGAGGCTCAAGTCCGGACATCAGGTATTGATTGAAATCCAGACCAGAGCTTCTCTGCCATTGTATGTAATCCCCAAAATTTAATACAAATTTAAAGAAATTTCTTTAGTTTCTTTAGTTTAATGAAATTTTAGTCTGGACATCTGAATTTTACAATCGTTAATCTTAATATATTACTAGGGACATAATACGCAATTTCTTTTAGAATATTGCTCATCTGAATTACATTCTACTCCATTTCTTTCTTTGTTCGAATCTAGATCTCAATTGACATGACTATTAAATAATATTTGTCTTATTAATTTTGAAATTTTTATTTTTTTTTAATTGCATCTTATATCCATTAGTAAAGCCAAAAATCTTAAATTTGATTGTGGTTCATAAAGCTTGCATCCTAATTCCATCACATGAAACATGCACTTATTAGTTTGATTTGTGGTCCATAAAAATAAAGCCATATGGATGCATATTTACTTGATCTCTTCCTTGTTAGCTACTCATATTTGAATGCTTTAAATGCATAAAAGAGAATAATAAAAAGTTGAGAGGAACAAGTAAAGCATAAAATAAGACAATATATTATATATAACCTAGCAATTGTAATGTAGAAATATCCCTTCCTTCTATTTAATCTTTGGAAAAATGTTGAACTTTGAATTGTTGAAAAAGGATTTCATGCAAATGCAAGTTTCTCAAGCTGCGTTTTTTGGACTTTTGGTTGCGGTTGCTGCAATGATCATCACAATTGTTGTCTATCTTTGTTCTATCAAAAAATCCAGAGGTCAGATAATTTTGTATATTATATCACTTTTTTTTTCTTTTAATTATAAAATTGAATTGTTCTTTGAAAGAGAATTTAATTTTTTTCAGGCAGCTTAGACCCTGAGAATTTCAAAGAATTCAAACTTACTAAAAGAACACCAATCAGTCATAATACTGCAAAGTTCAGATTTGCACTTCCAAAATCCACTTCAATATTGGGTCTTCCTGTTGGACAACATATACTTTGCAGGTAATTAATTTATTAACTCTTTAATAGGGCAGGTTTAAGAGACACAATTTTCAAACACAAATTTTAAACTCTTGGATTAAAGAATAAATAAAGACCAAGATTTGATGAAATATTAATATTTTTTAATTTAATATTTTATTTTTCACCTCTCTATCCTCACTTCTCGGTTTTTATGTTTTATCTCTCATCTCTTCCATCTTTCTCTTTCTACTGTGTAATCACCCTTCGGGCCATGAAAAGCCAAACTAAAAACATGACATAACCACCAAAATCGTGGTTTCATTTTACTTCGAAATAAATTTAAAAGAATAGTTTCACTTAAATAAGTGTCGATCGTATTATATGTTGTAGATTTTACGTAAAAATCTAAAGTATAGACTAGATCTTTTATTTGTAACAACGGAGAAGCCTGTAATTTGTATTTTTTTAAATGTAATTAGTACCCATCGAGGTTTATTTTCAATGATTATCTTCAAGAATGAAAACTAAAAACCTAGATTTTGTACACCATGATTTTGCTAATAGGGCTTAATCAGCCACTGTTCTAAGTTCTCCCATCGCAAGAGCTTTGCTTTTACCTATTTTTCCTTTCTTACTGTATAACAATTTGATTCTTTTGGCTTAAGGATGCTGGATGACCATATCAAATACTATTCACAGGCCAAGCAGGTATGGGCACAATGGTTGAAAATTTGTTTTGGTGTCGATAGCTTATCTTGGTATGATAAGGCATTTTATAGCAACGAGATAGATACAGAAGATGAGAAAGAAGACAGTAGGAAGAGAAATTAGAGACCAATCACTTGATATAGGAGAGAGAGAGAACAAATCATAAAATATTAATTAGAAGAAGAGAATTTTATTTCTTAATTCATGTCATCGAATCTTGTCTCTTTATTATTCTTTAGTTTTAGAGTTTCAAATTTGTGTCTAAAATTGTATTTAAAATTTGTCTCGTGAACCTGCCCTTTCTTTGATTGTATATAATCAATATTTTATTAGATTTTTTAAAAATTAAATTTTAAAAATATATTCAATATGTTGATGAGCAGGGGGAAAGACAGTGAAGGTAATGAAGTTATTAGACCATATACTCCAATAACTTTGGATTCTGATATTGGTTACTTTGAACTAGTTGTTAAGGTAAATCTTATTTACAATGAAGCTCAAAAGAGCCACGTTTCTTTTTTTTTTTTTTGGGATATTCTAAAAGTCATACTTCATCAATTTAATTATAAAGTATTTTCTGCATATGAACAGATGTATCCGAAAGGAAGAATGTCTCACCATTTCAGAGAGATGCATGAAGGAGAATACCTTCCAGTAAAGGGACCCAAGGTTTCAAGTCCTTTAATTTAATTTTGAGATGCTAGCATTCCTATTTTAAGTCTTTTTGCCATTTGAATTGGATGTGCTAGAAATTCAGAATTAAGTGTCTAAGTAACACATTATGACAAAGTCTAATTTTTCATATATATTATGACTAGGTACGTAAAACGTGAGAGTATAGATCACCTTAATTCTAATACTATAATACTTAATTTTTTTAAAAAAAATTGTAATAAATGAAAAAGGTAATATTAATAAGGAAAAAAAAATAACATGAAAAAAACAAAATTATCCCAAAATGTCTTCAAAAAGTCGTTCTGAGTAGAAGTAGAGGTGGGCAATCCCATCTAGTGAACAAATTACCAAAAAAAAAAACTTCTAAATTTACCATAATATCAGCATATGAACTCCTCTCCTAATAATACGAGAAAACCTAAAATCTATCTCCTTTAGAAAATAATTGCAGCTAAGCCATCTATAATGAAGTGACAATGGAGGATTATATTCTTGGCTCATGAGAGTCGATAATTAATTGTTGGTGATATTAGCATGTAAGCAAAACTTTAAAATATTAATTGATGGTCAAAAGGGGCGCCTCAAATATAAAGTTGGGCAAGCTCGAGCATTTGGGATGATTGCTGGAGGCACTGGCATTACTCCAATGTTTCAGGTAAATATCGAATTGCTCATGCATGCAACTATTTTTTATTTTTATTTACAATATATTTATTATTTATTTTTTCTTATATTTATAATGTTTGCAGCTCACGCGAGCCATTTTAGAGAACCCTAAAGACAAGACCAATGTGCATCTCATCTATGCTAATGTTACAGTTGGAGACATTCTTCTGAAGGTAATTATTAAGTTGCTACTTGCTAAATTTTCTTCTATATTCAATACATAAAGTGTAAGGATATGTCTCTGTTGGTGGAGATAATTTGAGTTTGTGGATGGTTGATTATCTTTTTAAATTTATAAGGCCAAGGCGTCCTCTCTCTCTCTCATATATATATATATTCTATTTTAAGATCTTGAATTTGTTAAAATCTGGGAACACTATATGAGCCAGATAGTTTGATAATTTAATGGTATTATACTATTAAACCATATGCCTTAATAGCTTTTCCAAACTCCGCTAGAGGAACAAATCAATACTCTCTCTCTCTCTATATATATATTCTAAGGTGTGGGCGTCTTTTTTTTTTCCCATACAAACACACTATTAAGATATATGGTTTAATACAGTCAGTGCCCAATTCACTATAAAGGCATTAGGTTTAATAGGGTGTCCGTTATATACATACATACATACATACATCATATATATATACATATATATATATATATATATAAACAATCCATAACTAAATTCAGAAAAGAAAAATATTTACAAAAGATTACAGAGCGAAAACGTTATAGAATTTACTGATAGAGTTTGAATGAATAAAATTAGAGTTTTGAGTCCTTTTATAACAAGTCTAAATATCGTAAATTTACTAAAATAGGCAAATCCAAAATATAATATGATAATTAAATTCTCCTAATCAAAATAAGAAAAGGAAGAACAAACGACACTCAAATCCGAGTTCCAAAAAAAAAGATAAAAATTCTAGAAGAATCAGGAAAAATAGGAAAAATCTTAAAACTAGAAAACAACTAGAAAAGAATTAGAATTTCCGGCTCGACCACCAGGCAGAATGACTTAGGGTTTTGTTCATTTCGTCACACAAATTTCAAAACGGTATATTATACATCAAGAACGGACACCTATAGACTGAGTTATGGCCTCCAAAAAGTACCATTCTCATGACACGCAACATCCTACGTCAAAGATATAATTTATAAGTTTAGAAAAGATTTAACTTTAACTAAATTTGATCTATTCAAATTGAGACGAATTTTTATTTTTTATTTTGTAAAAAAAATTTGATAGGTTTTTTTATTTTACTTTATAGGAAATAATCTTTTTTTTTTTAAGTTGTCTTTCGAGAATTATATTCATGTAACAAAGTTCCATATAGGCTCACGCGATTTTGCTTTTGATTTGTTGTAAAGCTCTCTTAGTGTTCGAAATAGGGAATCATCATATACAACCCAACAACAATTTTTAACCATGCGATCGTGTCTTTCTACTAAAAAAAAAAAAGAATAAAAAAGGGATGTGGGATTCTAATAATCGTGACGCCCTATTGTTAGAAACCAAGTATAATTTGAAATCCTGGAATGTACAATGAATGTATTATGTATATGGAGCAGTCAATAAGCATATGTATATAATATTTGAATTGGTGAATGGTGGTGAATGAAAATGCATTAAAATTAGTTTCTAAAAATGTTTGCAGGACGAACTTGATAGCTTTGCCACGAACTTCCCAAACCGTTTCAAAGTGTACTACGTTTTGAGCCAGGTCTGTATATGCATGTTTCAGATTTTGTAACTTTTTTCCCCCCTGAAATAAACAACGTCAAATTATTTATTACAATTCACTGGTGATCCGACATTGTTTCAGCCCACTGAAGTGTGGAATGGTGGGATTGGTCATGTGTCCAAGGAAATGATTCAGATGCATTGTCCCACACCAGCCCCTGATATTCAGGTTTATTTAATTATTATTAATATCCCTTTTAATTTTCAAAAAAATAAATAAAAAGAAAAAAGGGCAAATTGGTTAGTTAAAGTTGAGTCCACAAAAATGAGGTACGTTGCATCAATCATTCATTTTATTTTTTATTTTTTTTGTCATTGAATTTACAACTGAACCCGATAATATATTGGCTATTTGTTGGACCAAAACCAGAAAGAATCCGATCTTGGTTCCCCAAGATCCACTCAAAATTCTCTGTAACCTAAGAGTGGTTTATAATCAACCCAAACTTTGATGAAGAAATAGACACTAAAGCAATTCGAAACCAAATCAAGACAAAAGAACCGAAAATACACACAAAATGGTACAAAAGAATTATAGTGGTCCAGCCACTTAGGTGACCTACATCCACTGTGAAAAGGAGAGCAAGCTTTTACTAATTTGGCCTTTACAGAATACAAAAGATGCTGAGAAATTGTCACCCTCTCGAATTAAAGCTAATAACAACTCTCAAGATTTTATATACAACACGAAATAGCTTCTAGAATCACCACCAGAAGCCAGCTCAACGTTACTGGGTTTGTTAGCAACAAACATAGAAAATTCTCGTGCCTTTCAACAGCTTTACCAGCTATTTAACCAGCTCTGGGACACGTGTTGCAATCACCTGAGAAACGCTGTCTTCATCTGCCGTTTTGAATAAGTTATGCACGTGTTGAATCACATGCTCAACTTATTCTTCTTGCTGACATAACAGCTCTGTCATCTAGCTCCCTTACTCGAGACAACCGACATATCATCTGATTTCAAGTTGCACAACCGACATATCACACATAGTCACAACTTTAGATTTGCGGTTCATTTCTCAACATTCTCTACCTTGAATCCAAATAAGTTACTCCTCATCTTTCCTTTTCACTCAACACCTGCAGTTTAGATCCTGCAAATTCTAGCTGAGTTCACACAGAACTCAAACTTGGCACTTGGTAAGGACTTGGTTAGCATATCTGCTAAGTTATCATTAGTGTGAATCTTCACTAGTTTAACCACTCCTTTTGATACTTCTAGCCTGACAAAGTGAAGCTTGATGTCAATGTGTTCGGGCTTCTCGTGATGTATTTGATTTTTGCTCAAACAAATAGCACTCTGACTATCACAATGGACTGTAACTTGCTTCTGCTCAAACCCCAAATCAGTCACCATTCCTCTAAGCCAGATTGCTTTTTTAATTGCTTCTGCTGCTGCAGTGTACTCGACTTCAGTTGTTGACAAAGTAACAACACTTTGTAAAGAAGCTTTCTAGTTTATGGTGCAGCCATTCAGTTTGAATAGATACCCAGTCAATGACCTCCTCTTGTCCAGGTCTCTAGCATAATCAGAATCCACAAAACCCTCTACACTGACTTCCTTCCCTTTATCAGCTCTGTATGCTAAACCATAGTTCATGGTCCCATTAAGATACCTTAGAATCCATACCACAGCCTTCCAATGTTCTTTTCCTGGATCAGCCATATACCTACTTACCACACTAACTGCATAGGACAAGCCAGGCCTGGTTAGAACCATTGCATACATCAAACACCCTACTGCACTTGAATATAGAATTGAGCTCATTTCAGCTCTTTCAGCATCAGTTTTAGGACACTGTTGAGAGGACAATCTGAAATGAGCTGGTAGTGGAGTTAGAATTGGCTTTGATCTTCCCATTTCAAACCTTTCAAGTACTTTCTTGATGTATCTCTGCTGTGATAATACCAAAATACCATTCTTTCTATTTCTTATCAGTTCAACACCAAGGATCTTCTTTGCTTCTCCAAGATCCTTCATCTCAAATGAACCCCTCAGTTGCTGCTTCAGAGCATCTATTTGATCCATATGTTTACAGGCTATCAGCATGTCATCAACATATAATAACAAATAGATCTTACTGCCATCTTCCACATCCTTATGATATACACAACAATCAAATGGACACCTTTGAAAGTTGTTCTCTGTCATAAACCTATCAAACCTCAAGTACCATTGTCTTGGGGATTGTTTAAGTCCATACAAGGATTTTTTAAGGTGGCATACATAGTCAGGTTTTTCAGGATTCACATACCCATCTGGTTGTCTCATTACAATCATTTCATCCAACTCACCATGGAGGAAAGCAGTCTTGACATCCATCTGCTCGAGATGCATGCCATTTACAACTACTAATCCCAACAAGATTCTTAAAGAAGAGTGTCTTACCACTAGGGAAAAAATCTTAGTAAAATCCATGTCTTCCTTTTGTGTAAAGCCTTTGGCAACCAGCCTGGCTTTATACATTTGTGGCTCAACACCTGGGATTCCTTCTTTAATCTTGTAAATCCACTTGCAGACAACTACTTTTCTGTTTGGTGGTCTTTTTATCAAAATCTAAGTGTGATTTTTTATTAATGATTGCATCTCTTCATCCATAGCTGCCTTCCATTTTCCTGAATCATCTCTGTTAACAGCTTCTGAATATGTTTTTGGTTCATTTGAGTCTAGTTCATGTGCTGCTGTCAGTGCAAATGCAATTAAGTCTACATATGCATACTTCTTAGGTGGCCTTATAACTCTCTTTTCCCTATCTCTCACAAGTTGGTAACTTTTAACACCTTGATCTTAATCTTCTTTAGATTCACATTCTGATTTTGAAATATTCCTTTCAGCTTCAGATCCTGATTCAAGTGGTTTTTTGTTTTGCAATTGAATTTAATGGCTCCACCTCAAAATAAGTCTTCTAATCCTTATTCTCATGGTGGTTGTTTTTTTATCTCTTCTAGCTCTGATGGTTTGAGCATTTCAGCCTCATTGAAGACAACATCCCTACTGATTATGGCTTTTGGAGGCTTCAAATCAGTACACCAGAGTTTATATCCCTTTACCCCTTCTAAATATCCCAAAAACACACCTTAAGAGCCCTAGGTTCCAGCTTCCCTTGCTTTATGTGAGCATATGCAGGGCATCCAAACACACTCATGTTTGAGTAGTCAGCTGGTTTGCCAGTCCAAAGCTCAATTGGAGTTTTAAAGTTGATTTCAGAAGATGGACTCCTGTTAACTATGTAGCAAGCTGTGGATAATGTTTTTGCCCATAATGTCATAGGCAACTTGGAATGAATGAGCATGCATCTTACTTTATTAACCAAAGTTCTGTTCATTCTCTCAGCCAATCCATTTTGTTGAGGTGTGTATCTCACTGTTTTGTGTCTAACAATGCCATGCTGAGCACAGAAATCCTCAAACTTCTTATTGCAAAATTTTAACCCATTGTCAGTTCTCAACCTTCTAACTTTTCTACTTGTTTGAGTTTTAACCAATGTCTTCCAATTCTTGAATTGGTCAAGTACATCTTTTTTACTTTTCAGTACATAAACTCAAACCATCCTAGAAAAATCATTAATGAGGGATATGAAATATCTTGCCCCACCTAAAGATATTGTCTGTACAGGCCCCCATAAATCAGCATGAATGTAGTCTAGAGTTCCCTTTGAGTTATGGACCCCTGTGCTTAATTTCACTTTTGAAGACTTGCCTAGGAAACATTCTTCTCAAAACCTCAAAGTCTCTATCTTGTCACTACTTATGACTCTCTGTTTTGATAATTCTCTTAAGCCTTTTTCACTCATGTGACCTAACCTCAGGTGCCACAACATGATTTTATCTAGATTTTGATTTAAGATCCCAACGTCCCCTGTGACAACAGTGCCTTGAAGCACATACAAGCCATTGTTCAAATTCCCTTTCATTAAACCATGGACCCTCTCATTACTTTTAAGGTGTCAGATTCAAGTTTAACAAGACAGCCCATTTTATCAAGCATTCCTAGAGAAATTAAGTTCCTTTTTAGGTTTGGTACATGCCTCACATCTACCAATTCCTTGGTCATGCCATCAAACATTCTTAGTCTTATTATGCCTCTCCCAATTACCTTACACATTGCATCATTCCCCATTACTACTAACCCCCCATCATAGGCTTCATAGTTAATGAATATATTGTTATTAGGGCACATATGAAAGGAGCAGCCAGAATCTAAGACCCATTTACCTCTGGTTTGGTCATTAGTCACAATGAGAACCCCAGTTGAGTCATAGCCATAAGATTCTATACTTTTTGATGCAACAACAGCATCCCCAGTCTTCTCTTGTACATCTCTGGATTTATTTTTCCTTTCAGGGCAATCCTTCTTGAAATGGCCTTCCTTGTGGCAGTGGAAGCATTTCTTATTCTTTGGCCTGGATTTGGATCTTTTTTGTTTTCTTTTGTAGCTTTCTTTCTTTTATGACCTTCCTCTTGCCATTAATCCTTCAGCCTCTCTTAATTCTTTCTTTGTAGCAACTTTAGAACTCAGTGTTTCTTTCACATCTATCATTGTAAGGGTTTGTTTCCCATACATGAGTGTGTCAACTAGATGCTCATAGGAACTGGGTAATGAACACAGTAAGATCATGGCCTTGTCCTTATCCTCAATCTTTACATTTATGTCTTCAAGATCAAGAATGATCTTATTGAAGGCATCAATGTGGTCGAAGATTGAAGATCCTTCCTCCATCTGCAGAGTATACAACTTTTTCTTAGTGGCTAATCTCTTAGCCATTGATTTCTTGGTATACAAATCTTCAAGCATCTTCCATAGCCCTGAAGTTGTTTTCTCACCACCAACTTCTCTGAGTACCCCATCACCAAGGCTCAAAATTATGGCACTATGGGCTCTGTCCAGCACATCTGGTAGATCTTCATCAGAAACTTTTCTTGGCTTCTTTGAAGATGATTCCTCACTAAGAGCTTCATCCAGACCTTGATGTACCAGCAAGGCTCTCATCATGAGCCTCCATAGGCGAAAGTCATTTTCACCTATAAACTTTTCCACCTTAAGCTTAACTGATCCCATCTCCAAGATTAAAAGAAAGTAGTGGAGGCTCTGATACCAATTTGTTGGACCAAAACCAGAAAGAATCCGATCTTGGTTCCCCAAGATCCACTCAAAATTCTCTGTAACCTAAGAATGGTTTATAATCAACCCAAACTTGATGAAGAAATAGACACTAAAGCAATTCGAAACCAAATCAAGATAAAGAACCGAAAACACACACAAAATGGCACAAGCGAATTATAGTGGTTCAACCACTTAGGTGACCTACATCCATTGTGAAAGGAGAGCGAACTTTTACTAATTTGGCCTTTACAGAATACAAAAGATGCTGAGAAACTGTCACCCTCTCGAATTAAAGCTAATAACAACTCTCAAGGTTTTATATACAATACGGAATAGCTTCTAGAATCACCACCAGAAGCCAGCTCAACGTTACTGGGTTTGTTAGCAACAAACCCAAAAATTTCCTGCGCCTTTCAACAGCTTTACCAGCTATTTAACCAGCTCTGGGACATGTGTTGCAATCACCTGAAAAACACTGTCTTCATCTGCCGTTTTGAATAAGTAATGCACGTGTTGAATCACGTGCTCAACTTATTCTTCCTGCTGACATAACAGCTCTGTCATCTAGCTCCCTTACTCGAGACAACCGACATATCATATAATTTCAAGTTGCACAGCCAATATATCACACATAGTCACAACTTCATATTTGCGGTTCACTTCTCAACATTATTAATGTATTTTGTGCCGCTGCGATATTTATTTGAATTCAAGTAATAAATGCTAAAAATTAATGTTTACTAATGTTTCTTTTGATTTTTAAGAAAATAAATTAAAAAGGGGGCAGAATTGGTTGGTTAAAAGTTATGAGTCCACAAAGATTGGCCAATATCTTTGATTCCTGTCCTTAAATTTACAACTGACTACGAATTGGCTGCAGATATTGAGATGTGGACCTCCGGGCATGAACAAAGCCATGGCTGATCATCTTAATGCACTTGGATACACATTAGACATGCAATTTGAGTTCTGATATTTACATCTCCCTATGCCGACGTGCCTCATCATGTAGTTAATAATAATTAAGCACACTTAAACGATAAGTTGAATTGTTTGTGTTTGATTTGATAACTAATGCAAGGAATATTGTATAAAATGTAAAATCCTTGTATATTGATAATTGAACCGAGTGTTAATTCAATGAAGTTTATTGCATTAATTAATTAGAAATAAAATAGAAATACAAATAACTATTATATGTATATACAGGTGATGAATTTTTAATTAATTAATAAACTTTCATTGGGTGGTGCGGTCTGAAGACCAAATCCAAAGGGGAAGAGTGGATCATAATTTTGGTCACCAAGGTTCATGGGTACTTGATCAATTCTTCTGAACCATGTTCTTGACAATTTTCCAGTGAAAGGAGAATCACCAAAAAGAGCATCAGCCACACCTTGTCCTTCACTTCCAGGAAGCCATGCAGCCACAAGAGCATCCATGGCCTCAACATAGGGCTCGATGACTAGCGGGCGGCCAGATACAAGCACAACCACGCATTTGGTAGCTTTGCAAACATTGTTAATTATATCAGGAGCTGGCCATGGGAGTGTAAGGTTTGTGTTATCACCCTTTGTTTCAGCATATGGCACCTCTCCTACAACCACAATGCCAATTGAGAAGTTGTTGTCCTTGACAAAGTTGTAGTCAGGCCTCTCACTGAAAACAACTTGTGTGCTTGGGTCAACTGTGGCATTAATGGCTCGAAGAATTGTAGTTCCTTCCGTGTAGTTATTTCCACTATCTCCTTGCCACTCAATTGTCCAGCCGCCGCATTGATATCCCAAATTGTCAGCATGTGTTCCGGCCACTAGAATCTTCGGCAATTTCTCTTCAAGTGGAAGTACAGGAGGAGATTGTTGCTTCCCATTTTTCAGTAACACAAGCGATTTCCTTACAGCTTCTCTCGCTAACTCTCTGTGTTCCTTGCAACCAAGTTTGTTAACAAAACTGTTATCTGCATACGGGTTCTCAAAAAGTCCCATTTCAAACTTGACCCTCAAAATCCTCTTAACAGCATCATTAATTCTCCTCATTGGGATCACTTTCTTATTCACCAGATCTGTGAGGATATTAATGAACTCGGGGTATAGGTAAGGAACCATGATCTGTACGTACATGGGGATATTGGATGGATTAATTAATAGTATAAGAATTAATACGCTGACACACACACTGCACATACCATGTCAAGGCCAGCCAAAACTGATTCTTGAACTGAGTAAGTGTAGTTGGAATGTGGTGGAGAGGTAATCCTGTCAATTCCTTCCCAATCTGAGATGGTGAAACCCTGAATAATGTGCATCG